>NW_020837959.1:14800510-15194895 GCF_003676395.1 Aethalodelphis obliquidens | reverse complement strand
GGGGGGGGGGGGGGGGGGGGGGGGGGGGGGGGGTGGCGGTGGTGGTGTGATGAATTGGGAGATTGGGATTAACATATATACACTAATATGTATAAAATAGATAACTAATAAGAACCTGCTGTATAAAAAAATAAAATTCAAAACAACATAAAATGGTAAACCCATTCATGCACAAATACATCATGCATAAGATTTCAACACCTGAAATATGGCTTAAATATAAAAGTTTCTTTGTGTATTTCTATTTCTTCTTTTGGAGGCTGATGGATAGAGCCTTTGGTTTCAGAAAATTGGAAAATAACCTGCGGGAAGGGGAAGAATTTTAAGCATAAGTATATTGTACAAGAAAATGTAAACAGGAAGAACAAAATAGAGGAAGGGAAGTTTTTTCGGCTTTCAAGCAACACTAAGAGAGGCAGTAAAAGAGTGATAATGATAGCAGTTAGGCAGGGCTGCTCCAGCCTATCAGATGCTCGGGCTGGATGTTCTGACTCGCTTTGAGATCCACTCTCCACCCCTCCACCTTGGTCTGTGCCCTTCAGGAGAACCTCTACAGACTGCATCACCTGGGTATACTTTCCTGTTGGCTTCCAGTTGGGTTCAGCCAATGGGAGGCACCAGCCAGAGGTCAGAAGGAGGGACTAGAGAGGTCAGGGTGTCATTCCCTCCGCTCCCTCCCTGAGGGGCCTTGGTTTGGCAGTTGCAGCGTCTTCTGGCTGCATTGCATGGTTTCAGATCTCACGCATTCTGCTAACAGCTCCATCCCCTCTGGCCCTTCTGCTGTTGCCAGCCCCAGGGTTCTTTGCGACATTGGTTGGTTTCCTTCAACCCTGTTCACACCTTTGTAAACAGTCTCTTCTTTAAACTCTCTTTATTGCTCCTTTGAGTGTGCCATGTGTTTCTTACCGGGACACAGACAAACATAGTGCCTTTGTAGGAATTAGAAAAGGACGCCCAGATGGGAATATGAAGGTTTAGTATACTATCGTCTCTACTTTGGTGCATGCTAAAATTTTCTAAAATAAAAAGATTCCCACAAAAGAGAAGAAAAGGAAAGGAAAAGGCACCCCTTTTGGTGGATGGTGCCCTGCACGGGCACTCGGGCTGGATTTCAGCCCCAGCTCCCTCCCTCAGCAGATGGCTTTGTGCGGTGACCAAAATGCCCTGCCGAACTTGGAAGCTCTACAGAAAAGTGGGCAGATCCCTAAAAACTGGAAAACATCTCAAAGAGAAAGTGAGGATTGACCTGGGGCTTTAAAGACATTTAAAACTTGAACGGGAAAGTTCTTTGCCGGCAAAGATAAGATGGATCCAGGGAGAAGATTCCATAAGGCAAGGAGGGTACCTTGAAGGGAGTGTTGCAGCCTAAGAAAGTAGACAGGAGGTGGAGATGGGCTTGGATTGCTGAGCCATAAAGTGTGAGTTGTAGCTTATGATCAACCAGGCAATATGGTGCAGTGTTTGGGCACGTGGGCTCTGAAGTTAGGTCCATTAGCTCTGTGACTTTGCACAGTTACTTATCCTCACTAAGTCTCAGTTTTCTATTATACAAATGGGGCTGAAATAGTACCTACCTCCTAGACTTGCTGGGAGACTGAAGTTTTCTTTCTTTCTTTTTTTTTTTTTTTTTTTGCGGTACGCGGGCCTCTCACTGTTGTGGCCTCTCCCGTTGTGGAGCACAGGCTCCAGACGCGCAGGCTCAGCGGCCATGGCTCACGGGCCCAGCCGCTCCGCGGCATGTGGGATCCTCCCGGACCGGGGCACGAACCCGCGTCCCCTGCATCGGCAGGCGGACTCTCAACCACTGCGCCACCAGGGAAGCCCGAAAGCAATATTTTAAGAAGGTTACCCAGACAGCTTGTGAAGGTTGTGCTAGAATGGAAAGATGAGAGCGAGGAAGTCCCTTTGAGGCTGCTGTGGCAGTGTGCGCCCCAACACTCCAGTAAGGGGCACCAGAAACGGGAAAGAAGCCAAAGGCGCGAGAGCCTTGTGAGAAGAGTAAGAGGACAGCCGCATCTCCCTCTGGGAAGATGTATGCCTTGTTTTCACCGTTTGGCCCTTTTTCCAGGAACCGAGCCCGAGTTTTGCCAACGTTTGGGCTCACTTTTAGAAACAACGTGGCAGAATCTGGTTTCGAGGTCGCTCCTGCTTCACCCTCCCCTGTCCTCCCTCTCTGCCCGGCAGATACTTGCCTGAGATCATGAACGATGGGCTGACCAACCAGATCAACAACCCCGAGGTGGACGTGGACATCACGCGGCCCGATACGTTCATCAGGCAGCAGATCATGGCTCTCCGTGTGATGACCAACAAACTGAAGAACGCGTATAACGGCAATGACGTCAACTTCCAGGACACGAGTAAGAAAGCCTTTACCAGCACCTGTAACCTCCAGAGTGAAAACCATTATAGATGATTATACCATAATTTGTCTTTTGTTTAAAGAAAGAATTTTTTTTAATTTTTATTTTATATTGGAGCATAGTTGATTAACAGTGCTGTTAGTTTCAGGTGTACAGCAAAGTGATTCAGTTATACATATACATGTATCTATTCTTTTTCAAATTCTTTTCCCATATAGGTCATTAGAGTATTGGGCAGAGTTTCCTGCGCTATACAGTAGGTCCTTGTTGGTTATCCATTTTAAATATAGCAGTGTGTACATGTCAATCCCAAACTCCCTAACTATCCCTCCCCCGCCACCGCTTCCCAGCCCAACCCCCCATAACCATAAGTTCATTCTCTAAGTCTGTGAGTCTGTTTCTGTTTTGTAAATAAGTTTATTGTGATTTTTCCTTAAGAGCAGTGTGCACCTCGGCTCTTCTGTGTCATTCTTACCCCATCTGCAAAGCTATTTATAGTTCTTGGGGTAGAGAGCTCTGCTCTGCAGAACTTAGGATACTACTAAAATCATAACTGCTCTTAAGGAATGGTTTCAGTGGCTGACATTCAGCTATACTAAAGCTAAAACTGAGTTTTGTCTGCCAGTTGATCCATTAATGATAAGGTAGCAAAGTAATGCTTTCCCTTTCTCCTTTCCCCATCAGCATTTATGTCTCTGCCTCAAACTCCCATCCTTCCTCCCAACCACCAAGGGAAGAATATTCTCAAGATTGCTCACTCAGACAAGGCTGGGAAGGAATCCCTGTTGTATCACTTCAGAACTGAGGTCTTGAACAAATTATCTCTTGAGTCTCAGGTTCTTCTGCTATAGGATGGGAAGCATTCCTGAATAAGGATCGTTGGGAGGTTCATTTGAGGCTGTGTGTAAAGGAGCTAAGATGATATCTCATGTGCCGTGGAATCAACTGCATCAGTTCTTTCTCCTTCTCCAATCATGCACATACACGACCCACTGACATTTGTATCTGAAATCTTGAGAAAAATAGTAAAATGCTGAAGTAATATTACACGTGACTATTTTATTCAAGGTCACAGAATATCAGAAGTGGTTTGAAAGACTACCGAATGTACATCAGATGAAACTAACTATATTTGGGTTTGTCTAAGTGGTTTCTAGATGCATAAAGGCAAGATTTTTGTTGTTGTTGTTTTATATATTATAAAAGAATATATTCTCTAGAAGAATATATATATTCTTATGTATTTTATATATATATATATATATATATATATATATATATATTCTTCTAGAGAGAGTTCTCGGGAAAAGATTTTTTTTAACATCTTTATTGGAGTATAACTCCTTCACAATGGTGTGCCAGCCTCCGCCCTACAACAAAACGAATCAGCTATATATACACACATGTTCCCATATCTCTTCCCTCCTGTGTCTCCCTCCCTCCCACCCTCCCTATCCCACCCCTCTAGGTGGTCACAAAGCACCGAGCTGATCTCCCTGTGCTATGCGGCCACTTCCCACTAGCTATCTATTTTATGTTTGGTAGTGTATATATGTCCATGCCACTCTCTCGCTTCGTCACAGCTTACCCTTCCCCCTCCCCATATCCTCAAGTCCATTCTCTAGTAGGTCTGTGTCTTTATTCCTGTTTTATCCTTAGGTTGGAAAAGATTTCTTGAACTTAAGATGTGGAGTTGCCAGTGATTCTGTAATTTGGTCGCTGAAGCAAAAGATGACGCTTGTGTGCTTGAATTAATGAGATAGAAAGAAACAAGTTACAGATGGAAGACATGAAGTCATCTGAGTCTTAACCATCATTCCACTGAGTTGTCCCCTGCAGAAAATTTTTCATGCTTAATTCCCTTTTAAATAACTCAAAAATTAACTTTCTAAGTGCAGGATAATTGCCAACCTGATAGAGTTGCTTTAAACTTTCTCAAGTCCTCCCATTATTTCTTTCTCTTTACTAAACCTCTCCTCCCCTCTTCAGAAGAGTAAATTACACGAGGTTTTAGCCTTTGCTGCTTCTCCCCTGCTCATTCCTTAGCTTCACTCCTCTCAATTTATCTTTTCTGTCTTATCTATCTAATATAATAAAATGCTTTATTACCTAGAGAATGACTATTGGAATAAATAATTCAAGATACATAAGAATTAGTTGATATTGGCCTTGGTTCTGTCTCCTCTCTGACCTAAAGAGATTGTATGCATGTCAATCTGCAAAGCTTAGGGAATGTCCTCGAGGAGATATCTTGCTCCATTTCCCCTAAAAAGAAAATAAAAATCAGCAACACTTAAGACCATCACTTTGCTCTAACCCCAGCACCGAACTTGGCCTCCTACATTAGGATAGTGTCTGTCATATAAACCACTATCACATCTTATAGTCATCATCACCCTTACCGCTTTCGACATTTAAAAAAATCGCCCCTTAAATACCTGCACTTGTGATTCCTTTCAGAAAGAGATGGGGCCGTTATTTTTCTCAACTAGATTCTCTTGTCATTATTTGCATACCACATTTTTAATATTCTAAATCACCTTAGTAATATCTTTGTAAAGGTTATATTACTTCTTGTTCATAATACCAGTGTTTAATATAATTCCCTCAGCAATTGTGATATCTCTGAATTTAATTAATGGGCATTTTCCCCCTTGCAAGGCCACTAAAGATAAATTAGAGAAAATGTTAAGAACCTGGTATAGTGTATTCAAGTGAGCTTACGTGGTATTTAGATGTCACATTTTAAAAATAAATTGCACTGAGTTGAGCCGTGCTTATTGGGGGGACATTGGAAGGTCCCTGCATTACCTGGCTTTGCTGAAGTAGCGTCTAGCGGCCAAGATGGTGCCAGTCTTTCGGAGCAGCTCAACATGCACATCACCGTTTCAGGCCAGCAGGGAGGCATTTAGGGCTATTGAATGGACTCATTGAGCAAGGAGGGGAAGTAGCAAACGTCCTTTCCAGGTGTACAGTTTCCTAAGCCCTGCTAGGAACATTATCTCACTTGTACCCTATAACAATTCAGTGAAATAGATAGGATTATTCTCATTTTTACAGGTGAGCACGCAGAGCCCAGTGAGACTAACTGGCTTGCCCTAATTCATTTAAATAAAAGACAGCAGGTTAAAATCTAGGTCGTCTTTGCCGTAGGAACCACATTTCTTCCATCAGGCATCATTGCGCACACTGGCTTTGGTGCCCTCACACATTTTATCAGGGGTTTTCACGTATCCTCAACAAGGTGAGTGTTATTGTCAGTAGCTATGGAGTTGGGGAAACTGAAAGAAGTTGAAGAAACTGCCCAAGGCATATTTAATAATTCAATAAGTATTTATTGTAAACCTGCTATATGCCAGGGGCCATTAAAGCCAACGGGGATACAGAAATGAACAGTATGCACAACGTGTCTGCTCTCCCTCAAAAAGTATCCATTCTCATGGAGGGAACAAGAAAGTAAATAATAGAGTTGCAAATGGTGATAAGTACTTTTACGTAGCTAGTAATGGATGGAGACTTAACTGGACCCAGATCTGAGACAAAGCGTTTAAGAAACATGAAGGAACCAAGCAGTCAGTCAGAAGTGGGAATAGAGAAGGCTCAGAAGGCATATGAGGCAGGCAGGGACGCTGCCAGGCTAAGACAGAATACTAAGTGGACACCTGGGCATTGGTTTCAAGCGCGGAATGGCAAACTTCTTCTGTAAAGAGCTACGTATCAAATATGTTCAGCTTGGTCAGAAATACAGACACAGACGTCTCTATTAACACTGTGTTTCAGGGACTTCCCTGGCGGTCCAGTGGTTAAGACTCTGCACTTCCACTGCACAGGGCACGGGTTCCATCCCTGGTTGGGGAACCAAGATCCCACATGCCTCGCAGTGCGGCCAAAAATAAAAAAATAAAAATGAAGCACTGTGTTTCAGATGTCTATTTAGATACAGTCCACCCACACATCACAAACCTGCCCATTATAAACAAACCCATGGGGATGGAGTGGAGTGGAGGACCCTTGGGTGGGGAGATGTCCCCTGCCACCTCCGTGCCCAAATCTCACGTGTGCCCCACTCTTTGCTAGACTGGGTCTAACTCTCCTTTTCGATCTGTCCGCACCAGGTGATGAATCCAGCGGCTCAGGGAGTGGCAGTGGGTGCATGGATGAGGTATGTCCTACGGAGTTTGAGTTTGTCACCACAGAGGCCCCGGCAGTGGATCCTGACAGGAGAGAAGTAGACTCTTCTGCAGCCCAGCTGGGACACTCGCTCCTCTCAGGATCTCTCGTCTGCATCGCCCTGGCGTGGCAGAGACTGTGCAGATAATCCTGGGATTTTGGTCAGATGAAACTGCATTTTAGCTATCTGAACGGCCAACTCACTTCTTTTCTTACACTCTTGGACAATGGACCATGCCACAAAAGCTTACCGTTTTCTATGAGAAGAGAGCAGTACTGCACTATGCCTCCCTTTTTGTTTTCCCAAAGAGTACTGGGTGCCAGACTGGACTGCTTCCTCTTTCCTTCAGCTATCCTCTGTGGGAAACTTGTTTATTCTACAGAATTCTTACTCAAATCTTTCATACCAGGAGATTTTCTTACCTTCATTTGCTTTTATGCTGCGGAAGTGAAGGAATCTCACGTTGTGAGTTTTTTATTTTTTTCCCCATTTAAAAAAAAGATAGGAAGAAAATAATTTTCCTTGCAAAATCAGGCCAAACCCCAAGACAACTGCATTTTCAACAAAGAAGCAAACGAGAAAAATAAAAGAGCTGTAACGCTGTAAGTTCGGCATTGCCAGCCAACTCCCAGTGTAAGCTTTTCTGTGACAAAATCAGGTTTACAAAATGCTTATGCGGAGGTTTGAAATTTTTTTTAATGTAGTGAAAATACACTGTTGTCTTGGAGGTCTTGCGCGCCAACCATACAATGCCAAGCTGATTCAGAGGTACTGATAGGAAATTTAGAATTCCATCTTTAATCGGAGAGTAAAATGGGCTGCAGCTCAGCACCTCTAGCTCACCCCGATTTCAATTTCAGTAATGGTACCATTTTCCTTAATTCTCTTAACGTCTGACCACTGTATCCAATTGGCACGGATTTTTCCCTTCATCCCCAGTTACTAGTGGACACCCTCATGACTTCATCTTCCTCAAGGGTCTGAAATGAAAATAATCTTCAACCATACAATCGCTTAACTTTAGCCGCAGGCTTGACGTGAATTAGATGTTTCTGCCCCGTGCTCATTACCCTCCCAAAAGAAGAGTTCCTTTAATGAACCGATAAACAATTAGATCCGTAAGTGAGTTTTCACTTTTAACTATTTGCTTTGTGTCAGTTGGTTTCCGCATCACAAGGGCATTCTCTTACAAAATAACTCACAACAACAACAACAAAGTCAAGACAAAAAGATATATATATAGTATTGACATGGAGATTTCTTTCACTTTTTTAGTCTTAGTATGATCATCTATTTTTATATCTATATATATATATAAATCACAGATTTTAACTTCTTAATTCCAAGCTCAGGGTTGACACACCTTTGTAACGAAAATGTTTTGTCAACCAGCTCTTCTTGTTTTGTGCTGCTCAGAGAAGGGATTCCTCAATGATCTGTGAGCACCAAGAATCAAGAAAGAGAACTTTTTACGTATCTAACCGTCCATTTATTAAAAGTTTGCCAGGGCACACCCTTCTCACACGAGCGTGTTTTGTCCTGGGTGCTCCAGACTGTATCGAACGCATGGGCAGAGCCGTGGGTGTGCAGAACTTCACTGGTCATGGAAACCGTATGCGCAAGGAATGTGATTCACACAAAACCATTGCTTTCGGTACAACGCCTTCAGCCTAGGATTCCTGCTTGGCACTTGGAGAAATATTCTAATTCCAGAGGCTGATTCGGAGCCTAACTGACCCGCCAGGTGTGCCAAAGCCAGGCGTTACGCTCCTCCCGACAGAGAGAAGCAGAACAAACTAACCTGGGGCTTTATGAATACCATTGGCTATCCATGTGTTTTTTGGTTTTTATGATGTATCTGGGGTTGGGAAAAGTAATGTTTCAAGACACCACAGTATGCCAGTCACATGTTAATTAACCCATTGGCAGTCATGACACATCAATGGTATTTTTCGATCTCCGTACTCATCAAAATTATGATTAGTTATTGACTTAGGCGTCACATTTAGGTAGAACACACGCGGCACAATAGTATTAAGTGTACTTGAGCACTTTTGCAACACAAAGTATTTAGAAGCATCTATTGCTATTGTTTGCCTAACGAAATACGGAAGGTAGGATTCTGAGAGATTTTGTGGCATCTTTTCACTTAAATCTTTATGAAATTGATACAGTCTAATTCAGCATTACATACTTCTAGTAAACCATTCATTTCACCGCCAGACTTTGGCTTCCTATCACCAATGACACATAAAACATCTCTATGAAGGACCAGTCATTTATGTTGCTCATTGTGTTGTATGTTCAGAAATCAGTATTGTCTTTCTCCAGTAATTAAGGTGCAATACAAATTAAATCAATCTTGATTTTCCAAAATATTTGAGTCATAACTTGTTTTCATAGCTTTAAGCTCCAAGTCTTTCCTTTTAAAAATATATCTGCATTGTTTTCTGTGAAATAGATCAGAATGCCTTGTTTTCCCTGTACTTTCACCCCCAAAGGGTTTTGTGCATGTATGTGAATACACATTATATTAATGAATGTGAACCCGTGTTCTATAAACACTAACCACACAGACAATATATAAATGCCTGTTTCATTTGTTTCAACACCTTCGTTATCAATACTATTCATATTGGTGAGCTATAGTGATCTATATGAGCCAGGCAGAGAACTGAAACCACGGTCAGTTAATGATGCCACAGTATTAGTCACCTGCATGGATGTGGTCAAAATATTATTGAAATTGTACTTCCTGGTTTTTATCATCATCCTACTATGTCATATGATTTTCAGACTAATTTCACATAGGAATTTTTTGTGCCCTAAGGGAATTAGTTTAATCTAGTTAACCCATTTCAGTAAGTATTTTGGAATCTCCCCCTCCCCTCACCAAGTTAATTTCTCTCGTTTTAGCATAGTGATAGGGGATGCAGTGGTGCTCCATTATTTTTCCTGACCTGTCCTCGTTTGCTTTGATGTCCCCTAAATTTCTGTAATCACATCACAACCTCTGTTATGAGCAGAGAGGGATGGGCTCACTGAAATTGGATGCTAGGAATTGTTGGGTGGTGCTTATAACTGCAAACACTTAGCTTATTGAAGTGCCTCTATTTACATGTTCTTTAGTTATAATATGTATTTTTCTAACAGAAATACACGTCTGTAATTGGTGTATATTATACTTTGTATACGTTATAACGAAAGCTAAACAGAGGCTAAAGTCTTTAGCAGAGAAGAATAGATTGCAAATTCACGAGTTTGAGCTCCACTTATGGTTCTGTATCGAGCGACAGCCACGACAGCCTTCTCTCGTTTGAATGAAGGTCAAGTCGGGACTTTGATTAGAGCCATCATAGAACATTAGCACTAGCAATCTGACTCCCTTACAGTGACTTACCCAGATCGATATGTTGTGTTCCCTGCTTTAGTGGTAAGGGATAGATAACACTACTTTGTCTACACTGAAAAACACGACCATTCATTGATAAGCAGTAGGAATTATAAAAGTAGCGTTCTATAAATCAGACACACTGAAAAGATTATTGGACGCAGAAGCCTGATATTTAATTTATATTCCCTGCTGCAGACATTAGCCTACTTTAATTCTTTAGCCATTACATATATGTTCTGGCTACACACTGAACACCAACTAAAGTCCCCAAGGAGGAATAAAACCTGAGCAACTCCTGAGTTGTGATTCTTTTACTACTTCTCTTCGCAAGGCTAATTATCAGGTGGTTTGATTAAAGGTGGAAGGGTTAGCAAATGCAAGTTTTGACTTATCCAACACTTGCAGAAATTCAAACTCATTTTCATTTACTTACAGTCACTAACAAATCTGACTTCTAACTTTAAAAAAAAAAGGGAGGGGAGGGGCACTTTAGCTTTGCCAACAGAAGAGTAAGGAGACCATAACTTACAAATTTGCAATGTGTTCCTCCTCGGTGGAGACATTAGCCAGTGTTTAGTTTTAGGCCAAGTTCTACAAAGAGAGTATTGATCTGTATGCATTCTGGAGCCTTGCTATAACACAGTTTGCTAAGGCACAGGACCCAGCCTAGCATGGGGCTGTTTGAGCCTCCGTGAAAGTTGAAAAGTACTGGAATCTTTGACATTGCCTTGTAATGAGGTACTTCTGTGAAAAGACACCTCAAGATGGCGGTAGTAGTGAGGTCTCTGTGTGCATATGCATAACATATATGCAGGACAAATGTGTGCACCGATCAAACCTAAAATTTTATGTGACTGTCAAATGAATATTATTTGGGTTAAGATTTTTTTCATTTCTGATTTGGATAGAAAATTGCTATTAATCTTGTATTAAAATAGTTTTTAAAAATCTACCAGTGCCCTTTCTGCATTTTCTTAATTATTGTCATAGTCTAAATTTCAGAGCTTTTGAATTTTTTTTGTTTGAGAACTTTTTAGAAGCTGCAATATTTTTTTAAAAAAAGAGAAGAAAAAGAACCATAGATTTAAATCAGCACCACTCACCTAAGTACACTTGGCCTTTGAAATCAAGAACTTTTAGAACTTTAGAACATTTAGAGCTTTCCAAACATGTATGGAAGATACTATACCTCTCTTCTTTTGTGTTGGTTTCTTCTCTAAAATAAATTAGTAGCTTGACTGATGTCAGTACTTTATAAATGAGGTCAAAAACTAAGATAATGTGTAAAAGGACTAACAATTTCCAAATTTAGCAAATTGCACTGCTTTTTTATTTCTGAAATTTCCATGCTCTCAGCCATGCTAAATACTGTATAGCTTGCTAAAGATTCACTTAGCAGATATTTATTAAACACCTGCTCAATGCTAAACCTTGTCTAGGTGCCAGTCTGGGGTTGTCAAAATCACTAGCTGGGAAGTATTCATTCTTTTTTTTTTTTTTTTTTTTTTTTTGCGGTACGCAGGCCTCTCACTGCTGTGGCCTCTCCCGTTGCGGAGCACAGGCTCCGGACGCGCAGGCTTAGCGGCTATGGCTCACAGGCCCAACCGCTCCACGGCATGTGGGATCTTCCCGGACCGGGGCACGAACCCGTGTCCCCTGCATCGGCAGGCGGACTCTCAACCACTGCACCACCAGGGAAGCCCGAAAGTATTCATTCTTTACTACAGTTAACCATGATTATTACATCATTTCAAAAATGCTCTTTTAAATAAAGGAACCTATGTAAATAGAGTTATCACAAATATAACATTTAACTGTAAGCAACATTATAATTTAGCTCACACTACTACTATGTTGATTTCTATTAAGCAAAGTGATTTCTACAAAACAGTTAAAGAACTTTAGGATAATTCCACGTAAAAAGCAGAATCTAACAAATGCTATTTGGAAATAAACTGGAACCAATTTCATCGAAAAGAAAAACTTCCAAATGGGTTTTGAGAAAAAAATAATAAAACCACCGCCACTCTTATCAACAATATTAATTTTAATTTGCTCTTTGGATAAACAGACTACAGTCAAAATATACACACAAATATGAAAAATGACATTGATTTTTCAAATACTAACTTATGAAATAGCTAGAAAGATGTAGCCACAATTCTGTCTGTTCAAACAGACATTCCCAATTTAGTGCCAATACATCTCCATTCCACAGACACATTCATTTGCTGATATAAACTTGTGGCCAAACATATTTGGTCGGCTCATGAATGGAGCACACAGTGAAGCCAGGAGGAATTAGCTGCCTGCCTTTGTAGCTCACTTAAGGAGCTCATGTTCTTGCACATGTTGAAATAGAAAGCAGAGCAAGAAAACAGAAATTTTACCCAGTGAGTGTTCAAGTTTGGAGAGAAGCAGAAAGAAGACACACAAACTGGATTCAAGGGAAGCAGAAGAGTATTTACCTTGAATAAAGCCATCTGCCCTTCCATAGGAACTAATGTCTGTAGAGTTCTTCAATAAAAGAAAAAATTGGCTTAGGCAGTAACGGTCATCTATTCTTTTAAAAAAGAATGTGATGAGCTCTATATCACGTGCCAGACACAGTTCTGGGTACCAGAGCAAGACGCCATGAAGAACTGAGTCAAAATGGGGTAGTGACTAAGGAGGAGATGCCCCTTGAGACCAGTGGTCCAGAAGAGGCTGCCTGGGTGATACTCAGGCTGTGACCTAATCATGGGAAGAAGATGCCACGTGCAGACATGGGGACAGAGATTTCCAGGCAGAGTAAAAGCCAATGTAAGGATGTATGGAAATGAGGACTAGTAAGTGAGATGTTGGATAGTGGGAGATGGATGGAAAGTTAAACAGGGGAAGGCATGCTTAAAAACCCTGGTCTTTTACCACGTGGTGAAGCCAGAGCCCTAGAAGGACCCATCCCTACACAGCAGCCCTGCTGGGGGCGCTTATTAGTATTTTAAAGCACATTTTAGCAAAGAAGTATGCTAAGGTCTTTATGTATATACTTAATCTTTATAGGATCTCTATGATGTAGGAATAATAATGCTCGTTTTATACTGAATAAAATCAAACACAGTGAGATTAATGAACTTGCTGAGCCACACAGGCGAGGCCATGATAGGAACTGAGATCTGTAACAAGTAGGCAGAAAAGCGGCAGTATATAAGGATAGTTTTGGTTTTTTATTCCACACACAATTGAATTTTCCGAGGGTGTTCTGAGAATTGGCAACAAGTATATGAACAGGCGTTCACAGATGTTTACTTGCACAGAGGATATATATTAAAACTTTAGTCCAAGATGTAGTGCCATTTAGTTGCTCTCTGTTTTCAGTTTTTTTCAAAATTAAAATCCTAAGCAGACATACGACTGATTCTGGGATTTTTGCATAGCATTGAACTTAAAGCCATTGTGAACCAAAGTTTGATGCCTAGGACAGAAACATACGTACCAAATCTGCTTTCCTCTTGTTTGTCAAGTTGGCTTAAACATCATATTCACAGAAAGCAAATCAGTCAGGCTTAGCCCGACTCTCAGGGGTTCTTCCTATACATTAACCTTGTCTATAATTTATTGTCCGTTCAGACAGTCAAGTGGACCTAAAATATAAATCAAAACTATCCAACGAAGGGCTTCCCTGGTGGCGCAGTGGTTAAGAATCTACCTGCCATTGCAGAGGACACGGGTTTGAGCCCTGTTCCGGGAAGATCCCACATGCCGCGGAGCAACTAAGCCCGTGCGCCACAACTACTGAGCCTGCGCTCTAGAGCCCACGTGCCACAACTACTGAAGCCCGCACGTCTAGAACCGGTGCTCCGCAACAAGAGAAGCCACCACAATGAGAAGCCCGCGCGCCACAACGAAGAATAGCCCCCGCTCTCTGCAACTAGAGAAAGCCCACTCGCAGCAACGAAGACCCAAAGCAGCCAAAAATTAATTAATTAATTTTTAAAAAGAGTAAAGAATCAAAATAAAAATTTAAAAAATTAAAAAAACTATGCAGCTGTTAGTCAATGCAAACAGACAACTGATCTGGCTGCTTTGTTGACTAACTTGACTGCATCTTGAAAGTATGACATTGAGACCCAGCTGAATCGAAGTCCTTGCGACGGCTTTCTCAGTTAAAATAAGGACCAGATCGTGGAGTACCATGTGTCTTTCTTCTTCATGGAGTTAGAGCTCCTTTTATTGTTGGATTCCACCTCATGTCGTTGCCCTCCTTACCTGAGAGAATTGAGGTTACTGATTACAGGTTTTATCTCACTTTAAAAGGTACTCTTTGGACATTTCATAAAGGTAGGTGAATATCAAGTTAGAGGAAGGTTGGTTCGCAAAACTCTATTTCCTACTCTTTCATGATATCAAATGCCTTGTATTTACATAAAGCATTTCACCCAAGGGAGCTTTCGAATTCATCTTCTTTGATAATCTTCACCACACCTCCATGAAGTAGGCAGGAATTGTCATCCTTATTTTCCAGATCAGAGACACTTCCTGGTGGAGCCACGGTCTTCTCAGTCTGTTCATTCTCTCCCTTTCTGCTTCTTTTTCTCTCCCTCACCCCTAATCTACCCAAATCTTAAGGACTTTAATGTGAATCATTCTGGCTCCTATCGACCTCTCACTAATTTATAGAACCAGCCCCCAGTAGCTCTGCCACAGAAACCCAGTAACAAATCCTCCAAGCTGAGTCTTAGTGGAACGATACCCCAAAGAGTCTTCTAATTCATCTCTGGTCCTGAATCACATACTGTGAATCAGCCTATACTGAATTCTTGTGTGTGAAAAATTAGATGTCCCCAAATTATATCAAGCCAAAGAAATTTCACCCAAACGGCTTTATCAAAAAGCTTGTTGATAACACCATAATGATTTCACTACTTGTTTGTTTGGACCGTTGCATATGAATTAGCATGTTAAGGCTATATTCCTACAGCCAAAGATAAGCCCAGATTCTGTGCACGTGTTTGTTTTTAAGCTTGAGGGCCTTTTATGTTTAATTGAAAAGAGAAAAGTTAAATTGAGCAGCGTATTAGTAGACATACAGCATGAGCCATGAGAAACGTGAAGGCAAAATGAATTTCTCCAGGAAAGAAATAAAAAAGACTTCCCCTACATCCACAATCTTTCTTCCACTGGAGAAATCCTATGACCTTTCCCCTCATGGGGCCTCACGAGCAGGGAGAGTGACGTAGGATGGCACGAAGGAGGTAAAATGAAGCAAGAGAACAGAATAGAAATCCAGTGCCATTTGAAACACACGAGGATTTCCCTGGTGGTCCAGCGGTTAAGACTACGCGCTTCCCCTGCAAGGGGTGTGGGTTCAATCCCTGGTCAGGGGAGTTCCGCATGCCACGAGGTGTGGCCCAAAACAAAACAAAACACACACACACACACAATGAAACACGTGATGTTGTCTATGTTATTTTGATCAATTCTGAACCTTCACTGTGAAAGTCTCCTCTCAAGGGGAAGACTCCCTACAGACAGTATAATAATGGCAGTTAATGAAAAACTTAAAAAGAAATCACAGAGAAATGCCAACAAGCATATGAAAAGGTGCTCAACGTCGCTAATCATCAGGGAAATGCAAATCAAATGACAGTGAGCTAACACCGTACGCCAGGTAGGATGGCCACCATCAAATAAATAAATAAATAGAAAGTCACACGTGCTGGTGAGGATGCAGAGAAATTGGAACCCTTGTGCACTATTGCTGGGAATATAAAATGGTGCAACCACTGTGGAAAACGGTATGAAGCTTCCTTTAGAAACTAAACATAGGAAAAAAAAAAAACTAAACATATTCAGCAATACCACCCTTTCAGGTATATACCCACGGAAATTGAAAACAGGATCGTGAAGGGAGATTAGCACTCGCATGTTCACTGCAGTACTATTCACAATAGCCAAGAGGCAGACACAACCTACACGTCCATCAGTGCATGAATGGATGAAGAAAACGTGGTGGATGCATGCGATGGAATACTAGTCAGCCTTAAGAAAGAAGGAAATCCTTTCATATGCTACAGATGGATGAAATGGGAGGACCTTACGAATGGTGGTTGCTAAGGGGTGGTGGGGGTGGAGATGCCAAGGGGAAGGGGAGTTGCTGGTCAATGAGTTAAGTTTTACAAGATGAAAAATTTCTAGAGATCTATTGCACAAGGAGACACATAGACTGTACTATACACTTAGAAATTATTAAGATGGTAAATTTTATGTTATGTGGGTTTCACCACAATATAAATAAATAAATAAATAGATAGATGATTAGATAGTTAGATAGATGATAGATAGATAGGTAGATGATAGATAGATAGACAGATAGACAGATAGATAAGAATGCATGTGCCCTGTTTCCAAGAAGTCCAGGGTCTAATGTAAGTGTGGGAATAGAGAGCAAACTCATGAACAGCTGACTGTATAATTGCTGCAATAAATACAGGCTTTCACCATGCACTATGGAGTTAAGAGAAAGGCAAAGGGGTGCTGTGGAAAGAAAACTGGTTTAAAAAAGACAACACAAGGGCTTCCCTGGTGGCGCAGTGGTTGAGAGTCCGCCTGCCGATGCAGGGGACACGGGTTCGTCCCCCGGTCCGGGAAGATCCCACATGCCGCGGAGCAGCTGGGCCCTTGAGCCATGGCCGCTGAGCCTGTGCATCCAGAGCCTGTGCTCCGCAACGGGAGGGGCCACAACAGTGAGAGGCCCGCGTACCGCCAAAAACAAAAAAAGACAACACAAGAAACCTCAGAGGAACTGTGGTACATTGAATGATTAAATACTCTTCTCCACTCACAAGGTATAAATAAGAAGTCTCTATGTCCCAAATTGTCTGAGACAGTCCCAGTTACATCTGTTGTCCCAATATAATTATTAATAGCACCCTTTCACTCTCTGGAGAGTATCCCTTGTTTGAATGATAAATTACATGGTCACCCTCGGTATGAATAATGGCTATTCACAAGATCAATTTGCACTCAAGTGTGCATGACACCTTAGAGTTTTCCAGAATAGCCACCCAGCTGAAGACGTACCGGGTAATATTACTGACAGCTAAGCTTCCTATGTAAATTCACCCTGCCTACTTCCATTGAAAAACATCTGGAATTAGAATCAAGAATCCAAAAATAACTCTGACATCATCAAGTACACTGTATAATCCCAGCTCACAAATGCCCACCTCTAAACATCTCAAAATGGGCCATACTTGGCACTTGATCCCAGGTGAATGACCCCTCCTGCTTTTCAGTCATTTTGCTGGGTATGTCAGTGAACGAAACCTCTGACAGTTGGTGCAGCCCCAGAAGTTGTATTCTGGTTCCATTTGCTGCTGCTGGAAGGAGGCAGTTGGAAGCATGCTTTCTCCATTTGCGATCTTAGCAGTCCCAAAACAAGTACAATCATTTCCTTCTGTTTCTTGAGTCACATGCACGACCAATATTTTGATGAATAACTCTCAACCTATAGCTCTCAATCTACCTCCTGCCCCAGCACACATGACACATGATGTTCACATCAAGTGGCACCAATAACTTCCTATGCATGAAACGTACCCCCCACCTTTCTCTCCCGCTCAGATGAGCATATCAGAATGCAAGGAAGCAACGGGTATGAAGTTATCAGAGTTAATGAGGAATTCACCCTAACTCACAAATTTTGCTCATTCAATTATTATTTCTAACTACTTGCAGCACTCTCCAATTGATTCCTACCTTGGATTTATAAAACTGTGCACTGTTCCCTTAACATCTGGGAGGATGTGTTCCAAAGAGAACAAAGTGTGGTATAAAAGGTGCCACCTGCTGACACCCAACATATAAAAAGATACCCCTTGGATTGAAGGTCCCTGGCAGAAAGGAACTTACTTTTGATTAAATCAGTCAGCACTTCAAAAGCTAATTCAGGCTTTAAGGATCAGTTGGACATAAATGTGTAGATTTGCATTGTCTATAGAATAAATATGAAGGCTCCTAGTAGAATTAAAAATATGATACAAATAATATTATATAAGACTTGCAAGATCTAGCCAGTGACCTAAATTCAATTCATATATTTGTACTATAATATATGTTTGGGAAGATATATAATTGATCAATACATATTCCCTCTCCTCAAGGACCAACCAACCACATCTACTAAAAAAGAACAACAGCAGAAACACCAATAAAGACAATGCCTAAATTTCCTCTAAGCCCTTCCCATACAGTAATTCATCTTACTCTAAAAATAAAATATTTTTTTAAAATAGTACTCTTATTGTCCTAATTAGACAGATGAGGAAACTGAGGCACTGACAAGCTAAATGACTCTCCCAATGTCACACATAGCTAGAATTTAGAAGATATAGAAAAATGCTGAAATCATTATTCACAATAGCCAATATTTGGAAATAACGTAAGTGTCCATCAGTGGATGAGTAGATAAAGAAAATGTGGTATATATACACAATGAAATGTTATTCATCCTTGAGAAAGAAGGAAATCCTGCCATTTGCAATAACATGAATGGACTCTGAGGTCATTATGCTAAGTGAAATGTCAGATGGAAAAAGACAAACAACGTATGAGATCACATATGTGGAATCTAAAAAAGCTGAACTCAGAGAGTAGAATGGTGGTTAGCGGGGCCTAGGGACACGGCAAATGGGGAGATGTTGGTCAGACTTCAGTTATAAGATGAATAATTTCTGGGCATCTAGTGTACAGCATGGTGATTATAGTTTATAATAATGTATTTAATAAAGATATTTTTAAAAATTAAAAATAAATTTAAAATTTTTTTAAATAAATATTTAAAAAATAATGTATTTATACTAGAAAGTTGCAAAGAGAGTAGATCTTAAATATTCTCAACATACAAAAAATTGGTTATTATGTGACAATGGAGGCGTTAACTAAGGCTATGGTGGTAATCACTTTGCAATATATTAAGTGTATCACATCAACACCTTGTACACCTAAACTTACACAATGTTATATGTCAATTATATCTCAGTAAAGGGTGGAGAAAAAGAAAAATGCTGAAATCCCCAGAGCTGGAAACACAGTGTGGTGACTTGAAGAGGTACACAGCTCCGACAGAACAGAGGTCAAGTTCTGCCTGCTGTGTAGCATGAAGGAAGGAGAGAGTCTACCTGTGGAAATGATCTAGTGGGGACTCCACTGCAGGCAAAGTACATGAAAAACAGTCAGTGATCATCTCATTTCCATATATGCTTTTACTCTGTCAGGATTTTTCAGATTGTGTTTCCTGTACATACCCTGGGGTATGGGGAGAATGCATAGTTCTGGAAGGATATACATTAAGCCATAGGTATAGGCACATAAATATATACGGGCTAGAATAATTGATCAAAAGGAGACCTGGATGTTTTTTTTCTTCCCAACTCCACATACTCCAAAGAAACAAATGAGGCAAAATATTGACCAGCAAAGTTCCTGTTCAAGCTTATGGGGTCTTGATGACATCGAGATAAGCCGCGGTGGCTTTGTGCTACTTAAGAGACCATCTAACCTCTTGACTGAATTACAGCTTTCTCATCATACTTTCCTATTTATTACTCTGTGTGCAGCATCCCATCCTCCAGAGTGCAGAAAATCCCATCCCAGCGGCTGAATTAGCCTAATCACAGTTCTTTTCTACCCCAGCCCTGTTCTGGCCATGGGGAGAGAATCAGGAGAAGAGGGGAGAGGAGAGTTCTGATGTCCACTGACAGCTAGAAGAAGGTGCTTGACATTTCTTCCACGCTCCCAGTCACTCTCCGCTTCGCCCTAAGCCTTTATTAACCCAGTGTGGAATGTGGCAATTTCCTAAGCTGCGGTCATTACAGTAAATGCCATTTCTCCCCATAAGGCTCCCGTTAGCTGCTGTGTTCCTCGTGCTTATTTAGCTCATGATATTTCATGCCAAGTATTTGAGAGACAGTGCTCAGAAGTCGCCAGGCAGCTCCACTGTGAAATACAGTGTTCCCATCCATCAGGGGAACGAGTAGGCTGCAGGGATGTTGTGTTTGGTATTTGCTTTCCATTCATTATGTGTTTCTTGCTGAGTCTGACTTTTCCACAAATATTGAAGCTGGAGCTGACTAATGACTCTCTGTGAACCTCAACTCATGCTGGTGATTATGCATCTTTGGAAAGTGCTTAATAAATACTATTAAAAAAAACTCTGCTATATGGTGATGGCAATCGTGCCAGATGTGACACTGTGTTTTCAGACAAAAGCAATCTTGAAAAGGTTTCAAGGTAACACTTAAAAAGTAATCCTCTATTTGGTTGCCTAGCAAGATGCCTCATGAGTGTTTAAAATACATAAGAGGTTTGAGTTCAGATAAAGAATGTGTTACCAGATGGTAACAGTAATTACCCTGTTCCCAAACTCGAAGTGTATTTACCCTGTCTTTTGCCTACCAAGTTGCCAATACACTATTCAGCTTTCCAACTGGAGCGCACCATTTCATATTTCCTGCCGGTACACATATATTAGTGGACGTGTGCTTTTATTAACAGTGTAAGACAAGAATATTTCAGTCGTGTTGTTACACCTACTGCCTGATATAGATCATACAGGACAAGGATACAATTTAATTGGCAATAACTCTTTGGAGCCAGAGTAATAGTTGCCCAGGAGTTCTTTGTCAGAGTGTTCTTGGCTTTCCATTAAGTACTCAGCCACTAAATTCTTTTCGACTCTGGAAGCAGCAGCCAGGGAACACTTTGGAAGCTCTATAAAAGGCATTCTCCTAATCTTCAAATCGTTGGAAAGACACTTTAGCATCTGTTAAAATATTTTTTTTCCTTCTAATCTGCCTGAAACTAATAGGGAGAAAATTCTAAGATGTTTCTTAATTAAGCAATAAGAAATGGTGGAGGGTGGTCTGTGCTGAGTTAATCACAGTTGTAAAGCATAAAAAAAGGAAAAGTGTTAAGTACCTCTAGATCCTTAGGCATCTAATTTCCCTCTGAATGTGCCTTATTGCTATTATGAAGAAATCTTTTCTTCCCAATTCCTGGAAATCTCCACCCATTCCCTGAAATAGTCAGAATAATCCTTCCCTCATTAGCCTATGAAATTACCCAGCCCATAAAAACTAACCACCCCATATTTCGGGGCCTCTTACCTTCTGAGATGGCCCACGCTCTGTCTGTGGAGTGTGTTTTTTTCCCAAGGCTGTTCTCACCTTTTGAGACGACTGCATTCTGTCTACGGGATCTGCGTCTCTCTAAATAAATCCACTTCTAACCTATCACTATATCTCTCACTGAAATCTTTCTTTGATGAGACATAAAGAACCTGAGCTTCATTAAGTCCTGAGACCAGGTGTGTGAACTCAGTTAAAGGACCGTGGATTCAATTCCCAATCTGAGTTGTGCGGTTTCAAAACCAGTTTGCAACGCCCCTCTTTAAAATCTTCAAAAAGGTGAGCACCCAAATCCTTAAACCTACTTTCTAGTCCCTATTTTGAAACTAGGACTCAGAACCCCTTACACACACTCCTTACCAGCAAATCTGGAGCTCCCCAGAGAAGCGCTGCAACGCAACCTTGCTATCTCTTCAGGCCATGACCCAGTAGTTGTTCCTGCTATGTTTATTCAACTCTGAGATTAACACTAGTAATTCACTCTGGAACAGTCTTTTACACTTCTCACCTCCGTGAAAAATTTACTCATGCCTCAGGTGACCTAATTTTACGGAATGACTTGTTAACAATAGCTACAATAGCAACACAAACCAAAAACCCTCTATCTGCTCTGCCATTATAACTGTGATTTTCATTCTCATAAGAATTGGATGGAATAAGTCCACCATGCCACCAACACACTTCGTATTGTTTTTCTTTTCACTTTCATTTGATGTTTTATTCCCGGAAGAGACCAAAATCTTTTGGTTTGAAACTTTACATTAAATACTAGAGTTAAGTACCTAACTGGTGTTTTTGTACTCCCTCCTCAGCACGATCAATCCTCATGATTCAAAGATTCCATATTTGCAAATTTGTCTACTTGCTAAAATTTATTTGAAAGCCCCAAATCAATACTCAGGCATTTCTACAGTTGTCCACAGACATGCATATGCACAGAGAAGTGAACACTGTGAGTCCCTTGATGCACACATCCCAGCTGAGGTCGAACAGGATGAGGCTCTGCTCTCTCATTTCAGCTCTCCGACTACAAATGACCGTCCTTGCTGCAGTCTCGTTAGTGCCATGCTGTTCGCATTTTTGTGCTTTTCGTTGGTGATTTTGCTGTTTAATGGCCCCCACTGTCTAGCATTCCTAAACTCAAGGAGTCTGTGATGTGTCTTACAGACAAAATGCATGTGTTAGGTAAGCTTCGTTCAGGCATGTAATGTTCTGGGCCGTGAGTTCAATGTTAATGAATTGACAATTTACATTAAATAAGAAGCCTTTAAACAAAAACATACATAAAACAAAGTTCTGTGTAGATGGGTTGATGAAAATGTCAGAGGGTCATAGGAACCTAACCCGGTATTTCCCCCAGAAGCAATGATTCACTATTCGCTAATTCAGGGTTTGCTGTGACTTTATGGGACATAACTACCGTGAATAACGAGAATCAACTGTATAATCAAAATTGTTTACCTTTATGTTCTTCCCGACTCAGCTGGCTCTAACCAAACTGGTAATATTTGCAGTGGTCTTGAGGGTAAATCAAATCCATTTTCAAGGAGGTGTTGTTTTTGGTCTCTACTTTCAGCATCTTGAGTACAGATTTTTAAAGTCTTTTGGGGCTTCCCTGGTGGCGCAGTGGTTGAGAGTCCGCCTGCCGATGCAGGGGACGTGGGTTCGTGCCCCGGTCCGGAAAGATCCCACATGCCGCGGAGCGGCTGGGCCCGTGAGTCATGGCCGCTGAGCCTGCGCGTCCGGAGCCTGCGCGTCCGGAGCCTGTGCTTCGCAACGGGAGGGGCCACAACAGTGAGAGGCCGAAGTCGTTTGATTTCAGCCACAGCTGGATCTCATTAAGGCCATGTTTCCCAACCTTCCCCTCCATGTGTGTGTTATTCTGATGTCAACAGATGTAGCTACTTGAGCCCAGAAGAGCCCTGGCCAGCTTTGGCCCCTCCCACAACCAGAGAGCAGAGAAAATCAATATGGTGGCCTGCCTCTGACTCTGCTCCCAAGTATAAGAGAGGCTAAGATGAGCTATCGTAAGGAATGTTTGGAAGGCTTCTTCCAGACTTTTGCTGGGCTGGGGACTCCACTGATGCCCATATGCATTTATAGGGTAGAGGGAATCCCTCTTTCACCTCAGTCAGTACCTCCAGCAGAAAGAGCTACATAATCTACCAGACCCATCACAAAATGAAAATGTCGGGTGCCTTGTGCAGGAGAAAAGTGCAGTTACACGTATAAAATAGAAACCTTTTCCCTTTCTTCCATGATCGCTCTCCCAGCTTGTCATGGTGTTTTTCAATTTACTATTTAATGTTGTAAACAATGAAACTACAGCATACCTTGTACTGGTCATTTTTATATTGTGCACTGACACTTTTAAATGAAAATATAAGTGTATCTGACTCTGGCAGAAATCACTGACATTACACAATCCATGTCCATTCTTTTATCCAAATTCCTGACACCAATGCCAGTTTATTATCATTCTATTTTGAAACCAATCTTATTTTCCCACTCTCTGAACCCCAAAACAAAAGAAAACAAAGGAACAAAAATCTTCACTCCATCTTTGAGTTTTTTAGTTCACAATAAATTACCAAACCATAGATGAAGACACTGCCCAAGGTTATCTGTGCTCCCTCTGTAATGATGTAAGGACTGGCATAATCAATATATGTTACAAACCAAACACTACACGTGAGTGTGCATGTTTCCTTGAAGGTTCGACTGCTAATTATAAAAGCCAATGTATTCCTAGATTTTACTTAGCTAACAAAGTCCGCGCTAAATTTGGTATCCCACGCTGTAATTAAATTATGTCCAGAAAGATGTTATCAGTTCCTCTCTCCTTTTGCTTCATTTTATCCTTTTGATCTTTTTAATTTTCCTCCGTTTTACATTTTATTTGCCTTTGTCAGCCAAAGTTTCTGAAGATAAGTAAGGCAAAAATCCCACGGCAATGAAACGGTCCTCCAGTCCTTTTTATAATCACAAAGCATGAACTTCAGATTCATTAGTTGAGATTCTATGCATGATTGCTGAATATCTATGTGCGAGCACCACTTTTAGTGTCTTCACCTGTGTTACCTAACAGTCCTTGCAACCAACCTATGAAGGAGGCAGTATCATCCTTCTGTGAAAGAAACTTGAGGGTCAGAGAACATGTATAGTTTGTCCAACATCTAGAACCAGCAAATGTTAGAAAGAGAATTTAGAGCCAGCTTTCTGTTTCTCAGTTCAGTGTTCCTTCTGTTATATCCTATAATTTCTCCTCTTTAGTTTAGCAGAGTCTTAAAGATCCTTTAATCCACACCCCCTCGCCCCCCACCAACTTTATAAAATGGCAAAAGGAACCTCGGAGAGGTCAGGTTGGTTACCCAAAATCCCTCTGCCAGTAAATGGAAAACTTGGGGCTAGATCTCAGTCTCCTGTCTCCCGGCCCACAACTGCGGATCTCCCCATGCTCTTTCTTTACCGCCCTCCTGCAGTTTAACCCTCCCATCTTCCTGACCTCTAGAGTCATATTGCAGAGTTCCAAGGTTTGCAAAGGAAAAGCTGCCAGGTTTGGAGGGGAGATATTCCCTTCCCTCTGCAAAGAAAGGGGACAGTGAGTTCAGAAACAAGACTGGTCGGATGCCAAACCCCATGTTCCTGGGGCAACCGGTACCCTGGGAGATGGCACCAGAAGAGCTGCGCTCACCTCAGCAGCCTGAGGGGGCCCCGTCTTAAAGGGAAAGGGACAGCAGTGGACAACAGTGCACGGATCCTTTAGCTAGGAGGGGACTGTTTACAGTTTTCAAAATGCATACCAGGGGAATCATGAGAAGTTACCACAAGAATAATTAAGTCAGACTGAAGACTGCATAAGCCCCAGCACTGCTGAGTCATTCAAGAAGGGGGAAGCCCAGAGATGGGAATCCCACATTTCTTGCTAGTGGGTCAGATGTCATTTCACCTGAAACAAAAGAGACATGGTCATATCTGGACCCCAAGGTTGTGACCTCAGTCGTGCCTCTTACTTTGGGGAAAGGACTTTTTAATTAGGATTAAGAATACAAATTTCTATTTATTAGTTGAATTGGGAACAGTGATGAGTGATAAAAGGGCCAAAGTATATTTGCCTTTGTTCCCTTAAATTTTGTTCAGTAAATATACAATCTCCAGCGTTGGGGGTCATGGGGGGGGGGGTGGATGTAGAGTTCATCTCGCTTAGGTTTAACATTTTACATAAATAGACATTATTTTGACCTTGTTAATGGTCTAATGAAAAAGAATAGTCTGACTGGGGTTGTAAATTAAAATTACCGTCAGCCAAGTGCTATTTACCTGACAACAGCTGATTCTAATTCCAAGTATAGTCAATATCCAAAGACGTTGAAGTTGAAAATCCAACAACAGATATAGATTCCCAGAGAGTGAAAAAACATTCTCAGATTTTTAATTACACCTCACCGTTTCCACACAATCTTAATGATGTATTTTTCAGAATTCTTATTTTTCTTTCCTTTCTTTTCCTGCACAATTAAACCCATAGATGACCAGCTTACATTCCTTCGAGGCTACATCAACCCTCACTAGATCTCCATCTTGACCCCCAATGTACTAAACTTGTGAAACTTATCATTAATCTTTCTTTTGCTTCATTTTTTTAACACACTTTTCTAAAATAGTAAGGAGTAAACATGAAATTAAATACTCAGAAAGGCGCACCAGTACTGCAGGGAGAAAAAGCGAACAATTCTTGAACTGAGCCGTCGCCTGGCAGGGAACCCCCAGAGTGGAACAGCTCACAATCTTCATCGGTTCGCTGATCTGTGCAAATCCAAAGTGCAATTTGTAAGGCAGGCTAAGAGTATCCACGCATAATTTTGGGAAGAATATGTTCTACAATGGCCAAATATGTGAAAAACAAAATACGCAAAGACGAAAAAGTGACCTCTGGAAAGATTAAAATGACAAATTGAAACCTTCAAGGATCCAGGCAAGCGCTAAGCAAGGGGGTGGGGCTCATGGGGCTGAGCAGGCGGGGAATCTGTTCATTTCTCCTGCCTGGGAGGCAGGAAACAGCTCACCCTCCAGCCTAAGGCGGGGAGTCAGCCCTTTCCCTCCTGACTCTGATTCACTCTCACTTCAAAGCCAAACCAAGGGATGAAAACCAAGGAAAGCGCAGCGTCCAAAGAATATCTGTGGGAAATCTAACCTGAGTCCATTCTTAAAGTTCTTTATCTCTTAGAAAGAACTGGTAGCTGGGAACATTTTCTATGGCTTCAGGAGCAGAAAAAATGAAATCGGTAATGAAGCAGAAACATCATGTCAATTGCTTAAAGTTCACTCACGTTTAACGTTTCACACCCCATTTACAGTCCGGTTCTTTCTCCACCAAGTGAAAAAGGTAGTGTGTCCTCTGGGGCTTAACAGGATGGCCAGCTCTGCTTGAAGCGCCCCTCTCTCTGTGTCTCTCCCTCCTTCCCTTTCTTCCTCTCCAGGGGTGAGAGGTCTTCATGCTAATGGAAACCATCTGTGGCTCAGTGACCCTCCCACCCCTCACCTGAGCACCAGGAAATCGCACAGCTCCTTGCATCATGAATAAAAGGGCAGTGATCCTTCTGCAGAGCGTTGCTTAGGTTTCAGCTATCTTTGCCTACCCTGCAGAGCCTTCTTTTGAGTTTGGAGCCATGATCGATGAAATTGAAACCTGCGGCGTTGCTTCCACACGCCAGGCATTCCAAAGGGATTTGACCAAAAATATCAACATTTATTGAGTGACTTCTTCATTCCAGGCTGTTATGGGCTGAATTATATCCCCCCAAATTCATATGTTGAAATTTCAACGGCCAGAACCTCAGAATGTAATCATATTTGGAGATAAGGTCTTTAAAGGGGTAAGTTCAAATGAGGCCAGTAGGGTGGGCCCCAATCTAATCTGATTGGTGTTCTTATAAGAAGAGGAAATTTGGACACACAAAGGGACACCAGGGGTACAGGTACACAGAGGAAAGACCACGTGAAGAGACAGCAAGATGGTGGTTGTCTGCACCCCCGCCAGCACCTTGATCTTGAACTTCTAGCCTCCAGAGGTGTGAAAAAATAAATTTCTGTTGTTTGAGCCCCTAGTCTAATACACAGGCAGTATTCTCAAGAATAAATATATGAACTCAGTTCATTCTTAAAACAAGCTATGTGTGTACAGAACAGGAGGAACATTATTAATATCCTTTCGCAGACAAGGAAACTAAAGCCCAGAGCAGTTAAAAATTAAAAAGTCAGAAAAGGTTAGGTGGCGAATAAGTGACTGAGCTGGAATTTAACTGCCCCATGCTGAATGACTGCACTCTACTGTCCCTTTACACTCAGAGGAGCCCTTCCTTAGGCGTTGATATGTTTCTCTTGCAATCTTGAAAGAACAAAGCAGAATTTCTTTTTACTCAACTGAAGGCATGGATTATGGTATCTGGAAATAAATACTAAATAAATGAACTCCTCTATGTCCTCACTTTAATTTTAAATTCCCTGAAGATGAGTTTATCAGTCAGGATTTTTCATATTGTAAGAGACAAACGAATTTAAACTGGCCTAAATTAAGAAAAAAGTGGGGTACTCCCTGACTGCTTCAAACACTCCCTCAAGGAGACAAAATGGCTGCTGTGATTACAGACCTCACATCTTCCCACCATATCACTCAGGGACGAGACCATGACTTTTGGCCTTATTTCCTAGAATTCTCAGTAAAAATCCCTTTCTGATGTTTCGGCTATCAGTTTTGTATTCACGGCTGAAACGCTGCAGCCAATGTTATGGAAAAGAGTAATTGGTTTAAGACCATTAGGTTTCCACCAAAATCACAGAGCTGAGAGTACCAGGAGAGAGACGGTGGAGACTTCCCAAAGCCTTGTTAAATTTTCCAGGGGTGAGGGAAAGGAAGGATTGGGGAGTTATTGCTTAGTGGGTACAGAGTGGTTGTTCGGGATGATGAAAAATTCTGGAAACAGATGGGGGTGATGGTAGTACAACATCGTGAGTGTACTTAATGCCACTGTATTGTACACTTAAAAATGGTTAAAATGGAAAATTTTATGTTATATATGTTTTGTCACAAAAATTAATTAAAAAAAAATAGCTTTCTTCATATGTTTCACTTCCGTGCCAGCCAAGGCCAGTTCGTGTTTCATCCCCAAAGTGCCCTTTTGCCATTGAAAATAGCCCTTGGGAGCCCTCCCTAACCACTGAACCAGTGCCAAGGGCAAGAAAAGGTACCTGCCAAGTGTCAACAGAGAATTATGTTCGGATTGTACAGAACGCGGACTTGTGACCGGGCTCAGGAAACACGGTGCTATTCACGGGAGCTGAGAACCCTTATCTTCAACTGTCAGAGGTTTCACACAGGGAGGTAATTAAGGTCAAATCACTTACTGGTGGTTTGAATAGGGGAAAAAATAGTGGGCTTTTTAGGTAACATATTTTTTTTCATGACCTTTTTAGTGTACAGAGGAAGGGAATGAGTTCTAGTGGGGCTAAGCTGACAGATGTAAACAGGAAATGAGCTGCAGAGTCTTTCTGTTCTCCTGTGACTCTGTGGAGTTAGGTACATACCCAGAAGTCTCAGCAAAACTTCCAGAGGCACGGAGTTCTTATCCTCTGACAGCTACAACACAGGTGAGCAGGTTGCCCTGTGATAAAAGGCACTCGGTGGCATCCTCTCTCCAGCAAACAGAAAAGCAGGCAGTTTTCCTGCCACCTAGCTGCAAGGTGAGCTCCCAGTAATTTGATGTTCCGAGTAGCTGTTGTTTAAAAACAATGAATTCACGTACATTGCGGCCAGCATCAACCCCAGAACGATTTTATCCTGCCTGCCTTTGTGCAGCTAAGGTGGAAAATGTGGGCTGTGACAAACTACAGCAGAAAAGGAGCAAATTTGCATGTCACTGGGTTGGAAGAGCTCCTTGACTGTCGGAGAGGCCCGACGAGGCTGTCAGGCGCTGGCAGACAGGAGCACCAGGAGGCACCAGATCTCCGCTGGGCACGGCTGACAGCAAACGATTCCGAGTCAGCACAGGATCAAAGAGTTGGGACTGTCTCAAGGAAAAGTGTTAAAAACACAAAGACGCCCGCATCTTGATAAGAGCACCTGGCTGGAAAGAGAAATGCACAGAAAGGAAGAACAACGACCTTGAGTCTATCAAATGTTAACAAGCCTCAGAATTGTAAAATGCCTGAAAGGAAAAGAAAAGGTGCAGCTCACGTCAGAGTTTCAGAGCTGAAAAGGTTGGAAGTTATGTGTTGGCCACAACTAAAGAGGAGAGCGTGGTACAGGACTGCTCGGATTATGACTGAGATCACATTTCTGTTTTCAAGGCTGATCCGTCGCTTGAGTTACTCGTGAGACAAAGCAGCGACACGTGTGGCTTAGCTGAGCATCACTCCTTGGTGTGGAATGCAAGATTTTTGAAATACGGATATTCTTTTAAGAAGGAAAAAGCTGATTAGTAGCAATAGTCAAGACAAAACTCCCCCCCCCCTTTTTTTTAAACCAGGAAAACAAGGTTTACTCAAGTAGCAAAGAATCGTGATTTGGGACGTACAACTATGGGGAACCCCATGCAAGTCTCCAAAACTTGCTTTTTTAAAGAAGCAGAAGTATTAGAAATGAGACTTTAAGTAGAAATATAAATAATAAACTTGCTGCTTTGGAAATTAAGTTTTCAGCAAAGTGTGCCACATAATAACATATTTATCAATAGGGAGTAAATGAATGACATTCTAAGTGTCTTGAATCTGACTTCCCCATTGCTGCTTTGAGGATTTTTTTTTTTTTTGCTTTCCCCTACTCACCATAAAAACAGCTACTGTCACCGTGTCTGGAATCCCCATTCAGAGAGAACCACCAGAGAAAGAGAATAACAGATAGAGCCAGCTGGAAAATTTCAGCCCCAATTTTTTCACTTAAACAAAACTTCTCAGAATACGCAAACAAATGCCCTGCCTGTTTCCCCCCTCTAATCTTTACCTGGGTGTACGTACTAGAAGAAAGAGCTTCACAAAACCTAGATAGAGACCATGTTTTCTTTATTATTTGAGATTCTTTATCTTTGCAATCACCTAATATGAGATAAGCCACTGTGGGCACCCAAGTAAACATTTGCTCTTGGTACCACCATGCCAATAGTCCAGTCTTGAAAAGTGAATTTTCCACAGTAAAGGACATTTTCTGACACTGCTCACACCTACACCCCAATTCAGATATTTATATCTGGTTTCAATTCACTGATCCAGTATTTTTCTAAAAACTTTACTGAAATTTACCACCTTCTCAGTAACAGGTTTTTTTAATTTAATTTAATTTATTTATTTATTTATTATTTTTGGCTGCGTTGGGTCTTCACTGTTGCACACAGGCTTTCTCTAGTTGTGGCTAGTGGGGGCTATTGCTGTGGCTTCTCTTGTTGCGGAGCACGGGCTCTAGGCACGCGGACTTTAGTAGTTGCTGCATGTGGGATCAGTAGTTGTGGCTCGTGGGCTTGGTTGTCTGCGGCACGTGGGATCTTCCCGGACCAGGGCTCGAACCTGTGTCCCTTGCATTGGCAGGTGGATTCTTAACCACTGTGCCACCAGGGAAACCCTCAATAACTGGTTTTAGTTGAAAAAGAAGTAGTCCCTATCTCCAGCTGCAGTATGATCATATAAATAATATTTGACTAAATTATACCCTCTGTGTATCTGACAAGCATAAAAGAGTTTTGCCCAGTGGCCTGAAATGTTCACCCAGAGTTTTATGGCTTGCAGGGGAACATTTAACATTTCAAAGTACATTGGAAAGGAAAGTCTAAGAGCTTTAATTATATGATTACCTTGCCTGCACAGGAAATCATTTCCTTCTAAATATTGTGCTTTATCTGTTCTGATTTTTGAATTGATGGCAAACCTTCTGGCATTTGTTTTTTTCTCTGACCCCAGGCAATTAACCACAGTAGAGGAAAACAGCTCTAAGAACTTTACCAAAATTGTGCAATTTTCTAATACAACACAAGAGGGCAGGTTTTGCTTTACTGTGAGCCTAATTCCTCTCAATCAAAATGGTCATTTGTGCTCATTACAAATTCAGGAACACCCAATAACATACAAAGTGAGTGAGTAATCAGAGTGTCTACTCTGGCAGTGAAATCTCTAGTATTTTAATAAAAAGGGACAAGTTTAAGCTTCTCTCAGTTATGTTTGGGAGACACTGTGATAGTTTTAGCTTTGTTATAAACCAGCAAAGGAGCAGAGAATGGCTAGAAGAAAGGACCAAATTCCGTCATGTTACATCCAAGAATTGATGTTGAATCATCAACGTGGCAAATAACATAAGTGGGTTAATGGTTTCTTCCAAATAGAAATACTGTTGGTGATAATATACAGAGCATCCAGGCCTTGAATAGGAAGCTTGTGTGTTTGTTTGTTTTGTTTAGCTTTCAAAATTTTTATCCTATTGCTCACAATTTTCTTGTGTGTTGCTTTCAAGATTTCATTAAACTACCTACCCAAGTATAATTAAATTCACAGGAATTATTTTCATCTTGAACTGCCATTATAAGTAAAGTATCATGTTATCTTTGAGAATTTCTTTAGTTTCACCAATGGGTCCATCCATGTAAGAAAGGCACTGATTTTGCCTGGCTATATCATTTGCCCACTAACTCCTTCCACGGAAACCAGGCTTTTAAGACATCAGATGGTGGAAGGCCCTATAATGATACTGTGAGGTCTTAACTTTCTACTCTTGTCTGTATGAATGGTAGAATTAGGGCCTACCAGTGGTGGGGAAAAGATACACCCAAGAAGAAAATATGGCTGAGAAGTAGTCCCTCATATTAGGTTGTATGGAGTAAAATTCTATCTAGCATAGGCACAACTCAAAATCTGAAAGATAGGCTGCTATTCATTTCATGGCAGCGATACAAGACCCCATTATCTTATGTTTTATCCAGTACATGTCAAAACACATGCCAGAAGCCCTGAATGAAAAGTTCTACTTTGAAAAAACAAAATTAAAAAAAAAAAGTTCTACTTTGAGATTAGTTTATGCATTCAAAAAATATTTACAGAGTAATCAGGATGAACAAGGCCCTGGAGAAATAGGAAGAGTTGGGTTTTGCCACTGCATTGAAGAGAGTAGCTATCTCCCACTGAGGGGGCAGGGGGTAGGGTAGGGGAGGTGAATTCGCTCTTTTATGTGCCTGTATCAATTAACCACCACCGTTTTCTAGCTATTTATTTAAAGTGCTTTGATACAATGGCATTGGAGCTGTACAGAGAGCTGTACAACCTGACCTCTAGGAGCTTCAAATCTAGAAGTGGAAGCGAACGCCATGTAACCATTACCTCTATTGGCTCTAATTTCCTTCTTCGGGGCGTCTCCAACAAGCTGACTGAGCTGAAAGGCTCCTCTAGGAGGAGGCTGCCTCCCTAGACAGTGACTTCAAGTGGCTTCCCTACCCCCGCCCCCACTCCAATTTCAGTCTTTAGACTTTAGACTGTAGGGACATCAGAGGTGACTCTTTACCTGGGAAAAGGGGTAGTATCTCCTTTTCCTGCCTATATCATAGAGAGCTAGGAAGTAGCAGTTGCTTAGAAACTCAATAGAAATTAGAAACACCAGCATATTTAAGGACTTCTTTTTTATTTAATTGAAGTATAATTGATATAAAATATTACACAATTTACAGGTGTACAATATAGTGATTCAGAATTTTTCAAGGTTATACTCTATTTAGAGTTATTATAAAATATTGGCTGTATTATTTCATACCTGACAATTTGTACCTCTTAATCCCCTACTTCTGTCTTGCCCTTCCTCCCTTCCCTCTCCCCATTGGTAACCACTAGTTTGTTCTCTATATCTGTGAGTCTGCTTCTTTTTTGTTTCATTCACTACTTTATTGTATGTTTTATATTCAAAGTATAAGTGATATCATACAGTATCTGTCTTTCTCTGTCTGACTTATTTCACTTAGCATAATGCCGTCCAAGTTTAAGGACTTATTTTCAAAAGTGAAGTAGTTATTATGTATTTTATGTATATACATAAAATTTCATGTATATATCGAGTGCCAAAAAGATGGGAATTGATGTTCACAAATTAAGAGACAATAGCCCCCAACAGACGAACAATAATCTGCAAAACAATTTTTATTTTCCTCTTGAGTAAGTTTTCTACTTCTTGTTCATGTGAGATTAGAATTATTCATTAGGATTATTATAATTAACAATGTTAAATCCTAAGCAAGACACAAATTTATGTCAAAGAATTTTAGAATTAGAAGAGAATTTAATTCACAAAGGAAAGATGTTATTGGATTTCATTTCACTTTTGAATGTTAGCTTTTAAGAAGCGTTTCTTTTAAAATCATACTTCATATACACACAATTTTTCTAATACTACAGATAGAAGCATATAAAGCAATCTGTTCATTTTCTTCAAGGTTGAATATTTCCCCCCATCATTGAGACGTATGGCTGTACAATGCTCGGGGATATTTTCTGAGTTTATCTGCATAGTATTCACTGTAAGTAAATACCAACTTTTTACTCTACAGGTTTATTCTACCTTTAGATTTGCTGAAAGGCTGTCGTCATTGATTTATTGTAATGTTACAAAATGCTAGAAAATTTTATTACTCTAATATGAACTACAAAATTAGGAAACTATTTCTCTTAGGAAGGCATCATAAAACATAATACTTATGAAAAGTTGCACACACTATAGTTAAAAGGAGCTAAGTGTAAATGGTTAGTCTTTATTTCTGCCGCAGATAGATCTTGCTTTTAAACAAATCTTATGAGAATATGATGTATGAAAATTCTGATATACTCGAAGGATAAGCTAGAGGTGGTTATGTGCTTTATAGAATTATTCATAATAGTTTGTCCATAAAAAGTAATTTCCCCTGGTGCTTTTAATGTATAATTGATCTATACACAACTTTTCAGGAACATACCTACCACGCGCACTTATATCTTCATCTTAAGATATTTTTCTTTTGGTTTAAAAACAAGATGTAAAAATGTGTTCCCCAACAACCTTGAGTTCAGAAAATAAACCTGCCAGAGTGGACCATGTTCATAACACATTGCTGAATTTTCCATGAATTCTATTAAAGGCAGGCATTGAGATCTATGCATGTGGCGCTGGTTAGAGGTCCAAGCAGGGCTTCACCCCATGAAGGACTCTGGGCTGTCTTGATTCTCCTCTGCTGAGCCTACTCTCAGATATACTTTATGAGACTCACTCAAATTCAGTTCAGATTGAGCTCTGTCCATTTCTCTGGCTTCTGCAGTCTTATTCCGGGGAATAACACTGGGTATTGGTAAATCTTGCACCCTGTAGCCCCCCCCCATATGGAGAAGGCTCCAGGGTGCTCTTAAGCCCGATTCTTCACACACATCCATTCCAGTAGAGAGGAGCTGAAGTGAGTGGACAGAAGGGCCACCTCGGTGGCTTCACTCCTACTGCATGGATACCAGACGTGAACAGATGAAACTGTCTTAAGAGCTCAAAAAACGTTAACTCGTCAGAAGTAGGGATCATCTTGATAAGCCTAAACATTTTCGTAAAGACTGCCTCATTCTCATCTCTCATAATCTGATGATTACTTAGTGGATCCTAGCCATTTCATTCTGAATTGTCATATTTTGTATGGATGGTTTGCTTTTAAATGATAAGACGCAATTAGCATTTGTAAGTAACGTCAGTACAGGGCAGCATTCATGAATGTAAAGTCAACTCTTAAAAATAAGCCAAATGCATGAATAAGTTTTCATCTGAGGCTCCCTAGCAAAGGAATATGGACTCTGGTGATAGCTCTGCTGTTAAGAACTGCAGACTCTTTATAAACTCTGTGAAGTCGAATTTATAAAAGAGAACCGAATTGATCATTCATTCATTCGTTCTCCATCCTGTATGGAAAATAAGGCCTATTTTCATCTTCAAGACCATTTTAAAGGCTGGAGAGAACGAGAGAAAAGAAGAAAAAGAAGCCGCAGAAAGATGACCAGGAAGCCACCTAAAATCACGATGTTTACACCTAAAAGAGACCTTGGAGACTCATGTAGCACCTGCACCTTCCTGCCCCCATCCCTTTACAAATGAAGACATGTGGGCTGAGGAAGATTTAACCATGATCTTGTCCAGCTCTCAAATTACACTGACCTGCAAATTTCAATGAATCCACTCTATCGATTTTTGGGGGTGCTCTCAGAACACGAAGAGGCTTAATCAAAATGAGGAATTATTAACAAATACCACCAATCATCATCAGCTCTACCTTTGTTTGATGGTAGAGACACCCTCAAGCACTTTAGCTTGTTTGTGAGATAAAGAAAGCAAACCAGAAACTACAGCTAAGCGTCTTCCGTATTTGGGATCACCACAACAGGAGGAGCTACGCCAAAGATCTTCAACAAAAGGAAAAACAGTGAGGATTCATTTGCTCACTGTCAGTGTCAGAACTAAGCCTTGGCCAGCCTCTTCTCTAGGGTAAGGCGTGAGCATCTAGGCTTCTTCTGTGTATCTCTTCTTGCTTAATTGTGTCTCCATTAAGGGTGTATATCCTTTTCGGACTCTTCTATATTGAAGGAGAAGCAGCAGTGCAAAAAGACCAACCAAAACCACCAGCATCCCCATAAGCACTGAGAGGGTTGTGGTCCAATCTGAAGTTTCTTCAACTGAAATTAAAGCAGAAGAGAAGGGTCTATGATTGGGATTTTCATCGGCTGAATACTCTTAGACAAGGGAAGAATAAACCTATTAGCCTTTCACATGCACTTTTGTTGATAAAGCAAAACTACACTGGCCGGAATAAAATTTATCTTCTCCTTCCTTACCGACTATTTATCATATCCACAATTGTTTTTCTGGAGGAAGTGGGAAATGGCATTCCATTATTTGAATGTAGATTATTGCATTTTAAAAATTTCTTACGATAAATACTTACACAGAATAAACCCTCCAAGGAAGTATATAACTACTTTTGTGAGTTAGAAACTCATCTGTAAAAAAATGCATGCTAAAATGGTATCTGGGGAACTGCAAAATATACAACCTTCAGGTCTAGAAATTCTTCTATTGTCTCTACCTTTTTTATGGGGTGATAAGTGAGTAAGACAAATGAGATTGGCTATTATAACAGGAGAGAATCAATAGCAAGAGCAGAAGGAATTTGGACCCATTTAAATAGTTGTGAATAAAATCTGAATCATCACATGATAAATCCAATCCTCTATTCAAATATATTTTATAAGCACTTTTCCACAAAATTAATGGATTTCATTTTTTGTTGTTTCCTTAAAAATTATCATATCTTTGGCCAGCTGTTCTTAAATTCAGTTTCTCTGAACTGGGTTCTTGTTCTATACTCTACACTTCTCTAAATGTAAGATTGTCCTTCTAGTTGTTTCCCTCCAATCCCACAGAGGACCCTGACTCATCACAATGGTGTTTCTCCAAGAGGATTTTTACTTGTCTCCTCCTGCAGCAATCTGGCAGGATCTATTGCCATCTTCATCTTCTTAAAACACAGATTTTTATTCTGTCATTTCTTGGTTCAGGAGCCAAAAACGATTGCCTTTGTTATCGTCCAAACTCCACTGCTTAGCTTTTCTTTAGTTACTTATTATTTTTTAATTGTGGGAAAACACACATTACATACGTTTTACCACCTTAACCATTTTTAAATTAAGTTCCGTGACATTAAATACATTCATTTTTGTGCAGTCATCACCACCATCAATCCACAGAAATTTTTTCTCTCGCAAAACTGAAATAGTAATTCCCCAGTTCTCCATTCCCTCCCAGCCCCTGGTAACAACCATCCTACTTTCTGTCTCTATGAATTTGACTACTCTAGGTGCCTCATAGAAGTGGAATCCTCGTTTTTGCCCTTTTGTGACTGGTTTATTTAACTTAGCATAAGGTCTTCAAGGTTCACCCATGTTACAGCATGTGATGGGATTTCCTTCCTTTTTAAGACTGAATAATATCCCATTGTATGTATCGCCCACATTTTTTTATCCATTCATCTGTCATTGGACACTTGGGTGGCTTCCACCTTTGTCTGTTGTGAATAACACTGCTATGACCAGAGGTGTACAAATATCTCATTACTTGCCTTCAATTCTTTGAGGGTATATATATGCTCAGAAGCAGAATTGCTGGATCGTATGGTAATTCTACATTTAATTTTTTGAGGAGCTGCCATATTGTTTTCCACAGAGACTACCCTAACATTCCCACCAGCGGTGCACGAGGATTCCATTTTCTCCACACTCATCAACACTTGTTACTTTCTGCTTTCTGGATGTAGAGTGGCATCTCGTGGTTTTTGCCCAGCTTTTAAAGCGCTCAGTAACCAGGTCCTTCTCTCAAATCCAACTTTAATTCACAGTTATCTACCCAAGCCCTCCACTACAACCAGACCTTCGTCTCATGGTCCTCTATATAGACTACATGTGTCTTTCACAGCCCTGTTCCCTGCCCTTCTTCAATCTAACATGCTCCCTTCTTTCCCCCTCACCTACCTAAGACCTACCATCTCTTTAATCTAGTTCAAGACCCAGCTCCTTTCCCAAATCCCTCTCTCCCTTCTCCAACCTTTTGTTGTAGTTATGTCTCCCCAGGCAGGATTGTAAATTTCTTTGTTAAACCAATAAATGAATGTAATTTGTATCTTCTATTGAGTTAGTGCATTCTGGGCATGTTTAGACTCTTGGTCTGTACCTGTTAATTGGCTGATGCCAGAAGACATGGAAGCATGGTCAAAATGCACATTCCAAACTTTCTGATTATTATTATGTTCTATCCCAGAGAAAAGAGAAAGGTTTCAAAGAGATATCCTTAGCTGAGCAAAGAACGGAAACTTCAAATCAGTAAGCTGCAGTAGATGTAGAACTGGAAGGAAAAAGAAAGGACAGGGTCCAGGGTCTGAAAGGCTTTGAAAGTTAGAGAGACAGAGAGAGAGAGAGAGAGAGACACGTGACCTCAGAAATCATCTTGATTACTTTGCACCAATGGGGAAATGCCACCAGCAGATAGGCCGTATGTTTTGCAGCTTCTTGAAAAATTTAGAGATTTTTAAAATTGTTTTACCTTCCTTTCTCAACCTGTCCTAAGATTCTTTAAATGACACATGGCGCTATACTGGGGCCTGGGCAAATAAAAAAATATAATGCCCCTACCTACACTTATCAAAACATCCTCCCATATTTTGAACCAGGTGGAAAAGCTAACAAAAAACCTACAACTTAAAAACATGACTTCAAAAATTTCATTAAAAAAAAAAAATGTACACATGAAGCCCCGTGCAGCCCAATCTATTGGCAGGCCATTGTCATCTTCACAAACCCATTCAGCAGGTTGGTACTGGCTAACTGGGGGAAAAAAAAAATTGGTCTACTTACAAACTGATGCAGGGGTATAAAACAAACAAACAACGACAGCTGTCTTTAAATTTTTGGTAGTGTATTCATCATAGATTTTTTTGCATGAATTTGGGTATTTGAGAATATTACTCCTTAGCTCAATTACTGAGTTTTTGGCCTGCCCTTGAACTTTGTGCCTGAGTCACGTGCTGCGTCTGCCTCACCATAAGCCCAGCCTTACCTTCAGGTCCTGCTAGTACCCATCCGTAGGTGGCTAGTGTATTTTGATTTTATTGCTTAGGCATTTCAAACCACGGCCAGTTTTCAATTAATGCAAGTAGAATTGTCAAATCGGGTGTAGATACTTTCCCTGTGAAATAAGTTCTCTTAACAACTTTCAGTTTTCTAAAACAAGAGTCATCCAACCAGTCCCTTTTCTGATGTTTAATTGGTAGTTTAAAGGCTCATTTTGGTAAATATAGATACTCTATAAAATTGCCAATAAACTTAACTAGACCTGAGTACTTCAATTTAAGGTCGTGGTTTACACTAAAAAGAAAGGAAGAAGGAGAGAAAGCTTCTTTAGAAGATGAATGAATCACGCATTTAGAAGTTGCATTAGTTACCTGGCAGATCAATGGCATAGCTATAGCCAAGCTGGTCTGCAGTTAAAAAGAGTTCCTCATTAGTCACCGGAGGGAAGAAAGGAACCATGTTATACATCCGATTGTGACCAATGGGTGCCAGTTCCTGAGGCCAGGCATCCACAGGGGGATTGAATCTTTTCATCCACTCGTCAAAAACGGCATCAGTAAAGGAATGAAGGACCTGCAAGACAGTTGAACACGGTGTTAACATTGATAGGTCTGTTCCAATCAGACCAATCTGATTGGAACTTTCTCTAAAATGAAATAGGGTTGGTTCTTCTTTTTTTTTTGCAGTACGCGGGCCTCTCACTGTTGTGGCCTCTCGCGTTGCGGAGCACAGGCTCCGGACGCGCAGGCTCAGCGGCCATGGCTCACGGGCCCAGCCGCTCCGCGGCATGTGGGATCTTCCCGGACCCGGGCGCGAACCCGTGTCCCCTGCATCAGCAGGCGGACTCTCAACCACTGCACCACCAGGGAAGCCCGGGGTTGGTTCTTCTTGACATCAGGAACTTCTTGGTGACATACCCACTGGCATATTTAGTGACGTTTCCAAGGCTGTATGGCATATCTCTCCAAACAGGATTATAAACCCCTTTGTTAAGACAAATGAAAGTTCATGTTGCAGATTTAACATTGGTTTAGGAATATTTGAGGCCTTCAACAAATGCATGTTAATTATTAGGTTCAGGAAAAAAGGCAAGTGTGATGAGATATATAGTGTAGTCAATATTCAGATGATTTGGTTTTAACAAGAGAGAAAGGAAACGTGTTTACCAGTATTATAATACAAACGGATAGTTAAAAAAAAAAAAAAAGACAGAAAGAAAAGAAAAGAAAGAAAGAAAACATCCAAAATGGGTGTTCAAATTTTTCTCACCAGGAATACCCTTCTATGTGCTCATTTTATAACCCTATCATCTGAATTCTCAGTGTTATGCCAGCAAAAGTCTAAAAACATTGTAATGCACATAGTGCTGTTTTATTTTCTCAAGGAAGCTAAGTCCTTTTCAAATACAGCAATTATTACATGTTTTAAAATATTAACAGCAAAATTTCACATTTATAGTCCTGATTTTGCAGCAGGACGTAAATGTGAGAAATCAGCCCCGTGGTTAGAGGCTCTCTTTCACTCCTAGACTGTCGTTCAGGGAGCCCAGGGGCCCTGTCTGCTTTTCCTTCCCTGCTGTGTCCCTAGGGCCTGTCAACCCAGGGTTTGCTGCAAGGGGGAAGGGGGACATTTAATTCAATAAATACTTGTTAAATGAATTCGTTTACCAATTTACCAATTATAGAGCTCGTCAAATTATACTATAACTTGTTATTTGTTTATCAATTTCCCCTAACAAGACCCCTAACTCCTAAAAGCCAGAGATAAGGTCTTTTCATCTTTGAAGTGTTAGACTTAGCATACAACTTGGACAGAGTAGATGCTTAATAAGTTTCTGTTAGCTGATAACAGTGCCATGCAAATTAGTTTTATATTTTGTACAATTCAGCCAAACAGGCCTCTTTCTAGCAAGTGCTATTTCCCTCTGTCTGCAATCCTGCTCCTTCTGTTTTCTGGCATCAGAGTCTTTCAAGACAAGCTCAGTGGTCCCTGTACTGAGACATCTTCCCTGACTGCCCTCTTTTTTTTTTTTTTTTTTTTTTGCGGTACGCGGGCCTCTCACTGCTGTGGCCTCTCCCGTTGCGGAGCACAGGCTCCGGATGCGCAGGCTCAGCGGCCATGGCTCACGGGCCCAGCCGCTCAGCGGCATGTGGGATTCTCCCGGACCGGGGCACGAACCCGCATCCCCTGCATCGGCAGGCGGACTCTCAATCACTGAGCCACCAGGGAAGCCCAGTCTGACTTCTCAGTCCTTTGCACTTCTTAACCCTTTTAATTGCCTTGCCCTTCTGGCTTGTATTACTGTTGTTTATTTAGTAGATAATAGTTTCAAATCTTACCCAAAGTTTCTTGTAGTTAGTCCACCCATTCAGGCAACAGTGAGAGCTTTCTACATTCAGGATAGTAAAAAGAATCAAGTGATTTACTGAGGGGATTTTTTTCCTGAATGGACTTTTAAAGTTCATGGCAGAGACAATCATGTTAAAAACCAAAACATCAAATTGTAAGACCTGGGCTTTCACAGAGAGAAAGGATTTTCTGAGTTCTGAAATCTTGGCTTTGAGTAACAAAATTTAAACCCCGGAGGAATAAAGGCATAGAGTTTATCGCATGAGCAACAACTTGAGAAGAACACATGATAATGCTAGTGACCAATGTTTCCCACAAGAAGAGTTCAGAAACAGTTCATCTTTGAGAAGGGGCCTCAGCCCTGGAAAAGGAGCTAAGTGTTAGTTGTTGGTGTGGGTCCCTGAAAACAATATCACATGCCCTAAATCCTGGAAACTCCACATAAGGTTAAGAGGTTCCCAGAGAGGGCAATTGTGCTTCCTTCTCCAGGTGTAGCCTCTGGAGCCTGCCAGCCTCAAACAGAAGTTTTGCCTCAAGCGTGGAGACCAAGCAATAGATGTACAGTGTCTAAGTGTAGCAAGCACTGTGGGTTGCTTACCCAATAGCCTTTCTCTGCTTCTTCCACAGTAACTTCCTTTGTGTTTGGGGTGAAACAATGTGTCAAGTTATCCATGAGATTTAACTGCAAGTCATTGGATAGGACTTCTAGGACATCTCGTTAAAGGTGGTTGTCTCGCTTAAAAGTGTCCCCTTTTCATTTTCCATCTCTGCTTGCTGCTTCCTGGTACGTGGATGTGATGGCTGAAGCCGCAGCAGCCATCTTAGCAGCTAGCAAGCAAAGTTAAGAAAAGAAGCCACTCACCAAGGACGGTAAAACAGAAAGACAGAAGGTGTTCATGATGACTATGGGGCTACTATACCAGCCCTGGACCGCCTGCCACTAGAGGTCTTTTACACAAAGAGAAAAATAAACCTCTTTTTTGTTTAGGCTTCTGTAATTTTGGTTTTCTGTTTTAAGCAGCTGAACCAAATTCTAAGTGATACACAGAAAAAGGGGTGTACCAGAATGTATTTTCCAAGCAAGGCCATACAGAATCTCTTGAACTTTTAGATACTGTCTGAGTTCAAGTGAGAGATCAAATTGTGATTTACGAAAAGAAATAAGAGACTCTCAGGGCATAGAAAGATGCAGATTTAATGCTGTAAGAGGTAAATAACTGGGTGAAAGCACTAGAATTAACCCAGCACAAAGTGTAAATAATTAAGGAGGGGACAACACTCTAAAACAATTCATAATTTGGAGAAATAACAGGGGAAGAGTAAGAAGGAGAGATTATAGGTCTCAGAAGGGTTGTTAAACATTATACAATAAAAGCTCTAGTAGGAACTACACACAGAGTACCCAATTTATAGAATGTAGTAAAAAAAAAAAAAAGGCCAGTGTGTGCCAAGAAGATGCAAAAAAGGCAACAGACAAAATGCTGTGAGCAACAATATATCCAGAGGCTAGAAAGAGAAGTAGTGCAACCTGGAGACTAGGTATTTTTGATGAAGTTGTGAACATTGTTCCTCAACGAAATACCCTGAATTGCTCTTGAGAAACTAATGATATGTTTGTTGGACACAGGTTGAAAATAAGCTAAGTTAATATCTCTATAAAGGCCAAATGTAATTTGATGATAATAAATAAAAACAGAACAAAGTAAAAGTAAACTGTTGTTGACTTATATCTGCTATAGAGATTCATAGTTACATTTTGGCATTAATAATTGAGTGCTTCAGAAATGAGGTTACAAATTTCGGTATAAAACTTATTCTATCTTGTTCCAACAAAGTGTGGATAGGTACAGGAAGAAAAAAAAACCCCACTAAATTTCAACTTGCGAGGCAGTATTGAAGAAAATGTGATTACATGGGCTTTCGAGGTAAAAATTTTTAAATGTAACCCTTGCAGAAAAAGCAACTGATCAACAAATGTTGTGCTTACAGGCATAAAGAAACTTAATAAAGTACAGGGAAAGCATGCATGCCTTTCTCAAGATCATTGGAGGATAAAGTTACTACCAAACTTAACCTTCATTTAAATGGCTGCAAATTCAGATTGCGGCCACATGGAATCTCGTGATGACAAGAGAAGAGTATCTGTGCCTGGAGGAACATTACTATCGAAACCTGAGGCTGACTGAAAACACATCTGTACTTTATCAAAGACCAGCTCACTGTGGTTTTCACCACTTGAGTTCACGTATTACTATCCAGAAGATGTCATTCATAATCAGAGTGGATCTTATTGTGGTAACATGATGATGCTCTGGTCCTCTAAGAATTCATATTTGAGCATTTAAAAGTCACATGATAGACACACAGTTCCATATGAGAAGCTCTAATTTAAAACTTAAGTTAGAAGTCACAAGTAAAAAGTTGGGTCCGAATTTCTAAATGAGAGAATTCCTAATGGTAACTCCTAAAAAGCATAGCTAACCATGCTTGTTATTTTATGGTATCAATAATATTTATTTATTCTTGCCTTGTTCTGTCAAGGATTTGAAGCAGTGTATAGTCAAGATGTTGGTTTTACATACCTAAATAAGCCATATGCAATAGGCATGAAATAGTTACACAACACCCAACTTCTACTTAGCTGACTAAGCTCTCCTACAGGGACATGAGTACTCCATAGACGGCACATTCAGTGAGAGAGAAGAAACAACCAGAGAAAATGGGCATTTGAATAATAATAGTCTCCCGGGCAGTGCTCAGCCCGGATGGTGCGTGTTTCCCGTTTTGCTATAATTTTCTCTCCCTATCCTTTTCTACCCACTCTCTCACTGCATCCTGAGCAGACAGAATAGAAGGTACTTTTCAGGCATTTTGGAGGAGTTACATAGGGAAAGCACCCTTTCTGCACAAAAGATTTGTATAATAGCATTGGATACAAAATATACATATGTATACATAAAATTATACAGTATACACTGTATATAAGATATGAAAGCATGCATATAAGAAGAAATATCAAGAGCATTAGGAACTCAGTTGCTATACCCTTGAGGAAGAAAGCTTGTAGTTTAAGCATTAAATTTTGAACAGATGCAAACAGAGAACACAGGAGAGTCCTGCTATTAGTATGTCAATTTAAAAGATGTGATGTATGCTGAACTGCATACATCATAGGCAGACAATACAGGTTGAAAAGAGAGGACCAGGGTGATGTTAGAAGAGATTCTAGAGAAGAACTGAGATACTCCCAGGCCATTCAAGACTAAGGGACCACCAAAGCTCTAGGAGAGAGGAACTCAAACGAATGCTAGACCCATCTTAGATTTGTATATAAATTATGGTTTGCTGTTATACTACTTAATTCATCAATAATGAAGTGTATATAGTTCATCTCTTAGTTACAGGTTTAGTTCTTCTCAGTACAGTATGTGTTTATCCTTATAAAGTCTAGAGTTGAAAAGAACCCCTTCAGCTCCATTTAGCCATTTAGCATGTACAAGTTAAAAATCAAACCATCCCTACAAATTATTGTGTATAAAATCAGCCACAAGGATATATTGTACAGCACAGGGAATATAGCCAATGTTTTAAAATAACTATAAGCGAAATATAACCTTTAAAAATTGTGAATCACTATATTGTACACCTGTAACTTATGTAATATTGTACATCAACTATACCTCAATAAAAAAAGAGTAAATAAGAGTATATCACAATAGAATGTGGTACACATTTCAGTCAAGAGTATTTCTTGTACCTAATTAAATATTATTAGAGCTTTTCAATTATTAAAAATAAAACGAAATAAAATAAAACCACCCGGACTGAACCTATAGAAACCCTGCCACCCTGGGAGCTCCTGCCCAAGCAGGTGGCCAGCCACCCTTTCTGGCACCTCAGCTCTTGTAAAATTCACCAAGATGTTATGCTACTTAGGAATCAGTGGCTGTCTATCTCAGTTATTTAAAAATACATATATTAAATAAGTAAATGTGGCATTTTAAAGTCATGAATCCTTACTCATGACAAAACCAATGCCCTATCTTTTCAAAAGTCAAGGGAAATTATTCAGACCTGCCTCACCAACTAGTGTTAATTCCTATCAACATGATCTAACAGGACAATGTGTCCTCAGCTATAATGAAAGCAACTGTGAAGTGATCAAATTAGAATTGTCTAAACTGACAAAAGGCAAAATTGTAGCTGGAAGACTCCACGTGGGGAAATTTTTGAGGAGAAAACTTTTCTTATAATCTCTGCTCAGCCACTTACTAGTTCATCTGATGTTGTACTCAACTCTTAGCCTCTCTGAACTTTACTTTCCCCATATTTAAAATGAGGAGAGTTGTTTACCAGACACAGTTTGTGAACTTAAAGGACTATGTTTGCATGGCATCTAGTGTAGGGACACATTAATAGATGCTCAATAATTTATTGCACATCAACTAAGTACTAACCACTAAAGAACCTAACCACTGTTCCGGAGATTGGATATTGTATCAATGATCACATTAACTTCCCTTAAGCTAGTGAAATTTAGAAAATACATCTTTATATGAACAGAGTATTAGGTTTCCAAGAAAAATAAAATATCAAAAGAGGATGTTGTATTTGTTACTAGCTTGCATAGAGAATAAATCATTTAACTAATTCTCTTAAGAACCTTTAGGTTTTTTTGCTCTCCCAGAAGTCATTATCTTACATGAACATGCAGATCACAGAGAAGGAAATGCAAATGGTTCTTCAAATATGTGAAAAGATGCTGAACTTCACTTAGAAGAAAAGAAATGAAAATTAAATTCACTGAAATATTTTCACTTATCACATTGGCAAAGATGAAAAAGTGTAATAACATACCATATTAATGAGAAAGATTCGGGGAACTGTCCCTCTGCTACATAGCTGGTTGGAGAAAAAAATCATTCAACCTCCCAGAGGGCAATTTGGCAACATCTATCAAAATTTCAAATGCGTTTATTTAACTTCTGAGCCCGTGATTCTATCCTCTTGACTTATCTTACATGTTCCTTTATTGCTGTATTGTTTGTAAAACAAAAGATTAGAAACCACCTAAACATCCATCAGTAGGAGACCAATTTCAGGAAAAATTCATGCTACAGGATACCATGAGGGCTTTTAAAAAAAAAGTGTTTAGAATAGGTAAAAAAACAAAAACTAAAGAGTAAAACAAAGTCTCTATAGTATGCTGCCATTTGTATAAAAAAGAGAAATATTATACATAAATATATGTGCTTGTATATCTATAAGATATATCTGGAAGAATAGGGAAAAATGGGAATGGATAGCTGGGAGGTGGTATTGATACAGGGACTTCATTTTGTGCCTTTTACATTTGAACCTCTTATAATGTTATAATTTTTTTTAATTAAAAAATTTAGGAAACTATGTAACAACCTAAAAATATGTGCATTATATTGGCAACTGTATAAACATATAAGAATATGAAACAAAATAAGCAGAAATATTGAAATGAAATTATGGACATCTAAAAACTTTTTTGCCAATATTTCTGCAATTATAAATCATTAAACCATTAATACATTTAAAATTGACATAAAACAATGTTATTTTAATTACTCAGGATATTACTCTATGACTTTTTAAGAAAGATAAATATAATAGACCCATTTTTAAGTGTTTTGCTCTTGATGGGAGAAAAGCAATGTAAGTGCTTTGCTCTTGATGGGAGAAAAGCAATGTCCTATATACTTCTTTTGTAAAATTTCAACTAAACTCATACTAACTCAGAAGTATTTTATATTTGCTACTATGACCTATTAATTTTAGTCATTTTATTGCAGCCTAGAAAGGTAGAGTCTGATAAGGTCTTACAGGCTTAACTTAGTGTAATCCATTAGATCTTTGTTTTTAGAAACTCATTTTCTCTTTTCTTGGTTTATGTTCTTAAATTCCTTTCTTATCCAAATGATTGTCATTGTTAAGAAATACAAATAAACAACAAGGTTTTACTGTATACCACAGGGAACTATATTCAACATGTTGTAATAATCTAATAACCTATAATAACTATAACGGAAAAGAATCTGAGAAAGAATACATACAATATTGTGTTAGTTTCAGGTGTGAAGTAAAGTGATTCAGTTACATATATAATATATACAATATTATATGTAAATGACTTGACTATAACTCAATAAAAAAAGAAAGAAATACAAATGGTAATAAGGCTGCTTGTATGTCTTAATTCCATTTAGAATTTCAGCATATAAGGTGAGGAACAGACACATGAGCTATTCAGTGAGTACTAACCATGCAACCTATGAGTCTCCTAGCTACTGTGGAATTGAAAGAATTACAACTTGCCGAATGTAACTTTCTAGGAGGATAATATCCAAATTCACTTTAAGAATATTATCTTTAGGAATTGGGAAGAAAGTTACTAGTCTCTAACATAGTTTCTTTTGTGGCAGTTAACTATTTAACTTTTTAGTCTATTGGTTTCCCTCTTTTTTTTCTTTTCTAGGTTATACCTACATTTAATATTGAAAACAGAACTACTTAGCATTCCTGTGACCTAATATTATTTTCCATGATAAATGTGTGCATTTCCTTCAATTACCTTAAAATTAGAATTTCAGAGATCAGTTCAGAGTTTTTCCTGCATTTTAGCATTATGCCGTCTTATACTCAGTATTGCGATCATATACAACTTTGTATTTCTCTTGCTTGAAGAGATTTCAGAAAAATAAATTTAATAAATGTTATATGCAATGTTTTTGCATAAATTGACTCATGAATTTGAAATTCCGGAAGCTATAGCTCTGTTAACTTAAGTGCTTTAACCTGGCTTTCAATACTGTTGAAGCTGAATTGGCTTCAACATGAAACTCTTTGTAAACAGCCTAAATTAACTGTGAGTTCTGGAGCTGGTGCCAAAACATTACTCCTTCTGTACCTTCAGAGAAGGGCTGTGGCTTTTTGTCTATTTATATATACATAACTTATACCAAAGAAAACAAAATTTTAAATATTAAAGGTATTAAAAGTAATGAAGACAAGGACGATTAAACATCTAGTGTCTTTGAACTACGTGTAAGTCACGGAATTCCTCGTCCATAAAGTCATAATGTGGGCTTCTAACTAGAGCAGGAAGAGAAAGATGACTAAAGAGACATCCGTACGGCAGAGAAGACACTGATCCCTTCAAGCTGGGGTTGGCAAACTAAAGCCTGCTGGGTAAATAGGGCTCGCAGCCTGTTCTTGTCAATAAAGTTTTATTAGAACACCACACTTGTAGGCAGATAGGGGAGGGGGAATCCCTGGTGGGAAAGAACCAGTTACAGCTTTTCGACATAAGAGAAGCCATTTTAAGCCTAAGCCGTTTTGTGATCTAAGCCTGTCCTCAATGCTTGCCCTTGAACAGGCCTCAGTAATAACAATTTTAAGGAAACAAAGGAACAAACTGTTATCAGGCAAGAGAAGTAACTATAGCAAAGACAACAAGTTAGCTGTCTTTGAAACGGAACTCTCAGTTCCGTTTCAATGGTAAAGATTGGCCTGAAGCAGTTTCTTGAGCTGTTCTGAAGAATCTAAACCCCCCTCTAGCGATCAACCACCTGATCAGTGGAACCTAGGAGATGATGATGTTAACCTTTTCTGACTTGTGACTTCAATCAACTAAAGATTGGACTCTGTCGACCTTTGCCCCAGTTCTATGCTGAATCTCCTCTGCGTGAGCCCCTTCATGAATATTCATATACCCTTAGCTTAAAACTTCCCCAATTTTGCAGTGTCTTCCCAGAGACACTGCTTTGGGAAATATCCCCAGTGTTCTCCTTACTTGCTGCAAGCAATAAATCCTTCCTTCTTCGGATCAATCTTTGGCTTGGTTGTGTCTTTTGGCTCAATGTCTGCCAAGAGACTGAACCCAGTCTTCGGGTAATGCACTCACTTGTTCATGTATTGCCTATGGCTGCTTTCATGTTACAGTGGCAGGGTTGCATAGCTACAACAGAGATCATCTGGGCTGCAAAGCCTAAAACACGTGCTATCTGGCCATCGACAGAAAAATGTTGTCAAGCCCTGCACACTTAGCGGGTTTCCTCAAAATAAGGACATAAGATTTGGCAATCCTTGAGACTTAGGATTGAAAATCAAATTACTAGCAACTACAGAAATGCAAATCAAAACTACAATGAGGTATCACCTCACACCAGTCAGAATGGCCATCATCAAAAAAATCACAAACAATAAATGCTGGAGAGGGTGTGGAGAAAAGGGAACCCTCCTGCACTGTTGGTGGGGATGTAAATTGATACAGCCACTATGGAGGACAGTATGGAGGTTCCTTAAAAAACCACAAATAGAACTACCATACGACCCAGCAATCCCACAACTGGGCATATACCCAGAGAAAGGCATAATTCAAAAAGAGTCATGGACCACAGTGTTCATTGCAGCACTATTTACAATAGCCAGGACATGGAAGCAACCTAAGTGTCCATCGACAGATGAATGGATAAAGAAGATGTGGCACATATATACACTGGAATACTGCTCAGCCATAAAAAGAAACGAAATTGAGTTATTTGTAGTGAGGTGGATGGACCTAGAGTCTGTCATACAGAGTGAAGTAAGTCAGAAAGAGAAGAACAAATACCGTATGCTAACACATATATATGGAATCTAAAAAAAAAAAAAAAAAAGTGGTTCTGAAGAACCTAGGGGCAGGACAGGAATAAAGATGCAGACGTAGAGAATGGACTTGAGGACATGGGGAGGGGGAAGGGTAAGCTGGGATGAAGTGAGAGTGTGGCATGGACATATGTACACTACCAAATGTAAAATAGATAGCTAGTGGGAAGCAGCCGCATAGCACAGGGAGATCAGCTCGGTGCTTTGTGACCACCTAGAGGGGTGGGATAGGGAGGGTGGGAGGGAGACGCAAGAGGGAGGAGATACAGGGATATATGTATATGCATAGCTGATTCACTTTGTTATAAAGCAGAAACTAACACACCCTTGTAAAGCAATTCTACCCCAATAAAGGTGTTTAAAACAAAAAAAATTACTAGCATCGCCATTACCACCTTTGGTAGGAGTGAAAGGTCTTGGTTTAATCCTCAATTTGTCAGAGGATTCCGCTGTTCTACTCAACATTTTGGAGTACTGGGTAGGAGTGACATGTTTTCTTATGAATATGAGTTGTATGTACAAATTTTATAATTTAAAATGTGTGTTTTAATAAAAACTTATTTAGAGACATATGGTGTCAATAGATGTGTAGATAGATAGCAGAGAAGGTAGACATCAAAATGCTTGGCATAATCTGATGGCTGAAATGATAGCCTGAAAAGTGATGTGAGACATCAAGTTAGAGCCAGGGAACAAGGACCATCCTACAGAAGAACAAAGATGGCAATGGAGGACTCACAGACAAGCCCCCACCTTGTAAGAAGTTGGGACCAGTAGTCCACATTTCTGATATTCTGATGGCAAAAGCAGCTCATTTTTAGCCAGAATCCTTTGTGAAGTGAGGGAAGCCAGGACCAAACACCGAACAGAGCTTTGGACCTCAGGTACCTGGGCATCATGCAAGGGTCACAGTACCTGCACGGTACTTCCAGCCCATCACTTACCTTCAACACCACTCATTCCACCAATGAAAAATCACTCATCATTATGCTAATGTACGATATGTTATGCTAAATTATGGTATAATTTATAATATTATTATGCTAATTTTTGAATCCACCTCTGGACTGTAAACTCCCATCTAGGGTCATTCCAAAGCTAACCACCTCTAAAGTATAGGTTTCTGATTAGGGAACTTCAAATGCTATCTAACCACCCCTATGCTGTAGATTTAAGTTAACTTACATATGCATACATCCCATTCACACAGAGAATAAAACACACACCAAACCTTAATCTTGTTGTAAAGCACATAAATCCAACACGTTATCTAGAAAAGTTTTCATCTCTTCTGAGTCTTTGAACATACCACAAAAACAGGATCATTGGCAGCAGAATGTGGCAAAGCGTTTGTCCCGTTCAGGAAGGAATGAACCAAATTATGAAGGTTCATCACTTGAGAGTCCAGGGTCCCGTCTGCTTTATCAAATCCTTCCAGGGCATTCCTGAGAGAAATCAGTATGTCAGTGACAAGAGTCATGAATTGATAAAGGTCCCTTTGTATTGTTTCCAGCCTAGATAATGGTCTTCTATTGTGAGATTGTGTCGGGAAATGGGAAGCTCTGTTGTAGCTAAATAGCTAAGAATTAGCGACAGCCTTTAATGAGATCTTCTAAAGAGAAGGGAACTCCTAATCCATGCTACTTCCACACCTGCTTGGTTGGAGTCTATATCTTTTGTGTACTGTATGACAGTTATTTACTGTCATATCTGTCTCCCGTGCTAGATATGAACTTCTAGAGGACAGAGACTGTGGTTTCTTCAAATTTGTATTTCCAAGTCTCAGTACGATGCCCAGCACATGGTCTGAGATCAATAAATATTCTTTTGAATTCACATATAATCTTATATTCCTATTTCTCCACTAAATAGATCTGCTGTTTGACTGTAATACGTTCAGCATTCTAAACATATCCCCAAATTCCCCTTACCTTTCTCTTTTTTCCCCTCCTCATTTTTAGGAAATTTTAATTGTCCATACCCTAACTCAGTGATCTTCAAATTTAAGCATACATCAGAATCACTGGAAAATAAAAATACATATTTCATGCCCCACTTTCAGAGTTTCTGATTCAGTAGGTACAGGCTGGGTCCTAACAATCTGTGGTTCTTTCTACCTAACTCCCAGGTGATGTCAATTATGATGGTCTGGGCGCCACACTTTGAAAACCACTCGCTTAACCAAAATCTATATGGAATGCAATCTGTGTCGACTGCACTTGTATCACAATGAAAAACTAATGCATGCTCCTTTTCAAGGTAAAGGTCATCCTTCATCTCACCTTTGACACTATTCTGAGGGATGTGTCCAACCCCAGCACAGACTCTGGGCTCTGCTACACTCCGCACGACCTCTGCAGTAAGTTCAGCCTACCCTGCCCCTGGGCCCAATTAACACACCAATTGTATAATTTACACATGGTTGAGAGAGAGAATTCAGTTTGGGAGAAGACCATGAGTCTATCTGCCATTCTTTTTTGGAGCTTCAAAGATGTTTGTTTAAAATCTTATTTATAGCCATACGTATTTCTCATCATGCTTACTGTCTTTTTAGAGGGAGAAAATTATTAGTTGGCCTTTAAATTTCAAGTATTGTAATGTCATTGCTGTGCTCTAATCTGAGTTGCATTTAATCTGTAATACTCCTCTGAGATCTCAGACCCCAATATTAAGGTCTATGGTTGACATTTTTTTAAGGGAGAAAAGAAAAATCATGAGCAAATATTTCAAAAATACTCTATTTAGTGAGGTGCCTTGGTACTTATATGTGTACAGAAATTACAAATACAAAAGGTGGTTTTGAACGGCTGAGTTAGAAGATATTCGAACTACGCTATTAACGATAGTAGGTGGATGATGACTTCCTTGACACTGATGCCTTGTTACCCTCTTTTACCAAGTGCTTCCCTATTACTGAGCTTTGATGTCTCCCAACACCTGGATTTCCTTCCAGTTCATTACAACCACAGGCGTGAAAATCTAGAAGTATTGTAAAATGCCAGGGTCGCAGAGCTCAGAGCACCAACCTGAAGCTAAAGGTAGAGTTCTGGAAGAAAGGAGGGTTGTCAAACTTCTTGAGAGACAGGCAATCTTGTATGTCTTTTAAAGTTGGCAATTTCTCACTGTTTCTTCCCACTTGATTTCTTCTCAGCAAACCTTCATAGGTTCCATTACACAGGGTGACCCGGCGGTTGTAGTCGTCCAAGCTAAGATGCGTAAGGAGATTAGAAATAATACGGATAGTATCATAACTTGGAGCCCAGCAAACCAATCAAGGTTATAGTCGTGGTAAAATTTTACTACAGTTACCTTACAAGGGTCAAAAATATGTGGTAAAAGGACTGCTTCCAAAAGCAATTATGGATTAAGGATTTTCAAAAACATAGATGCGTGAAATATGAACCAACACATAAATAATGAAGGAAAATTACCATTCCGTTGGAAAGACAGTAAGAGGGTTTACTAGGCAAGACGGTGACTCCTGTTACGTGCATCTGAATCTTGAGTAACTGAGGAGAGACCAGGCTAGACTGTATTAATATTGAGCTAAGCCAGTTTGGGCAGAAGTAAAGCTAGGAAAGCATTTCAGGCAAACTGAAGGCAAATGAAGGTGGTCAGAGTGAAAACACGTGAAACTATATGGAGGAGAAATATTAGGAGAAACGCTGTATTAGAAAATGTTCTAAGGCAGAAGGGATGGTTAATTGGTAAACGTGGATGCTGGCAAGGTCCCGTGCCCATAAGATTATATCCTACATGCCTGTTGGGGCCTGGAATTCCACCATCAGAACAGTATTCCATTTGGTAGAGATCAAATTTTCAGGATGTTTCTGTGTGCATTTTAATGGGTGAGGGGATCATACTGGGTGTGTGAGAACAGAATCAGCGCACATGAGGATGAAAGACGCCAGTACCTAAAAACTAGACAAAAAACAGCCTCCAAGGCAGCCTTTCCCAAGTGTGTTCCAGTGAGATGGCCTGTGAAATAAGGGTGTCAGGGTCAGATAAGTTTAAGCCCCTCTTGAAAAATAAGAACACGGTTACTTATGAAAGGCTCTGAGATGTTCTAAAATTTTTAAAACCCTTTTAACTCAGCATTCTCTAAATTTATTTGATCAGAGGAGTCTCTTTTCACATACCACCTATTAACAGCCCAAGGCACTATGAGAAATGGTGCCCTTATGGAACGACATTAAGTCATGTACAAAGCACTTACTACATCCCTAGGAGCACTGCCTGGAGGGCTGTAGGAAAAGCTTAGGATGTAGAAGATGGGATCACAGTGAGCTAGACCTAGACCCCCGAAAACACGCACATGCCCAGCCTGGGGCGTGGACAGCAAAGCTCTGTGCCATGGAGCGGTCGAAAGACAAGGGACAAGGGCACTAGTATAGTGGAGATCAAAACAGGAGGATCGTGGAGGAAACAAATGAATACAGGAAGACGGAAGAGCTTCTTGGGGAATCTTTTCCTGACATGTGTGCCAGGAAAGAGAAACAAATTCAAGGAATCCCTGAGGACAGAGTTCTTTGTGGGGTATGGGCTGCTTGTGTGTTCTTTGGTACTTTCTTTTTTTTTGCAAATAACAAACATTTGCTGGTGTCACTTACGGTAGAAAAAAGTTTCTACACCAGATGCACATGACCCGATTTTAGTACTTTAGAGATTCGTCTCACCACCCCATTTCCTGTTCCCATCAACTCCCCAGCACCCTATGGCCCAGCCATATCAGACTGCTTCTAGGGACTTTCCTAACTACATACATGATGTTCCCTCCGTCTAGGACACACTACCCTCCCCCGCCTCTGGTTGAGAGATCTGTGCCTCCTTGAAGTCTCAGGATACTCGTGTCTCCACCTCTTAAAGACTTTCACTGATTCTCTTCTTGGCTTTGGACATACACCTATTAAAATACTTCTCACGTTATATTGTAATTTGTTTACCAGCCTTCTACCTTTGTAAGTATAAAATGATATTCCAAAGGGAAGCTATATTTTATTCATCCTTGTATTCCCAGCACTATTAAACTGCTTAGAATATGATCAGTGCTTAAGACATGTTGGTTGAATACAGGAAATACTTCTCATTTTAAGACAGTTGATCTCAAAGTGATGGCCAAGCATATTCAATTCACAAGTGTGATTTCCATGCCTCTATTTTCTTTTTATTAAAGGGCTCAGGGTTTTTTAAAATCCCAGGAAAATACTGTTCAGAAACATGTAAACAGAATCCAACATGCATTAGAAAGAGAATTGTAAAGTTATTCTCCATCTCTCAGACATAAGAAAATAAAATCTCTGGATTTCTGCTGCAGGTACACATGCGATTACCTATCACAGACAATTTCCCAGCTGGAGAATCGGGAGTTTTGACTAATCAGAGTCGGATCATCTTGTCTTGCAGCCCCAAGCAGCTGGTCTGTACACACGTCACACTCGTTCCTCCCGGTGGCAAAGTTCCAGTAGGGCAAAGCAAAGGACTCATTGCCAGTGAGGCGCTGAAAGCAAAGGGCATGACGAGTCATTTAATTCATGTCATCAGATACAACAAGAAACTGTGTAAAGCAAAGACTCATATGGGTCTTGACCAAATACAAAACAAAATTAAAAGAAACTAATGTTTGGACCAACCTGGAGATCTCTTTCCAGCCACAACAAATGGTAGCGGTGCCAGGTAACGAAGGCGGGGCCTTGGTGTGAGAAATCTATGGCCTTGTATGGGCGCCCTGGTCCTAAAACATTTGGGAAACATGTTAGAGGTCACAGAATAGATTTTTTTTAAATGTTAAATGTTACCTGGGAGGTGCTGCAGAGCCAATAAGTCCGTGATGTTTTAGTCGGAAAACAACTTTTTTTAATTAATTAATTATTTTTTGATTGAAGTATAGTTGATTTATAATGTTTCAGGTGTACAGCAAAGGGATTCAGTTTATATATATATGTATATATATATAAATATACATATATATATATTCTTTTTCAGATTCTTTTCCATTATGGTTTATTCCAGGATACTGAATAAAGTTGCCTGTGTTATACAGTAGGCCCTTGTTCTTTATCTATTTTTTTAAATTAATTAATTAATTTATTTTTGGCTGCATTGGGTCTTCGTTGCTGCGCGCAGGCTTTCTCTAGTTGCAGCGAGCAGGGGCTGCTCTTCATTGCAGTACGTGAGCTTTGCAGTGGCTTCATTGCAGTGGCTTCTCTTGTTGCAGGGCACTGGCTCTAGGCGTGTGGGCCTCAGTAGTTGTGGCGCATGGGCTTAGTGGTTCCGTGGCATGTGGGATCTTCCCGGACCAGGGCTCAATCCTGTGTCCCCTGCATCGGCAGGCGGATTCTTAACCACTGCACCACCAGGGAAGCCCTTTATCTATTTTATATATAGTAGTGTGTATCTGTTAATCCCAAATTCCTAATTTATCCCCCCCTTTCCCCTTTGGTAACCATAAGGGAAAACAACTGTTTTTGTCATTTATCTCTCTGAAAGCAACAACAACAAAACAATCTCAGCAGCAACTAGCAGTTTTAGGATAAGTTCTCCTTCATCTCTTGAAAGTTTGATTGACAGCAGAGAAATTCAGGTCATCTTAAGAGCTCCTGTTATAAATTTAATTTTTAAGCAATGTTTCATGAAGATAGAATGAGTATCCCCCAAAAGAGATCAAGACCTAAATGAAATATATTTCTAAAAGACATTTTCTAACCTATTCCTCACAAAAGCATGTATTTATAGGGAGGGATTAATGAATAATAAAGCAACTTCAACTGCACTTAGTCCAAATTCAGCATTTATGTAACCGAAAGGCACTTCCAAGGATTCTACCTCAGCCATCAATCAGTTACAACTATTAGCTGACAGGCATGGTTGCCGAGCCCAGAAGAGAGAAAAATACATTCCAACCAATTTGGCTGGCCTCTGGAACTGCCAATTTTAGTGAAAAGCTTTGGGAGATTTAATGACCTCCTTACTGCCTGTTCTATCCTTCTTCTCCCTCTCATAACAGCTTTTGATGGTTATGTAGAAACTTTAGCTAACTTTAGTTCTTTTTCAAAGTACCCATGATAACTTCAGAGAGATGAACAGAAATGAATATAAATTTAATTCCTAGATGCAACCAGAAACTATAGTTTTCTTTTCCTCTTGAGAGACTACCCTCTCATAAAGCAAAAATTCCTCGGAGTGATGACAGGAAAACAATAAAGGTTTAGAGCCAGAAGAACCTCCGTATCTACCGATAAAGAAAGACAGATGCTTACCTATGAGGCAAGTTTTTAAAAGACACTGAGGGGAAAAAACTGCTGTCACTGATGTCGGCTACGTAGCCCTTTGTAATTGTTTTAATGCAAAACGGAGTTTAAAGTTCTCAAAACAAAATGATGAGGGGGCATCAAGCGAGGGGGGGTGAGCGATAAACACAAGGACAGATGATTTCAAATGAGAATCTCACTATTCAAAGTGAGCTCTGTATCTTCATTCACCCTGACCCCAAAGAGAAGCCCCAGAAGAGGGGATAATTGCAAATAGAGCCAAAGTTCAGGACAGCACGGAGCAGGATCTGGACTGGACTCCAGCCCTCCTGGAGCTAACTGGTGGCCATGGCTTTCCCCTGACTGAAAATAACAGAGGATAGAATTTGATGTACCAGATGAATGACGTTCCTAACAGACAGCTCCCATCCCAGGCCCCAGGTTTTAGTATCTGGGAGAGCAGGGTGCCATTTTCTCAAGCATCCAGCCTAACTGTGGTTCAAAGGGCTGAGCCAAGCTACACTGCTGTGGGTCAGCTCATCCTTTTCCTTGACAATTCAAGTCCAAAAGCCCTGGGCATCACAGCAGTGCATGGGCACCACGAGCGATGACCTGAAAGTCTCACAACTAATACATGTGAGTTTAGTGCGATACACACTTCCAATACCAATACTCTGATTCTGCACAAAAAAGCTTCACGTGCTTTTAGAATAGGTCAGAGAAGCCTTCCATGGTCAGATTTAGACATGTTTTCTTCTGGAATCAAAAGGAATTTACCTCCACTTCACCAACTCTTGCCTTTGAGGATGAATAGCTTCGGAGAGAAGAGTTTAGACCCTGAACCAAAAACACAAACTATAGGAGAGAACATTTTCAAATGTCCGCAGCCAACGTCCAGGGAGAAACCATTGCATTCTAACACTGGGCAGCATCTGATAATTCAATGACTTTCATAAACCTAATTCCTCTTTGATTCCTTGAGAGGTTTTTCTCTTGTCAATTAACTTGCCTGAAAGTACTTCCCACCCACCAACCCACCCCCAATCCCAAACCTATAATAAAATACCTTAAACTCAGGGGAAAAAAAAGACTCACCTAATAATGTATCTCTAACGGAATAATAATGGAGCCACACAAAGAAATCATAGATGCTGCAGTTGGCGATCTGGGGCTGGGTCCCGTTGGTCCCGAGCAGGCCTAGCCAGTGTTGCGTGGTGATCACGTAGTCGGGATGCGGCGTGTTCTTTGCGAGGTCTAAGGAGCCCAAGAATTGCTCACGCTCCTGAGGGGTCAAGGAGTGGATATTCTGCCGGACAACCAGGGGTTTCTTCTGCTCACAGTTGGGGCCAGTCCAGCCAAACTTGCAGTCTCCACAGTTATAGCCGGCGAAGTTTCCTAGTGCATTTTAAAAATTAAGGGATACAAGTTATTACGAAATATTGAGTCTAGTTCCCTGTGCCATAGGGGAGATCCTTGTTGTATCTATTCTATGCCTTCTTTGAATGACCATAGCACTTGTTGTCTGTATCATTTTTATGTCTGTTTTTGCTTTGTGACTGAAAAATTTCTATTCGTTCACGTCCTGGCCCTTCCTTAAAATTGTGTTCATTTATGTATTTCATATGTATTGACTACATCTTAGACACCGTGTTAGCTGCTGGTTCTAGATGTTAGTAAAATATAGACCTTCCTGCTCAAAAGGTCCCAGTATTTGTGGGAAAACAAAAAAAATGAACAACCTATGTCTCAAAGAGATTCGTATTTCCCAAAGAGAACACACCTAGTAGGTATAATAAATACATGTATCATATGTAAAAATAAATAAATAAATAATAGAAATTAAGGGAAAGATGGAAGAGGAAGCTTATGTAGTTTGGAAGACATTTCTGGGGTAGAACAGAAGAGAAGATCAATTGCTTTTCCTTACTCTCCTCTTGAAATGTTTGTCTCTCCAAGTGGACTGAACACTGGAGAGTTCCTAGAAGTATTCCCAGCAAAGAAATAGGACAGGAAATGAATTCCAGGCTGTTATGAGCTGAACTGAGTCCCCACAAAATTCATATGCTGAAGTCCCAACCCCCAGTACCTCAGTATATGACTATCTTTGGAGATAGGGTCTTTAAAAAAGTAAGTTAAAATGAAGTCATTGGGGGGAATGATCATTGGCTAATCCAACATGACTGGTGTCCTCATAAGAAAAGGAAATTTGGACACAGTTACCGAGGGAAGATGATGTGAAGGCAGGGAGAAGACACCATCAACAAGCCAGCAAGAGAGGCCTCAGAAGAATCCCAGCTGCCGACACCTTGTTCTGGGACTTCAGGCCTCCAGAACTGTGAGGAAATAAGTTTCTGTGTGTCACCCAGTCCATGGTCCTTTGTTATGGAAGCGCTAGCAAACTAAAACACTGCTGCCTTCCACATTCCCTTCCTCTCACGGGTCATGCCGTGGGGTGGGGGGGGGGTCCCTCCCTGGGGTTGAGCTGCAGCCTTGGATGTCATCACTGCTGGGCCCCCCTCCCCTGCAGCACATATGGAAGGGCTGCTGCAAAATAGGTCATTGATTTAGAGAAGGAAGAGAATATACACCAAGCTAAAGGTGGAACCAAAATAACTAAGCAGACTTCCAGGAATTACGGTGGAATCCAACATTTAAAAAGCTGGTTTATTTCACAAAGGAGACAGAGTTAAGACAAAATCAGTGGAGGCTGGCAGGTGAATTAGCTGCCGTGGCGTCAGGAAGCGCAAACAAACGGCTCTGCTTTGTTTGTTATCACCCCTGGGACTGAGGACTAGTCATACCAAGCTCTAGGCATCTTTCTGATTAGCATCTAAAGTTTAAATTATCTTAGCTTGACTTTTCCCTTTTTAGCCTTGATTATTGCTTTTGGTATGACCAGCACCTCATTCCTTAGGTGGTAATAAGTTAGAATAAACATTTAAATATTATTGGCATGAAATGTTGAAACAAAAAGGGATAATAACTCTTATCTCCTAGGGGATGAGAGGGGTTATGTAAAGCATTTAACGTGAGTGACAATCTCCCTTCCTTCTCTTCCTACCCCTCCTCCCAGATCTTTTTTTTTTTTTTTTTTTTGATACGTGGTTCACGGGCCCAGCCGCTCCGCGGCATGTGGGATCTTCCCAGACTGGGGCACGAACCTGCGTCCCCTGCATCAGCAGGCAGACTCTCAACCACTGCGCCACCAGGGAAGCCCCTCCCAGATCTTTTTACTTGCTCTTCCTTCTGTCTAGAACACTTTTCCCTCACGGTCTCCCTACATTCCTCTTTGCATGGGTTACCCATTCCACCTTTAAGCGTCACGATGGGCTCTCTGCAAGGTCATCCCTGATCCCACACATCAGGGTGATGATCTCATGCTGTGCTCCTATGACACCTCATATTTCCTTTTTCATTGAATTAATCGTGTCAACTGTAGACATCTACTGGTCTCAGCTACAGACAACTGGAAGGCAGTTATCCTGCTGCCTAGGCCTATGCTTGGCCTTGTACAAATGAATATTTCTTTAATGAATGAAAGAAGCATAAAGCCAAATCACCACGATGGACACTTTAAATATCTTACTATTTTATTTGTCAGTTATATGTCAATAAAGCTGAAATTTAAGTTTTTTAATTAAAAAAAAGGAGTATAAAGCACGTAGTAGATGATTCAATAAACCTTAGTTTTCTTCTTCCTTTCTCTCCCTTGTGAATTAGAAGGAAAAGCAGGCCCTGCAAATAATTTTGATAAACTACAAGTACCAAAATAGATGCAAGTAAAACATATTATGACCATAGAAAAGAGAGGGTTATTTGGATCTCTAAAGGAAAAGAAAATTTTCCAATAACATGAAAACAAAACGATTAGCACGTGTCCTACGTGAAGAAAATGCACAGGCCTCCTCTATTAACCCAATGGATTTTTTGATGGTTAAGGAAAATGTCCTTAAAAATATCATAAATAAGAAGAATTTTTTAAAAAAATTTGGGTTCTATGCTCTTTGTAACATACAAAATATTCTACCTACTCTTACACAGCTTACTTGTATTTTCCTGTTTCAACACCAAATGAGAACATAAGTTTAAAAAAAATACTTAAAAGGGAAAATTCTACTAGTCTCAAGACTGAAAATCAAGTTCTTGAATAGTCTGCATTAAACATTAAAATTTATGTTGATCACTGGAGTGAAGCTATTAAATATAAATTATTTAACAAATATTTATTCAACAGCTACTACAGTATCAAATGCTATGCAAGTCACTTCAGGCTTCACGGAGCTTGGAGTCTATTTATTTTCCCTTGGGGTACCTACTAAAATTGTATAATATCTATTTTTAAAACATCTTTGATTAAAATGTATCCCCTAATTTGGCAGCTTCTATAGGAATAGAGTATTTTTTGAGAAGTGATTGAACAAAATGCATGTGAAGAATACTAAATACCTAAACTTCCAGCTGTTTACCTACAGCCAGGTGATTGGAGGTGAATGTGTAGTCATAGCTCTACAAGCGGAGAGCAATTCCTTCCTCCAAAATGCTAAGAAATAGCACACACAAATTTCAAAATAGTAAATTCGATACATTTCTAGATTTAAAGGCATAAAACTTGACTTTGAATTTTGGGGTCTCATTATTAAAATTGAATAATTCATAACTTAGGCCATGAGTTTTAAGATCTTTGCATTTTCTCTACCATGATTCCTTTTGGTTGCTAGAAACAAAATTACCAATCACTAATTATCTCCCTCATTCATTTATTCAACAAATAATTTATTAACGCCTAATACCTAAAAGGAGGTCAAAACTAATCATGCCCTGCTCTGTGCACCCACAGCTTTATGTACATTCATGCAATTGCCACACGTGGTAACTTTGGACTTGACCTCTCAAAGCCTGTCCTATTGGAATAAGAGTTCTACTTCATCAGGTTCTTATGGTAAGCAATCATGTTAATATAGAGTAGTATTGGTACATAGTAAGTTCTGTATGAAGTGTTACCATTACTAGTTTTACCAGATACCACTTATCAAGTCGTATGGTCTAAGTATTTGTTTTCGTACCTGTCTTACTCATCCACTACGCTGTGGACACATCAAAAATTATATTGGTGTTTCTTCCCCTTTGTACCTGAAGGGCCTAACATAATTGGTGCTAAATAAACATTGGTTGGGTGGCTGATGAAAGAGTCATGAATAACTAAATAAAAGGCATTAAGCCCTAGAGGATACAAAAACAAGGCACAGTGCCTTCATCTAGTGGGACGAGGAACATGGGCGGAACAAAATATCAACGCAAGTCTAACTGTGGGAAAAGTGAAAACAAGAATTAACCAAACACCATGAATGACAAAAGACAAAATGATTGATTCTGACTCAGAAGACCAGAGATGCTTCACAATTATGTTGAACAAAGACATCTCATGAAGCCAGAGTTGCCCCTGAAAAGCAACGTAGAAATGCTAATAAGAAAGCATTTGTGTGGATCTGAGCTCACCTATGACCCATAAATGTATTTGATAAAAAATCCCTTTTCCAGCATGTCTCAGAGAAAATATACCCCACAGCTCTGCAGTCAGACCCCTTTCATATTTGAGCTTCTAACCCTGATTTAGAGAATTTGTTAAAGTGCTGAAGACAACTGAAAAGTGCAATAACATAAAAGCCTAGCACACAAAGTGTTTATTTCTTTAATTTAGATTTCCTGGTATTTCCTAACATCAACTTAATGAGTTAAATTTTTCCATTAATCCACCAATAGCAGCAGCCAAGATATAGATATAGATATAGACATAGACATATATAGGTATAGATATAGATATACATAGATATATAAATGAACAGGGCCCTTTTAGAAAGGATTGCGTTATCTCACTGGGAAATGGAGAGAGAAAAAAGAAAGGATCCCTAGATACCAGTCTATCACTGAGTATGTCCTTGAGTAAAAATTAAATTTAAAAAGACAAAGTCTTATACCTACTTAGGACTGGGGAGAAAATGGAAAGAGAATGAGAACAACCAAACAATGCACATTCCTACATGAACTGCATCAGCTCAGCCTCCAAGGGCTATTAGATTAATTAAGCTTAAAGACCACCAATCAGTGAATTTACAAGGAGCTCTAAATAGCCTATTCCTTTTAATTAGAGATTCTATTATATTGATGACAATACTTTATACTCACATGAGGCCTTTCATTTACAGAGTTCAAAAGGATTTTACAAATGTGGTTTCATCATTATCCCCATTTCAGAGATTGGAAAGTGGAGGCACTTAGTCACTTGTACAAACAAGAAGTTCTCAGATAATTGTTCATAAACCATTTGGTGCACATATTTTTCAAAAATCCAAAGACCCAGCTGCAGCTGGTCTATGCTTAGGAATGCCAACTGGCAGGTGAGACTTGGAAGGTGAATGGCTAATGCCAAAGTCTCCTGAAATTTACCACTTCTTGACAATTAAGTTCAGTAATTTGGGGGGTTCAATTTATCCCCACAGAGAATAGAGATGTTCTCTCTAGAGAATTTGAGCACATAATTTAGGGTTTTTCCCCCCCTCAGAGTTTGCATTTATTTCTTTTTATTGAGCTAAAATCTTTTACCAACTTCAAGATCGAGGAGACTATGAGTTTTTGTGTGTGTTTTTTTTTAATTGAGATAAGAATAGCCAACATGAGATCTACCCTCTTAACACATATTTAAGGGTACAATACATTATTGTTGACTCTAGGTAGAATGTTGTACAGTTCTGTTGTACAGAACTCTAGGACCTACTCATGTTGCTTAACTGAAACTTTATGCCTATTGATTAGTAACCCTCTACTTCCTCTTCCTCCCAGCTCCTGGTAACCACCATTCCATTCTTTGATTCTATGAATTTGACTATTTTAGATGCCCATATAAGTGGGATTATTCAGTATTTATCTTTCTGTGACTGACTTATTTCCTGAGTATAATGGCCTCCGGTTTCATTCATTTGTTGCATACTACAAGATTTCCTTCTTTTGTAGGGCTGAACGGTATTAAGTTGCAAATACATACCACTTGGCGAGGATGCAGAGAAATTGGAACCCTCGCACACTATTAGTGCGGCTGCTGTGGAAAACAGTATGGAGGTTCTTCAAAAAATTAAAAATAAAACTATCATATAATCCAGCAATCCCATATCTGAGTGTTTAACCAAAAGAATTTCAATCAGGATCTCAGAAAGATATTGGCATCCGCATGTTCATTGCTGCATTATTCCGAATGGCCAAGATGTGGAAACAACCTAAATGTCCATCAAGAGATGAATGGTGTGTTTATCTTTCCACTGTATTAACAAAGCTCAAGGTCATCAACAGTCTGGTTGCTAATATACATTTCTTCATTAATAAATTTTGGGTGACACCAGAAGAATCCCAGTGATTCTATTTGCAAAAGAATTTTGAGGCTACCAGAGATCAGGTTTAACTTCTGAAGTCTGCCTTCTAAATCATGAAGAAATTACTCTCAGAAAGCAAGCAACTCACTCTTTAGGGAGAATAAACTGAAAGACATGTGTCTTGCTTTGAGGCATATGACACATCACGGTGATTATTATGTATACCAAATAGCTGTCCAGCTCAGTCACTAAGGACCTAGCCTGGTACGCTGAGGCTCAAAGACAAAGACCGTCTAGCCAACATGAGTAGAGCCATCCAAAGTTGGGATGGAAAGAGCTATGGTCCTGAATGAGTCTAGACAGATCAAATCCTGGAGGAGGGAGACAACCTAGGTCACTGTGACCCTAATTTACTGCCACTTCTAGAGGAATATTTATAACCATTCCCTCAGGACAGGGAGACTGCAATTATCTCTTCTATTGGGCCATCCTTGATTCCTTCCATCTCCACTTTTTAAAAAACTTGCTAGTCAGGTCAGAAATATAGAGTAGATGGTGATAAGGAGAGTTAACAGTTATATCTGAGTTCCTAATGTCTTCTGCCCCCAGGATTCTATAAAATGGAGATTCCCAACCTTTGTAACTTGTGGTACTCTATCATTAATTGACCTGGAAACAAGTTTTCTAGAAGAATTTTTGAGTCATAGACAAAGAAGTCACTCTGTAGTGTGGTTTCCAATCCCACAAGTAATATGAAACCTGCTGCCTCTCATTAGACTGAAAAACCATGAGAATCTACAAGATAATGTCTACAGAAGCAAATGCTCAACTAGCTTAGAAAAAATGAACAGCATATATTCAACATGCTATTAAAAACTTTTTGTCACAATAATACCCCAAGACAAAACAGTTCCTTTGAATCACAGAATTAACAATATGACTACAAAATGATTATAAAGCCAGAATTTTTTTTCTTCTCCATTATGGTTTACTACAGAATGTTGAATATAGTTCCCTGTGCTATACAATAGGATCCTGTTTATCCACTGTATAAAAAATAGCTTCAGAATTTGTTTAAGTTAAAAACATTGGATAACATTCCTACATCAACATCACAGCCCTTTGTACATTCCCTTAGTTTACCTTTTTATGTCCTTAGGTAGCTCAATTATCTGTATTTTCCTATGTGCCAGTATCATATAAGAACATCAATAAAAGCATAATTTCAAAAGGAAAAAACTCTTCTGTGGCTAGACACTGTAGAACAGTTTCCAAGGGCTTTGCTAAAGTTATGGCTTATGTGTTTTGTATTCCACATGCCCTGCCAGCCTTTGAGAGTTTATCACTGCTGTGCATGTTTGCTGAACACTGGAGGGGAGGCCCGCGAAAGAGGATTTGAGATGGCTCAGAAGAGACGGAGGATTAAGAAGTGCACAGAGATTTCAAAGAAACAGGTAATAAGAGAGACCAAGGTCTAAAAGAGAGACACTGAGCAAATTTTGAAACGCTCACATCAAACCCAGGTAAGAGGGAAAAAAGCCATTTTTATCTCCTAACCGGCCTCTCTTCTTCAGCTCGCGGAGAAAGCTCTGTCATGCCACATCTCTCTGATGCTGGCAAAATTACAACCCAATCATAACCTTCACGAGCAAGACGTATCCTGCTTGAGACCTGTTCAAATCATTAGGAACGCTGAGACGCGGACTACAGAACACCTACCCTCGACGTCTGTCTTCCAGATGCCACGCCTCACCCACCACCCTCTTCAACAAGTGCAAACCCATTTCAGAAGGAGAGGACACTGAATCCATCTTGAAAGGACTTTTGCTCTGAGTTTCAAAGCTGATTCTTGGGCCCTTTAGCTACCCCCTCCAACAGACAAGCCCGTGGTGTGTCGGCACGCGTTCATATAACGAAGCTTGGCCCACGGAATATTTATTTAGTGTTCATAGCTAGATATACAAAGGGTGTGAAGAGTATACCAAGACATCAGCCTTACTCAATTCCCTGCCTACGATGGACCAACTTGGTTTGCTTTTCAAAGCCTAGTCTAAGCATCTCAAGAGTCCCATCTCTTCCTTGGAAGGGGCTCTTTTCCCAGCGGGCCTGCCCCACCCAGCTGGGCGCATGCGCACGTCTGCCCGCCTTCCTCACCTGTGCACCTGCAGGTCCGGTCGAAGAACTTCCGTGGCCACCGCTCTCGGTCGTCCTGGTTGCGCAGGACGTAAGGACCGCTCCAGGGCCTGGTGTCGATCTGCACCTCCGCGCACTGGCCCCGGCCCTCCCGAGAGCCGCAGACGTCGGCCGTGTCGGCGCCCAGCGGCGGGCAGCACTCCTTGGCCTGCAGGCTGCCCACCGTCATGCAGACCCGGGGGAACTGCGCCCGCACCCGCGGCGGGAGCGCACAGCCCAGGCAGCCGAGCAGAAGCCCCCATCGAAGGGGGCTCATGGCTTTATAACCGGGAGGACTCTCTCGCGCCTTCCACTCCTCGCCTCTGTCCTGCTTTCCTCTTGTCTTCCACTCTTGAGCACTGGAGATCCACCCCGTTTTTGATTTTTGTTCCTTGGGGATTTGCGGTTTGGGGGGTGTATTTTTGTTTCGCGTTCTATTCCTCTCCTCTTGAAAAAAAGACCCACAAAAATTACAGAACCTGCCTGTGTGCACGTGTGTACGTGCACATGCACAGACTACTTTATATAACTCAGACCACTAAAACAAAGTTAATTCCATTAGAAGCACCTCTAATGGCCAGATTTAATGAGGGTAGCGCTTCTCACCGCCTTCCCCCGTGAAATCAGGCTTTGTCTCACTGAGTTAATTGACGGAGCGCTCCAGTCATACTACTTATTATACTGGTATTTCTAAACCCCCTCCTTTCCTCCTTAGTCCATGGCTTTAATTGCCTTGAACTCAGTTCAAAAGCCAAACGCCGTTTCGCCTTTATTCTGCCTGGCTTGCCAAATCACGGGGCCTTGTGGGGTTTGTGTAAGGGCTGGGAGAAGCCTTCATTAGGGGGATTAGTATTAGACAAATCCTCGTCGTTAGCACATGACCCGAAGTGCACAATGAAGTAGATAAAGTTTCTGGCTTTGTTTCAAGAAGGCCAAACCATCTTCATTATCTGGGCTCATGTGCTCCAGGCAAGCTTGTGACCTCAGACTTCCTGGGGAGTCAATAGATGCAGTGAGCTCGGCGTCAAAGGCCCTTCATAGACCAGCCCCACTGCTAACTGCAGCTCCCTCCTGACTGCTCCCTGATGTGCGCGAAAGACCACTACAGGCCATCACACAACTTCACAAATAAAGAAACATTTATTGAGGGCTGACGAACAAGGAATTGCTTTGTTCCACAATTCACAATGAAGGACCCTCTTCCCTCCAAATAATAAGGTACTATTCTCCTATTCAGCACGTCTCTGCAGCAGATTTTTTTTTTTAATTACACAAAGTACCATGCCACCAGAAATTCAAAATTGTCATTGTCTAATTGTCAAGAGGCAGTGGGACAATTTGGAGCAAGGGCTTACAAATGATGTCTTTTGATTTATGTTAAAGTTAAGCATTGTCCAGCTTCAGTCTAGAAGGCAACGCCTCCGCAGTGCTTCCAGAGGCAGTGAGGGGAGCGTCCAGATGGGCAGCGGTGGCCACCTGTGAGAACATCCATACTCCCTCCTCATGGTAGAAAACAGGACTCTCTTACTGCCATAAGGGTCTGTGCAGACAGCTGATGCAAAACTGCTTCAGACAGTGTCTAAGAATGCTTTCTATTTGGGCATGAAGATACAGAATGTTATGTCCCAAAGCAAATGCCTAAGTTAAAAAAAATTGTTATATAGCTGTTCCCACCCCATGTACTTCTGTGTCACCCCTATGATATTAAGTTGCTGTGACTAATTAACTGTTGGACTTACACAGAAATGTATGTTCTCAACTCTGACTGTAGACCGTTGCCAGTTTGTAGCCCAAGCCCATTGAAGTGGAATCTCTGAGCGTGTGGCCCAGACGTCAGCATTTTTTCTAAGTTCTCTAAGCCATTCTAATGTGCAGTCTGAGGTGAGAGTCACTGGGTCAGCATAAAGCAAGGCTCCAAAGGAAATGTTGGAATCAAGTCAACTGAAATATTCCATGTGTGTTCATTTCCTCGGGCTGCCTTAATAAATTTCTACTAACGGAGTGGCTTGAAGTAGCAGAAACGTGTTCTCGCACAGTTTTGAAGACCAGAAGTCCAAACTCAGCGTGTCGGTAGGACTGCGCACCCTCTGAAGGCTCTAGGGGAGAACCTTTTTGCCTCTTCCAGTTTCCAGTGGCTGCTGCCGTTCCTCAGCTTCCTTGGTTTGAGGCCACATCATTCTAATCTCTGCCACAGGACGTGACCTCCTCCTCTCTGTGCTTTAATATTGCTACCCTAGATGGAAGCCCTAAGCAGGTCAGAATAGAGTTAAGAAATCCTCATCTTGATACAGGAGCCTAGCTAAAGTACTAATTTGGGGTCCCTCCTCCCATTACATTAACTGAGTTAACTTTTAGTATGAAGCCATAAGCCTACATTAAGGCATGTCATCGCAAAATACCGTGTGAAACTTGTAAGGCGTTTTTCTATCATCTCATATACGTCACAGTGTCATTTTTATGAGGATCCATGGGAGAGATTTCTCTCAGCGTTCAGTTTCCAGAAAAACGGTGCTTCCCCGTAGCAACTAGCTTGTCCTGAACTTTTAGATCCTATGAATTTTAGGATAGTGTCTCTTCCTTTGCCTTGACCATTTATGACGCTTAGAACCAAATTCATAGCCCCGTGTCTAGCAACTGATTCACACAGTGTTTTGTTTGATATTTGCTTTCCCATATGTTCCTAGATATGGAAATTCTTATTTTATCCTTTTGTAAATTTATGTATTTCTCCAGTCTATCTCAAGTTCCTTGAAAAAGGAGGCGGAGAGATGTATAGATGCACACATACCTTTCTGTGTAAGTCCAACAGTAATAAACTCCCAGCCAAGTTGTTTGTAAACAAGCCGAGGCTTAGAGAAGAATTCAAAAAGAATTCCTGAGACGCTGGTGTAAGTAATCAGACATCTAAGGACATAAGCCTAGAAGATCTCAGATCGTGAGTATGGCTGTAATTAAACATTGCCTTATTTACAAAAAGGAAAGTCTTTGCTAGAAACCGAAGAGCAGAATCCAGGAGGAAATACCTCCTGGGCGCGTTGAGACGGTTTGTTGTCACCGGAAGCCATAAAATCAAGGACTAGTCTATGGAATGTTCTGAAAGCCAATAAAGAGAGGCAGCTGTATATCACAGAGGGAAATAATCTGAGTAGACAAGTGCCTTATCAGAAAGCAATATATTTTACCCTTTTCCTTTACAGTTGAGGCAAGAATCTGAATGAAAATTGATGTTCTGCTCACTTTGATTTTGCATCTCAGCATCTAGTACCATCTTGCACATAAAAAGGACTCAATGCGCGATTCTTTAGAGGATTTGTGGACAATGCAGGGTGGACATGCAAAACCTTGGAGGTAGGATGCAAACCATGCCTTCGCTACATTCAAAGGAGGAAGAGACGGCTCAGAGCCTGGTAAGCGATCCAATGGGGTGGTAAACATTTTAGAGCCATAGCTAAGATTAATACAGAGAAATCAATCATCTGCCTCTTTCTTCTGCTTGTCAGCGAGTTGCCTGCTCCTTTTCCATGCCCCTGAATGTGAAAATCCTCCTTGTTTTTAGCCCTGCTGGACTCCTCTGTCTGATGCTTTTTGATCTATTTTCTGCAGCTACATCATGGGGAAAAGAGATTATTTTTTTCCCCTGTGTCCAAATTGTTTCGTAAATGCTGGGCATCTGTCCTGATAAGGGTTTTGCTTTCTACATCTAAAAGCTTTTCTTCGTGGTGTGAATTGTTCTTCAGAGGAATCAAGGGTTAGGAACGGGCTGTGTGGTTTCTGGTTATTTCAGTTGGATGCGTTTTTTCCTTCTTGCATGTATTTTTTGATAGTCTATTCTTAAGGCTGTGTTTATACATCAAACAGGTTTTTTAATTTCAGATTTTGCATCACTCATCTTTATATCCATCTCAGTTCCTTGTTATGCACACTTGTGCCTTCTAATCTTTATTTTATCATTTTGGCTTTTATCCTTCATCCTGGTAATGGGTATTCAATATGGATTTTTTTATGTGTACCTCTATAATTTAATGACTGACTTGGGTAAGTAATATAGCTACTCCCCCTTCAAAATACAGATCTGTGAAAGGGAGAGATTCACTCCCCTTTCTGCCCACTTCTGATCAAACCCAGCAAATACCACCTATACATTTGTAACAGGTTGTATGGCCTGAAAATGTAAATTTTTTAGACAATTTTAGTACTAACAGATCCACCATAGTCTATAAATGTACAATTAAGACAGTTTGGGATCTGCAATGATCACCAAAATATAATGTCAAGAGAAAATCATAAGATACATAACTGTGAATTCACTATGCTAACACAGTGAGGGAGTGTATGTGTATGTGTGTGTGTGTAAATATGTAGAATATACACAAGAAACTGGTGGAGTGGCTTTCTCTGGGAAGGGGGCCTAAAGAGCTGGGGAACCAGAGAGAAAAAGAGATTTGTTTTCATTCTATATTTTTGTACATTTTGAATATTGAACGACTCACATGTAGTACTTACTTTTTAATCATAAATTTTAAAATTTAAGTTAAAAAATTTAGAATGATGGGTACTTGTGAGGATGACACTATATAAAGGAACCTCCTGTAAGTAGTAGAAACAATATGGCTTTGGCACATCACAGATTTGTTTTTTCTGTCTTGGTACTGCTACTTATGAATTCAATGGCCTTGCACAAAGTAGTTATCCTCTCTCAGCCTCAGTTTCCTCATCTATAAATCACACTTACACACATACACACATCTAATCCAAGAATCTAATTAGAAGTCCTTTTCATAATATGTTTCCTCTGGAAACTAAATCAATACTTCTAACTTCAGCACATGGAAAATATTCTTATCTTTTATGCAATATTACTACCCAGAAATGAAGGGAACTGTTCTTTCCTAGATTCTGCTGAATTAATTAAATGATGATGTGCTATGTTTACAGGTATGCTATTCTCTTAGCCTTAGAACTTAGGAATCTCCATCATTAATTATAACAAATATATGTGTGGACAAAGCTTAAATAAGCCACAGAGACCGGGTAAACCAGATTTGAGGCAACTCATTAATTTCAAGAGCTGACAAAGATGAATTCTATCATTAAAAATAAATAAAATAAAATAAAATAAATCTTCAAAAAATACTTGACCTGAATCTGATACTTTATACCAAGCTCATTATTTTATCACTGCTGTCCAAAAGCATCTAACCATGGTGCCTGACGCCGTCTTTGGAAAAGATTTCTTCTTATTTAATCTCATCTAAATTAATTTAGTTAATTTTAATAGGCCAAGTGCACACACACACACACACACACGAACACACAAATATACATAGCCCAAAAGAATAACTCTAAACTTCCAGTTCATTTTATAAGCTACAAAAAAGAAATACGTTCTTACAAATCACAGCACACAGCAACCTACTAAATTTAAATTTTGTTGTTATGAATTCTTCTTTTTTAAAGTGTTCTAATATAAGAAGAACAGACTGAAAAGTGTGCAAAACAAGATAATTTATTGGAGATTTTGGTTTACTTCAATTATAAGAGGTGCTTATAATGACATAATATTTTATAGTCATAAAAATCAATTGAAATTTATGAACACCAACTGTCCATTTATGCCACAGAAATGGATTTCATCTTAGCAGGATTATTCGAAGCCCAAGTCAGAACTCAGAAATGATGGAGGGGTGAGCAGTCTTCTTGGTGGAAACATGTTTTTCCTCCCTGAAGACTCAAGGAAACACAAAGCTGTAAGTGAAGAAGCAAAGTCATGGTGCACATGGGGACTGGGAACTACAGAGGGTGAAGCATTAAGGAACAAAATACACTTAAAAATGCCTTCCTGAAGCAGCAGCTGAATGCAGTTGGCAGTTTTCCCACAGTCACAGGATCAGCCTCTTCAGGTGCCCTCCAGATACTTGCACCAGCTGAGTGGCACCTCCTCCACAGAACTTTGAGTTTCATTTCCGTAGAGCCCACCTCTAGGCTCCTCATTTTAATAATCTTAACTTATTCCTTTTGCTACCGATACTGCTTCCATGATATCTTAGGGTTGTGCTTTTACCCTTTCAAGTACCTATTTCACAAGTTTCTATCGTGTTAACAGTTCTCTATATTAAATTCTCTCTGTTAAAAAAAAAAAAACTTACCTACCTTAAAAAAAAATAAACCTCCCTCTATGTCTTCAATTTCCACGGAAGAAATCGGACCTCACAGAATTTGTCTGAGTTGCCCAAGATCACACAGATAGTATATTAGCTTGCTATCATTGTCATAAGGAACTGTGAAAAGATAAGCTAAAGCATATTCAATTTTTTAAGGGTTTATTTGAGCAAACAGTGATTTGAATTGGGTAGCCCCAAACCGGAAGTTGTTAGGAGTGCTTCACCAGCAGGAGCTAGGGCAAAGGTTTTTACAGAGAAGGTGCAGCAGCAAAGCAAGGACATTATTTGATTGGCTATAGCTTAAGTGGTTGCATTTTGGGGGAAAGCCTAGTTGGCTGTTTGTGATTGGGTTGTTCTTAACCTTGAGGCTTTTACAGGAATTCACTCTGGCTTACGTTCTGATTTGCTTGCACTGACGACCAAAACATTAGAGCCACCTCAGACCAATGGCCTCCTTGTTTGGTTACTTTAAACACAAAGTACCACAAACTGAATGGTAAAAATGTATTATCTCACAGTTCTGGAGACTTGAAGTCCGAGATCAGGGTGTCAGCAGGGCCATGCTCCCTCTGAAAGCAAGAGGCAAGGATGTTTTTCAGACTGTATCCCAGCTTCTGGTAGTTCCTTGGCTTGTGGCAGCCTAACTCCAGTTTTCACATGGTGTTCTCCCCGTGTGTGTGCCTCTGTGTCCAAATTTCCCATTTTATAAGGACACAAGTCCACCCTAAGTCCACACAAGTCCAGAGGTCCCCCCTAATCCAGCATGACCTCATCTTACATTTGATTAGATCTGCAACAATCTTATTTCCAAATAGGGTCACATTCTGAGGTACTGGGGTTAGGACTTCAACATATAAATTTGGTGGGGAAACATAGTGGGAGCACAGTTCAACTCATAGCAGATGGTAAATGGTGAAACTGGACATCAAAACTCATAAACTCAATATCTTTTCACAACCAGGTCACCCTCAACCATTCACATTTTGGCTTTTGAAGGAGGGTTGGTGTGGGTCACGTGGGTGGGAGAGAGACACTGAAGAGATGTTGGGGAGACACCATTTTAAGCCTTAGCTGCTTTCTAGTGACGAGAAGAATTCTGCTTAATCTCATCGGAAATTCCGAACTGGGTGTTGGCAGCTTACTTCTTTAAAGGTTAGCATTTGTCAGGCAGTACCACTCTTATTATTCTACAGTTAGTCCTATACATGATCTCTTTGAGCCATCCTACCTCATAAATTATTCAGCTGATGAGAAGTTTAAAAATTGTTTGGACCAATCATCTGAGAAAACCAATGCCCACACAGAGTCAAAAATAACTTACCCAAGATCACAGAGCTAGTTAGTGACAGAGCCTCAGTCTCCTGACTCATAGTACAGTGCTCTTTCCTGACGCTAGGCAACCAGGATGAGTAAAATATAAGATATCGCTTTCCTGATATGGACATTTTTTTCCCTCTCATCTTTGTCTCAAGTATCTTTTATTTAACAGTCACTCTTGGGACTTTCCTGGTGATCCAGTGGGTAAGACTCTGCACTCCCAATGCAGGAGGCCCGAGTTTGATCCCTGGTCGGGGAACTAGATCCCACATGCGTGCTGCAACTAAGAGTCCACATGCCACAAGTAAAAAGATCCCGCACGCCACAACTAAAAGATCCTTCATGCCTCAATGAAGATTCCGTGTGCCACAACTAAGACCCAGAGCGGCCAAAATAAATAAATTTTTTTTAATGCAATATCCTCCAAAAAAAACCCCAAAAAAGTCACTCAATTATCATCTTTCTGCCAACTCAACAGTTAGGGACGGACAGATAAAAAGTGCTCAGTAATATTTATTAAATTCGTGAATGAGAACAGGGAAGCACTGTGCCTTGAAGGATAAACTCATCAGCTGAACATCCAGATGGTCTCCTGACTTACTGGCCCCTCCATCTCTATGGAAAGGTCCAGGGAGCTCCTTTTTTTCCTTCTGAGTTGGGAGGTGGGTTGGGCTCCTCCTGGGAAAACTTTCCATCTCTTCCCCTCTCAGATTTTTCCCTTGAACTTAAGTCTTTCGAATCTCTGAACACGGCTGTTCCTCTTCTTGTAGAAGCAATAGAAGCTTCCTTGTATATGGCATTGTGGCTGGAGATTACATTCACTTCCAGGTGCCCCTGTGAAGGCCCCTTTGAGGTTGTGCACTGCTCAATAGTCTCCTTTGGGAACAATCTTTTCATCAGTCTTCCGCCCATGGCTACAAACATCCTTACTGTTCATAGGTTAAGTTTTCTGTTCACAGGGTCCCCATAACCTGATGACTAAATGCTGTTCCTTCACATTTATATACTAACTTCATTCAAGAAAATAATCTAATTTAAGGAGATACTTGAATGTAACCCTTTAAGGAAATACTTGAATATTTTAAGATATAAAGAAAAAAATCTATCTTCAGGGAGGACTTTACTAAAGTGTAAGAGAAAAAGCCAATGTTGCAGAATCCTGCCAAGAATGGCAGAGGTACCAGCTATATAGGAAGTTTGGTAAGGAGCCAGACCGGTCTCTTCTTCATTTTCCTAGGTATTAAAATCCTGAGAATGTGTGATATTATAATATAGTTTTGCAAGATGTTACCATTGAGGGAAATTGGGTAAAGGGTACATGGAATCTCTTTGTACTATTTCTTACGACTGCACATGAGTCTACAATTATTGCAAAGTAAGAAGCTAACTTTAAAAAAATCTCTAGAATAATGGAGTCAGAAAACACATTGGTAGAACCGCAGTTGCTACTACACTCAAGTATTTAATGACCCTTCCAGTTCACTGATGGAGGCGCTAATACAATCATGCTGAATGACATTTGTCATTGGAATGGATTCCACAGTCTTGAGTACCAAAAGCAATACACTTCTCCTTCTCTTTCAAAACCAACTTCCTAGTTGAATTCTTAACCACCACCCGCCTCCCAACCCCCAACTTGACCGACCTCTTCAAATCAGTACACTGACCTGAATAACTAATCAGCTGAAGAGGGATCTTTCCAATGGAAGGGGATTACTGTTGTGTTCATCTTTGTATCCAATATCTAACACAGAGCCTAACACGTAATAACTGAGTAATAAATGTTTGCTGGAGGAGTAAGTGAATGAATGATAAACAGTGACTATTGCTACCTTAGTGTTGCAGGAAGGGGGACCCCTTCCAGGGCCCAAGAGTGTGCTCTTGTCTAACACTTGGAAATGAATTGTCCCAGGAGACATATGTACTGACAAAGCAAGAGACTTTATTGGGAAGGGGCAGCCGGGTGGAGAGTAGGAGGGTAAGGGGACCCAGGAGCACTGCTCTGCCACGTGGCTCGAAGTCTCAAGTTTTATGGTGATGGGGTTAGTTTCCGGATTGTCTCTGGCCAATCATTCTGACTCAGGGTCCTTCCTGGTGTCACACGCATCACTCAACCAAGATGGATTCCAGCGAGAAGGATTCTGAGAGGTTGGTAGGACATACACACTGGGGTCTCCTTTTGACCTTGCCCGAATTTTTCCGGTTGGTGGTGGCTTGTTAGTTCTGTGTTCCTTACCAGCATCTCCTGTCACAAAATAACTCATACAAATGGTTACTGTGGTGCCTGGCCAAGGTGGGCAGTTTCAGTCAGTAGTTCCCCTAACATTAGGGTTCAGGTTAGTTGGGCGTGGGAACTTACTCCAAATAACTTGGTAATTTCTTGCAAATCAAAAGCCCAAATTTGGGGTTTAATATAAATTTTTTTCACACTATTTCTGATAACAATACACACATTCATTTCAGAAAATTTGAAAAACATGGAAAAGTACGGAGAAGAAAATTTAAATCACTCATAATCTCACCATCCAGAAGTAATTCTGATTACTCTTTTGCTGTTTATCATTCCAGAGGGATGTAATGAGTCATTCCTTCAATAGTCTTTTTTTAATCGAACTGGAATTATAGAATACACATTTTTATAATCTACTTTTATCCTCCATTTAATTATATGTCAAAAACGCTTCTCCATAATTTGTGGTTGTTAAAACAGAGAGCGAAGGAAGGCTGAAAGCTTCACTCCATCAAAACCAGGTCAGTCCTATCAAAAGACATCAGTCACAGGGAGTGGCAGTATGGGGGGAAGGCAGGGCGTTGTGCTTGGACGGCTCACTGCATGAGATTGTGACAGTGCTGCGTGTGTGGACTCACGAGAGTGGAGACTCTTTTGCAACATGACTCTGAAGGAAAGAACAGTTTGGGCTATTTTCATAACTAATATAGTGTATAAGGAGATATTGCATGGAGGGGACATTTGACACTAGGGCAAATCTCTGGCTGCATCTTCTTAGTTACCATCCTCAGGAGACATGCCAGCTTCTTGAAATTTAGACTTCTACAGAATCCAGGGGAAATACCTGCCCTCACTTGTGCTGAGTGAAAGAAGCAAGACAAAAAGACACGGCATGATTTCATTTATATAAAGTTGAGAAGATGCAAACTAATCGCAAGTGACAGAAAGATGAGTGTTTGCCTGGAGACAGGGTGGCAGGTCGGGGTATGAGGAAGGGATTACAAAGGGGGCATAAGGAAACCTTTGGGGGTGATAGACACATTCATTATCTTGATTTTGGTAGTGGTTTCACTGATATATAGGTGTGTGAAAACTCATCAAATTTTCGACTTGAAATATGTGCAGGTTATTATATGTCAGTTATACCTCCATAAAGCTGTCTTAAAAAAAAAAGGTACCAGAAGCAACCAAGATGCCCTTCAATAGGTATATGGATAAGCAAACTGTAGTACATACATAAAATGGAATAGTATTCATCAATAAAAACAAATAATCTATCAAGCCATGAAAAGACATGTAGGGACCTCAATGCATACAGCTAAGTGAACAAAACCAATTGAAAAGGCGACATCCTATATGATTACAACTACATGACATTCTGGAAAAGGCAAAACTGTGGAGACTGTAAAAAGATCAGGGTTCAGGGAGAGAGAGGGAGGAATGAACAGGTGGAACACAAAGTATTTTTAGGGCAGTGAAACTATTCTGTACGATACTGTAATGGTGGATATACATTATTACACATTTGTCAACACCCATAGAATGTATAACACCAAAAGTGAACCATAATGTAAACTGTGGGCATTAGTTAATAATAATGTATCAATACTGGCTCATCAATTGTAATAAAGGTACTGCACTAGGGCAAGATGTTAATAATAGGGGAAACTGGGGGGCAGGGGTAAGAGGGTATATGGGAACTCTGCTTTCTGCTCAACTTTTCTATAAACCTACAACGGCCCTAAAAATATAAAGCCTATTAATTTTTTTTAATTTTAATGGCCAGGATTTATAAAATTAGGAGATCCCACTTAGAAGTTCAAGCTTACTCTGAAAGACTAGAAGCTCCAGCAACTCTCCATTAAACCCACCCCCAATACCCCAAACTCTCCCGGCCAGTTGCCCCCCCTGCCCCCCCTAGGTCTCACGGTTGGTGACACCTGCCTTCTGGGGGTGGATGGCTTCTCAGGATCCTGGCTCCTGGCAGGCCCCAGGAAATATTTCCTTAGAGATCTCTTCTTATTCCTTTGTCACTTCTTCCTCAGTCTCCATCCTTTTGTTTGGGTTCTGTAAGTCTCTTTTAGGTGCAGTTCGGCTCACTCATTTCACTGGGGGTTCCCTGAGACTAGTTCTTCCTCTTTGTCTTTGGAGAGTTCCTAGGCTGGGTCCTATGCCAGAATGCCTAATTGATACTATTCATGGATCTTTGGTTCCTTCCGCCATCACTCATGTACTCTACCCTGTGCGGCAAAAGTAGAGCAACTATGTGTGAAATCTCGTTTAACCCTTTGCTGTCTGGCTTCTTGGGGGTCTTCCCTAGCATTATCCTAGCATTTATCCTCTTATGAAGGAATGATCCATTTCATTATAGAAAGTTTCTAAACTGTTAAAGAGACCAAAGAAGAAAGTCATTCATGGATAAGTCCTTTACTCAGAGATAGCCATGGCTTACTATTTGACATTTATATGTTCAATCTGTTTTTGGTACATACACATAAATTTAAACAAAATTGTGATATCACGTTCTATATTATAATTTTTCCATTTAGCAATATTATTCAAATTTTTCTCATGATTTTTAAAGGTACATAATAACTCACTGCACCATAAATAATTATGATGTTATCATAATTGGTGTAATCGATTTCCCTATTTTTTGGACATTTAGAGCTGTTTATAATTTTTCACCTGTATTAAGAATTCTGCAACAATCATCTTTGTTTAATCTTTGTACTCATCTCTGACCATTTCCATGGATTAAATTCCTAGAAGTAGGACTGTTGTGTCAAAGTCCACGTTTATTTTAATGTTCTTTTTACACGAAGGCTCCCAAACTGCCTTCCAGAAAGACTGCAGCATCTCCACTCCCAAAAGCATAGCATGCAAGTGCCCAAGAAAAAAATTCATCTTTAAGGCCAAAACTTGCAGAAAAAAATGTATTACACACGTCATTACAGTTTACATGTTAATGGATCGGGGACTGTGTGTCAAAATGCAAGATGCAAAAATTCGAAGAGAAAATAAGAATATAACGTGAGACCTTCATCGAATATGTCGCCACACTCATATTATAATACTTCTCTTAAATGTTCACGGTTACCCATTCTCTATTAATCACTCCACAATTGTAGAGGAGAGAGGATAGGACAGTAGCTCAAAAGAGAGAGAAATGTGGTTTAGCTGTATAAGCCGTTTTGGAGTAATAAGAGGTTTAACATGATCCCATATTTCAATTATGAGGAATTTCTTTTAAATCTGGTTATACATAATTTACTATAGCACCTACTCAGAATTCATGCAAAGATTACTCTGTAAGGCGTAGTGACACTGCATGGTAAGTCTGTTGTATAAAAGAAGCCAGATGGCAGTCACTTCTCAGAAAGGAACAATATACTGCCTGCCTCGGAGCATTGCCAACTGACTCTCCTCTGCCTTTCTCATCCCCCCATTCACTCTGTCGTCAATATTCATTTATCTTCGGTGACACGTTGCTGTTACCCAACCCTATCTTCTGATCTTCTGAACCCTACAAAGTGCAACCCAGATGAATCACCTTGGAACTTAAGAGGTGTATTCTATACGAGCTGTCTTTGGAACGGATTCTGGCGTGTCATCAACATTTCCACCCATCTCAGAGATCTTACAATGGCAGGAACAGACCTTGTTGATCTTCTTCAAGTATGGACTGGTGGTAAAATACAGAATTTGGATGTGCTAAGGCATAGATGTGAAGGAGAAAAAATATTTTGTGTGTTATATTTTGATACGCTGAAGCTAAAGCACTAACTGCTAAAGCACTAAGATTACAACGTTGTGTGAAATCAGGTTGGCTTTCAATGATCGAAATAGAACCTACTGGGCTTCCCTGGTGGCGCAGTGGTTGAGAGTCTGCCTGCCGATGCAGGGGACACGGGTTCGTGCCCCGGTCTGGCAAGATCCCACATGCTGCGGAGTAGCTGGGCCCGTGAGCCATGGCCGCTGAGCCTGCGCGTCCGGAGTCTGTGCTCTGCAACGGAGAGGCCCCAACAGTGAGAGGCCCGCGTACGGCAGAAAAAAAAAAAAACAGAACAAACAAACAAAAAAAATAGAACCTACTGCTCCCTACAGTTGCTCAGAGATTTCCAAAGGTCACCAATTCAGTAGAATGACTGGTTGTATACCAGCCAAACTATCTCAGGATGGTTTCCCAACAACCCCAGATCACCATGATACCGAGGGCTCTGGGCCAGCCAGCCAGGCTGCAAAACCACCGTGCCAAATGTTGGCATGCTGTTTGCCAAAACATAGGTGGACCCTTCAGATTATAGCTGGAGCTAGATCCCCAAATTTTACAAAGAAAAATTCCCAAGCTTCCTTGGAAGTAGTCCAACTTGCAGAGGTGTTGGAAGATCTGATGAAGAGAGAAGAAAAGACCAGAGCCAGGCCAGCCCCCAAGAAAATCATCCAGAATGAGAAGGATCTCAGGAACAGAGCCAACTGGACTTGCCCATTGCCTGCATTTTTCTTTTGTTCAACTGTTTCCTTCTCAATACCTTTCTAATAAAATGTTTCTTGAGTAATTTTCTCCTTACTATACCCATCTTCTCCCTTAGTGATGTTTAAAGAGAATCAACAGACCATAATATACTGGCTATACACTCATTTATTCAGTCAACTAACACATACAGAGAGTCTGGTATGTGCCAGGCACCGTGATGGTCTGATAAGAGAGAAAAACACATAACAATACAAAAGTGAGATGGCAAGACCCTCAAGTAGAAGCACATGAGAAGGGCTATGGGAGCCCAGAGGAGGGGGAACAACTGCCCATGTTTTGCTATTTATCCCCTCGTGTCTCTGCCTGAGATTCATGGCATTAAGGTTTGTTTGAAATAGCCAATCAGAAGTGAATATTGAATCAGGTTAATTCAGGGGAAAATGCTTATTTTACCCCCATTGCAAGCAGACATCTTAGGCTAAATTTAGAATTAAAGTATCATTTACAAATTTCTTCCCAGGCACACTTTGTTTTAGTGCACTTCACAGATACTGTGTTTTACAAATTTAAGGTTTGTGACAACCTTGCTTGTCAGATGATGGTTAGCACTTTTTAGCAATAAAGTATTTTTTATTATAAACTATGGCTATATTCATTGGCTGTACAATATACCCTTGTAGCTTATTTACTATATATTGGTACATAGTAGTTTGTACCTCTTAATCCCCTATCCCTATCTTGCCCCTGCCCCCTTCCCTCTCTCCGCTGGTAACCACTAGTTTGTTCTCTATATCTGTGAGTCTGCTTCTGTTTTGTTATATTCATTCGTCTGTTTTATTTTTTAGATTCCATATATAAGTGAAAACACATAGTATTTCACTAAGCATAATACCCTGTAGGCCCACCCATGTTGCTGCAAATTTCATACTTTTTTATAAGTAACATTCCATTTTATATATATATACACACACACACACATATACACGCACGCGCGCACACACACACACACACACACACACCATATTTTCTTTTATCCATTCATCTGTTGATGGACAATTAGGTTGCTCTCATATCTCGGCTAATAATGCTGCTATGAACATTGGGTGCATGTGTCTTTTCAAACTAGTGGGTTTTTTCCCCCTTCGGATGTATATATATCCAGGAATTCCTGGATGATATGGTGGCTCTATTTTCAGTTTTTTAAGGAAGCTCCATACTGTTCTCCACAGTGGCTGCATCCATTTACATTCCCACCAACAGTGTACGAAGGTTCTCTTTTCTCCAAATCCTCAACATTTCTTATTTGTGGTCTTTTTGACAATAGCCATTCTGACAGGTGTGAGGTGATATCTCATCATGGCTTTGATTTGCATTCCTCTGATGATTATCGATGTTGAACTTATTTTCAGGTGCCTCTTGGCCATCTGTATATCCTCTTTGGAAAAATGTCTATTCAGGTCTTCTGCCATTTAAAAAATTTTTTTTCTTGATATTGAGTTGTTTATAGATTTTGGATATTAACCCCTTACAGGTCATATCATTTGCAAATATTTTCTCCCATTCTTTTCATTTTGTCAGTGGTTTCCTTTGCTGTGCAACAGCAAAAAGTATTTTTAATTAAGGAGCTACATTGTTTTTTGGGCATAATGCTATTGCACACTTAACAGGCTACAGTATAGTGGAAACGACTTTCACATGCACTGGGAAACCAAAAAAATTGTGTGAGTGGCTTTATTGCAGTATTCACTCTATTGCTGTGGTCTGGAACCAAACCTGCAGTATCTCTGAGCTATGCCCGTATTTTGCCTTTCCTCACCCAAGTGACAGAATCCCTTGAGCTATACCCATACGAAGTACAATGTGTTCTTCTGCAAAAGACTAAGGACTTGGCTTCTGATGAACATCGTGTGGGAAATTTCTAAGACTATCATATAACGTACCAGTAGTTTTGCAGACAATATCCCAGTCTTGTGAAGCATCTAGTTCTCAAAGTCTTTGACAAACAGTGCATTTCTCTTTGCCATGATACACTTAGCTCCCCCATACATTAGGCATTCTGTTACTATGTATGCATTGTTTTCTCAGAGCAGGCCGAGGTGGCATTTTTAGTCTTTTATTTTATGATATTGAGATTATCCATCATTTTTTCCACAGTGAAATCGGCAATCTTTGGGTTATCTCATGAAAATATTTAACCCCTAGGGCTGAGGATCACCTTCTATGTCTACAGTTCCTTCAATTTGGTGAGATTGTGAGTTGACTCCCCTGCAGGAGCTTGAGGCAAATGCATCTTCCTTCAGAAAATATCCTGCCCTTTCTATGGCGGCTCCTGCCCCGTGAAGCCTTGCGTTTCACGAACACACAGGTGAGCCTCAGAAGCAGATCAGCCCATCATGTGGGTAGAAAAGGCCAGCCTGCATGCTCACTGTGGGAAAACCAAAAAAAATTGCAGGCTTCAGTGCACTTCTGGATGTCAGGGCTTCAGAGCAAGATGGATCAAAGGGCTTCTGCAAGTTCTGTGAAGGTCAGCCCCGTGGGCTGAAGAGGACAGCCAAGTCCTGGGCCTCCTTCGAGACACACGGGAACACACGAAGTGTGGGACCAGTTAATAAATGCTCTTCAGTCTGGTCCCTGGAAAACTTGCTGTGATGGTTAATTTTTTGTGTCAACTCGGCTGGGTGCCCAGATATTCAATCAAAAGTTATTCCATGTATTTCTGTGAAGGTGTTTTTTGGATGAGACTAACATTTAAATAGGTGAGCTTGGAGCAAAGTAGATTATCCTCCATAGTGTGAATGGACCTCATTCAATCAGTTGGAGACCGTAACAGAACAAAGACTGGTCTCCCATAAGCAAGAAGGAATTCTGCCAGCAGATGGCCTTCGGACTTGAACTTCAACATCACCTCTTCCCTGGGTCTCCAGCCTGCTGGCCCACCCTGCAAACTTTACACTTGTCAGCCTCCATGATCACGTAAACCAATTTCTTTAAATTTCGGTCTCTCAGTCTCTCTCTCTCTCTCTCTCTCTCCCCCCCCCCCCTCCCCATCTCTCTCTTCCCATCTCCCTCTCTCTCCACTGGGGAAGATTCAAAAATTGTCAGAACCACAGATGAAAGAAATTAAAGATGATGCAAACAGACGGAGAGATATATCATGTTCTTGGATTGGAAGAATCAACATGGTGAAAAGGTTGATTACCCAATGTTACTACCCAAAGCAATCTACAGATTCAATGCAATCCCTATCAAACTACCAATGGCATTTTTCACAGAACTAGAACAAAAAATTTCACAATTTGTATGGAAACACAAAAGACCCCGAATAGCCAATGCAATCTTGAGAAAGAAAAACGGAGCTGGAGGAATCAGGCTCCCTGACTTCAGACTATATTACAAAGCTACAGTAATCAAGACAGTATGGTACTGGCACAAAAACAGAAATGTAGACCAATGGAACAGGATAGAAAGCCCAGAGATAAACCCACACACATATGGTCACCTTATCTTTGATAAAGGAGGCAAGAATATACAATGGAGAAGAGACAGCCTCTTCAATAAGTGGTGCTGGGAAAACTGGACAGCTACATGTAAAAGAATGAAATTAGAACAGTTCCTAACACCATACACAAAAATAAACTCAAAATGGATTAAAGAACTTCAGGAGAGCCTGGGCCTCAGCTTGCAGCACCGGTGTAGGTCATGCCCAGGAAGTGGCCTGCAGCTGCACAGCCAGAGCATGTGGTAGTATGTGCTCATCTGGGAGCTTGGCTGGGGAAGGAAAAGTTGAGTTGGTGTGTGCTGTGTGGTCTCCTGGTGGGATGTTTGGTCTATGCATCCAGACCACAAGAACAAGCTCTGAACTAAAGGACAGATTTGAGAGTTGTAGGGCTGAAAAGTGACCTTTCCGAGAGAGGCTGTAGAGAGGAAAATGAGAAACAGGACAACATCCACGGTGGCTGGAATACAAGGCAGTGATACGCAGCGACCCAAGCTCTCGTATGCCGTCCACCCACCCTAACCACAAGAGCACCTTCATCTCACAGAGCAGGACTCAGGAACCAGATTCCATTGGTCCCAGTAGCTCCCAAGCCTCCTATGAACCAGGCCTGTGTATGGGAAGGGATGTGCTGATTTAGCGTTCCTGCCAGATACTGTGAGCCTGGCTTAGCTCAAAGGAGGAAGAGATGATGGTCAAGGGTGGGTGGGTGAAGAAGAAAACTGGCAGAGTTAGGGCTTGAGGTACAAGCTGGGTCAACTAAACCCTCCTAAAACTGCCGCCCAGAAGAGAAACATGTCTGATGAAAACCACATGATTCAAGCTAAGGGAACTAAGCAATGCTTCTTTGTGCTCAAGATTTCATGGTTTGTGTCATTTGCAGTGGAGGGAACAAAAAACTTTTCAAAAGAATAAATCTTTTGAAGCGATCCATGTTAATACCAAGTAATTTATGAGCTCATTCAAAGAAAGACAAAATAAACCAATATCAAAACTGTGTCCAAAAAAGCGAAGTTTTTACAAAGATTCGCTGTTGCAAATAAATGTCAAGGCATGCTAATTACATAGTTTCTAAAGTTTCCCCCCAAAATGTGATCATTTGCTAAATCACAAGAGGGTAAGTGGTGAAATAGGGGATCGAGGGGAATGATATAGGTTGGAAATAGCTTCCAGACAATTTCTCTTCTGCTCTTTTAGCTTTATTCCACCTGCCAACATCTCCTCCTTTTCTGTCCTCTTCTGACTTATAATAGCATTTCCTCATTCTCTGAGGACCTTGACAGTTGGCCACTGCCATTTCTGCCATCGTCCAATGTGACTTCAAGGTCTGTGTGAATGCCCATCTGGTATCCGGGCTCTCATCTCCTTGACCTCATCTCCAATATTCCTCCTTTCCTCTAGCTTAGACACCACCCTCATGGTCCTGTTCTTGCCTTTAGTATCACTTGAAACTGTGTCGCTTCCAAAAATGACAACTCTGTGTAATTTTGGAGGTGAAGTCCTGAAAACATGTAAATACCCAATTCTGTGATCACAACCTCCCATCCTTCCTGCTTCCTTGCGCAAGTACTCTGTAGTATGCTGAGTAATGCCCCCCAAAGATAACAGGTTCTAAGCCCTGGAACCCATAGACGTCATCTTATTTATGTTTGTTAACCTTTATTTGTCACCTGATGATACATTAGTCTATGGGACTGCCAGACCCTTGGCTCACGGGCCTTCTCCCTCCCTCTTCACTTTCCTTTTTGTCTTCTCTTCCCTCTTCATCCATTCTAAATTCCATTTTCCATCATTATAACAACGCAGATGCTCATAATTCCCTTTCCATAACCAGCTGACTTACTCTCCACCCTAGATCAACGTAACCATTGGCCATCTCTGTGCCAGCACCTGAGCAACTGTTAAACGATGATTCAACCAGGCAGACTGATGCCACCAAAAATTGTTGGTGTGAGCCTCAACGGGGCCTTCCACACTACCTACCCTCAGTCACGTGCCAGAGCATATGTATTTAGCTGCCAGCTCAACCTGGAGGACACACAGCGACTTTAAATCCAACGCATCCAAAACCCACCTCAGGATTTCACTCTCCAAACCTACTTCTCGGGGTCCCACAGTTCAAGATGTGGCACTAATACTGTCCAGTCACCCATGCCGAAACCAGGGGGCCACCCTCGGCGCTTTTCTCCTCTAGTGCTCTTGGTCAGTCCATCACCAAATCGTGTTGATTTTAATTTCTCAAGGTTTCTTAAAACTGTTCCCTTTCCCCTACTTTCCACCAGTGCCACGTTCAACTCACCAGGGTCTGTTGCCTGACCTGGGGTCATGACCTCTGCACAGATCTCCCTGCTCCCTTCCAGGTGGTTCCTTTTTCATGACCAGAGTTATTGTTTAAAAGACAAGTTTGACCAGCTTATGTCTGTGCTTAAAACTGAGTATCTGGATAGATTCCAGTTCCTCATAGGATACAAGTCCCAAATCTTTAGCATGGACCCAGAGCGCCCCCATGATTTGTCCTCTTCCCCGCCCTGCAGTTTCTTCTTGCCTCGTGCTTCTCCCTGATCTCCAAGCTTCAATTTTGCTGGTCTTATTTCAATTCCTAGAATGCACCAAATTCCTTCCAGCTTCAGTCTTTGCCCACACTCTTCTGATTGAATGGAAAGTCCTTGCTCCTTTGCCCCTTTGCCCCTTTGTCACTCCCTCCCCCAATCTGGTTATTTCTTGGCCCTAGTAGCTGCTTATTCAATTTGGATAGAAGGAAAAAACTAGAAGGTCGGGGATATGAAAAATGAGCACAGCCTGGTTTTGCGTCTAAGGAGTTCGCATCTGGACACACCTGTTCAATCTCATCTAACCTAATCTCATTTCAAAGAGAAGAAATTCTTTTACATCAAGAAGCATATTGAGATACATGGCTAAGAAATTTAAGACGGAAAGAGTCCTTTGACTCATGGCCACTGTCATCTGTTGTGTGCGTTCTGCCCAGCTCAAGGGAACATAGTCAGGAGGTGGGTAGGAGCTAAAATCCAGCCACACTTGACTTTCCAAGCTACGTGTCTGCAGGGACTGCATCAGCTGAAGCTGTGCCCTTCCTAATTTGCACAAAGTAGGGCAGGGGTGGGGGCTTCCTTGATTCACACGCCAGAGATGTAGGTTTTCGGTGATGTTGGTGGTATCCAAACAAATGGAATAGCCTGGAAGCCAACCAGGGAGGAAAGGAACCAAGAAAACTCCAATGCTTGTGGCAGATCCATTAATCAACCATGGGACAACTCAAACAGTTAACTGTGAGGCACAACAGAAGAGCTCTAAATTCCTATTGAGTTCTGAGACGGCAATTAAGGACATCTAATAGAATCTGTAAGTGGTTCCTATCTGACTTTAAGATGTCTCTCAGAAGTCAAGAAGGATCACACGGAGCCTCCAAACGCAAATCCTGCTGTTTCACGTTCCCAATAATCTCAGCGTTCACCCCTCAACAGCTTTCAGATACCACACCACTGGCTGCAAATTAAAATTAGAATCAATACAATGAATACTCAGTTGGTAAAACAATTCAAGGCTCTATTCCAGCCTGAAGTTTCATTTAAGCTGTCCGAATAAAAAGAAAAGACAACCCTTTGTTCTCTGCATTTCACAATCCTGCAAAAGGCCTCAGTCGAAATAGCTCCTCTAATATTTAAGTTTTAATTAGCTACCCACAATTCATAAACTATCAGGAATTGAAATGCTGATACCTCATTCTCCTGAGAAATGGCACACAATTAACCTCTTTTTTTCTGGTCAAAGGCAGAAATTGAGAAAGGGTAATGACAAAATTAATCTATTCTAGTGGCAAGGGCTGCCACAGTGCTGGGAAACAGCCACCCACCCTGCGTCAAAGGGGAAAGTCATCTGGAGCGTGTGGGGAATGGCAGACGCCTCACCGATAGCCTTCCGGGTTCATGACAGGGTAGATCACAAAACCATATTGGGCCCCCAAATCTTACCAAAATGTTAAATGATTCCCCAGTTAATTGACCTAACCCCCCACCCCGCGCTTTTTTTTTTCTCTGAAAACAGATACATACACAGGCTTTTAATAATATCTGAAGCTCTGGCTTTCTAGGAAGGTGGAAGAAAAGGCTGAGAAACAAACACACACCTTCCTGGCATGATCTCAAGATCAAATATATGCCCGGCAGTAAAGTCAGATGGAGTCACTGGTACTGAGTTTATGCCTTTCTAGAATAACTATTCCCTGAAAGAGTTAGACTCTGCTTTTTTTCCCTCCCAGATGGCAAATTACATGGTAAATATTTAAATAGGACTAGCCCAAACCATCTAAGTTTAGTGGAAAGTTCATGGAGACAAAATTTTAGTGGAAAGTTCATGGAGACAAAATTTTAGTGGAAAGTTCATGGAGTCCCAAACCATCTAAGTTTAGTGGAAAGTTCATGGAGACAAAATTTTAGTGGAAAGTTCATGGAGTCCCAAACCTTTCAACATATGCTCTCAATGAAGATATGAGGAGGTGAGGGGCAGGATGGAGGCAGTGGAGCCCATCTGCCTGCTTTCAAACCCCAGCATGGCGACTCACTAGCTGTGTGATCTAGGGCAAGCTGCTTCACCTCTCTGAGCTTTTGTTACATATTTCTAAACTGGGGACCAAAACTTGTGTTGTGAGGATGAAACAGAGAGCCTGGCACCTCACAGTGCTTATCAAGGTGAGCTGCTACTATTGTTGATAGAGGAACCCAGATACCTTTAATGAGTACATAAAGAGAAAGATACTGTTTCATGTTCAGAACCCTTGGGTGATTCCAACTGCTGCTGTGTGTTTTTCAGGTAACAGCTTTATTGAGACGTAATTCACATGCCATTCAATGAACCCACTGAAAGTGTCCATTTCCATGGTTTTTAAGTACATTCACAGAGCTGTGCCACCATCACCACAATCAACTTTAGGACATTTTCTTTACTATACAAACCCCCATAGCCATTGGCTATCACTCCCCAATTCATCCTTTCCTCCTAGCCTTAAGAAACCACTAATCTACTTTCTGTCTCTATACACTTGCCTATTTTGAATATGTCATATGAATTGAATCATATACAGTAAGTCCCCTACGTACGAACAAGTTCCATTCCGAGATCGAGTTCGTAAGTCCAATCTGTTCGTAAGTCCAACAAAGTTAGCCTGGGTACCCAACTAACACAATCGGCTATATAGTACTGTACTGCAATAGGTTTATAATACTTTTCACACAAATACTACATAAAAAATAAGCAAACACAAAAAATAAAGAAAACATTTTTAATCTTACAATACAGTACCTTGAAAAGTACAGTAGTCCAGTACAACAGCTGGCATCCATGGGCTGGCATCGAGGGAACAGGCAAGAAGAGTTACTGACTGGAGGAGGGAGAGGAGGTGGGAGACGGTAGAGCTGAAGGATCGTCAGCAACAGGAGACGGAGGGCAAGCTGCAATGTCGCTCATGCCTGACGCTGATGGCACAGGTGCTGGTTCCTTGCTGGATTCAATTCTATCTACCCTCTTGAAAAAAGGATCCAGTGATGTCTGGGTAGTAGCTCTTTTTTTTCTCATCATAGATGATACGGTAGCACTGGATTGCATTCTGAATGGCTGCTGCAACCTTCGTGTACCGTCCTACGTTCCGGTCCTGTGCCTCAAAGACTAACAGTGCCTCCTCAAATAAAGAAAGTCCCCTTGCCATTTCCTGCATCGTGAGTCTCCTTGGTTCTTCAGTTAATTGTTCTTCTTCTTCTTGTTTCTCTTCGTCCTTTCTCTAGGCCTCCAATTCCATCAGGTCTTCATTAGTAAGCTCCATGTTTGCATCTTGGAAAGTTCACAACTCGAAGGTCCGTATATAGGGGACTTACTGTAATATCTAGTCTTTCTGTGAATGACTGCTTTCACTTAGCATGTTATCAAGGTTCATTCATGCTATAGCGTATATAAGGATTCCATTTCCTTTTATGGCTGAATAATATTCTCTTGCATGGATACACTACATTTCGCTTACCCGTTGCTATTATTCCTTGATAGAATAATTGTAAATTCAGTTAAATAATAAAAGCATCATAACACATAGTACCAACAGTCACCCATACAGAGGAGCTTTCTCTCTGGCAGGGTGTGCTGACACACATGATTTCATTTGAACAGGAGCGATTTTATCTGCAGCTCACAACAATCCTGGGTGGCAGGCATTGTTTTCCATTTTATAGATGAGCCCAAAGAAATCAGGCATCTTAGCAAAGATTATGTCCTCATGCAATTACCAGCAGAGCTGGGACTCAAATTCAGACCTTCTGAACAGAGTCCCTGTTTTTCCTCATACAGCTGAGCTGCAGTGAGCGTCAACCTGTCCCACGGCGAGGGGTGTGTGAATGGTCCACAGCCTAGGACACACTTTTTGTGCCGTGGAAGGAGTGGAGAGGAGATAAAAGATCTTCTCCATGAACTTTATTTGCCCCCCAAGTGCAGTCACCAGCGACCACATGGCCAGGGGTGGAGGACCTTAGCTTTCCAACTTTTAGCTTTCCAACTTCAAACTGAATGTATCACAGCTTCTACAGGGGTTGACCCATTCCTTGAGGAAGCAAAACAATGGCCCCTCTGTTAAGTGTTCCATCGTCATATCCCCCTGGCCAGGCCCCTATCTGAGGTTTTACAACTAGGCCATTTCTAAGCAGCCCCATCGTGAGCAGACACGTATTTGCCCTGGCCTCACGGGGGAGGGATCTGTTCCTTCTTCTGTATTTACACCCCCAGTTGAACCCCCTAAGCTTTGCTGCAAACACGTATGATAGCCTACTCCTTCCTCTTTTGTACATTTCCCCACCCCTTTGACTAGGCAGAAATGACCTCAAATTATTTTAGTTTTCAGAAAATGTTCTAAAAACTTCATTTTTTAAAATCATTTTTCATTTCCCCAAAGCCCAAATCAAAGTCACTTGTTAACACTAACCATTCATGGACCCAACTCTAATGCGTATGGATGTGTATACAAAAGCTGGAAACCACTTTGGGAGAAGCGGAGAGGGAGGGAAAAAAGGGGGTTGGAATCCATCTGTGGATTTAAATTCAGCAAAATGAGCTGACCCCTCCCCCTTTATACCAGGACAAGATGATTTCCTTCCAGACTGTTAGGAGGCCCAGACATTAGGAGGCCCATGATGTCTCAGTGTCCTTCATTGGTGACTTTCATCTTGGTGACCAGATCAAGGATTTGTCCAGTTTCCCCACTGTATAGTTTCAATTTCCCCCTTGAAACTATTGAGCAATCTGTGGAGAGGTACTTTGAGACCATGCAATGATCCTCCTCATTATACAACCTTCCCCTCATACTTAGCATCCATTGATCAGTCTTGACGGAACCAGCCTTTACTATGATGCTTGGAAAATGGCTATTTCCAATGCAACCACTCCTTCCACATTTATCAGTTGATGACAGTTACCACCTGTAAGCCAGAACCTTCAATCTCATTCTCTCCCCATTATTGTACTCATGGATTTTTATTTTATTCAAGGGGTAAATAATCTATTACTTCTCTTATTCATTTTGATACTGGGATTATCCTAGATTTGGCCAGTAAGAGCCCCTTTAAACTGGCTCCTATGTCCTTTTGATAGATTCCCATCTTTTTAACACTTCTGAGAAATACTGATTGAAATCAGAGGCAAATAAAAATAAGTGCTACTTTTTTGGACTGTGGGGTCCCAGGAGCAAAGTTCAGGATAGATAATCAACTGATAGCTGTTCAAAAATCTATTCGTTACTACAACTACATGCAACATATTCTCTTCAGTTTTGTTATTCTTAGATCTTCTAGTTAGTTCTCATAATTAGTCTTCGTGGTTATCATAGGTAATTAGACTGGAGTTGGCCAGAATCCTTGGACTAATTTGGAAGACAGGACTACAGCCAAAGCTTCTTTTCAACACGGAGTCCTTCTTCAACATCCTTTCCCTGATTTGAATGCCAATTTCTTTATCTGTTCCTTCCGACTGTGAGTGTGTTCATAGATTTTTCACTTCACTTTAGCCCTTGGCGTTTGGTCTCTGTGGAAGTTCTGATGGTTCTTCTTGCCTCTGTAATCTTGCTGAACAAAGAAGATTTTCTCCCAGACTCAGTAATAATTTTCATTCCTGCTGTCAACACTAAGGTGCTAAGCTAGAGGTTTCCAAACCTTCTCTGTTCATAATGCTCTCAGTGTCTCAGTAAGTTTTTCCAATGCTCCCAGGCCAAAAGAAATACCGAACAGTTCCTTTTATGAAGTACTCAGGCCCAAACAATTTATTAAGTATTCATGTCCAATGACTTTGTTTGGAAAAACTTAGACACATAAAAGAAAAGAAAGGTATATTTTTATTTCATTCTTAAACAACCAACATTACTTACCAATGGGCTGTGTGTACCTGTTGGGGAGTGCACAGTTTCTCCAACCTTGGAAGCAGATTGGACACCACTACTCTCATTTCCTGTTACACATTTATTTTCACGTGCACTTGCTTTTTATCACAACTGCTGAAAATCTAGCTTTGCAAAGAGATGACATCACTGAAAGAACTGTAGAGTGATCTATTGCTGAAACTATGAACTACCTAGCAGTTTGTGCAGTGTCCCACAGATGTCCAGTATCACTGCGTTTCCCTCAAAAATCTAACATATTCTGCAGCTCCCTGTGAAGGCACTGCAGCGTCCCAGGTTGCTTTCCTGCACAGAACAGAAACTATGACACTAAGTCCTGAAAACTTTCAGTCCCCTTTGTAAAACGCCAATGACAAATATTGAGTTGATTGTTAAAAATCTTTTTTCTTGTAGTGAAACTGGTAGAGTTCATTATGTAGCCCCAAGCTGGACTCTTTTTCATAGTTTACAAGTTGGGTGATCACATCATTGATTTTCCCTTCATTCTACGATAATTTTAAGAGTGAAAGGGGTGCTACCATGACAGGATTCTAGGAGGTAAACAGGGACTGTCCTGGGCAAACCGGGCTGTGTGACCACCCAGTTAATTCATGACATACGTCATAACACTTATATTCTGAAATCCACTTTTAGTCAATGAATGGTCACTATTACAATGTAGTTTCTCTTATCTTGTAATTTGCTGAAGGATCTTACATTAAATTCTGATAAAAGAAGTTTATTGGTTGTGCTCTTCCTTCTCTTATCTCTCCAGTCCTCTTCCTTCCATTTCCCTTCAGACGCTGGACCTTTTCCTCACCCCTACCCGTACCCCAAATCCCATCAAAACTTAACTTTCCTAGTCACCCAGGTTCAAGCCTTGCCTGCGGTATTTTGAGAATGTGAAAGGTAGTTACATTCACGACACACAAGAAAGGCTATAAAAGCCCCCTCTTTCCCCATCTCTTTATGCTTGACCCGCACAAGGCAGCTGCTCCAAGTTTCTTCTTCTTCCACTCCAACCCCCCCTGCCCCCAAGCCTACACAGAACTTTGTTCATCCCCAAGCTCTCTTTGGTCCCTTTTCCTTCCTTAACCAATGACTTCTTTTAAATCTCAAGCTCTTCTGTTTGGATATGACACAACAAAGGAATTCAGAAAGTGACTCTATACCTTAGAGATTGCAAACACTTCCCATGTTCAAAACTTTTTTCTTTTTCTTTCATATTCGTATGCATGCATGCATCCATCCCTCAAAACTGGCTGTGAAACTTCCACTTACTTGGGTGAAAGGTAGGTGAGATTAACACCCCTGCCTTCAGAGAATTACAACTTAATTGGAGAGGGAAAAACAACAACAACAACAGACAATAGGATGTTCGGACATTGCAGAATGTCTGTGCTCGGCAGGTAGTTGGTGCTTCAGAAACATTCGTCAACTCGTGTAGGAAGTAGTATTGACATTGGCTGATCGTCCTCAGTGAGCTCGCCAAGCTTTTACGGTGCGCCTGGCTCTGTGCGAAGTGGTGGTGGGAAAGGGAGCATTTCGAGGACCCAGGAACACAGGGAGATTGCAGTCCTGCCTCCATGCCCTGGTCTACTTCTTGTCCACCTTAATCGTGAAAAGTGAGAGGTCAGAGCGGGAAGGGGCGACTCCTTGGGCAGAGGGCAAGCCAAATGGACCACCCTGCACGGGGCTCGCGGGGACCAGCTGGGGGAAGACGAATCCACGCCCCGAGGAGTCGCGGAGCCCTGAGGGCGGGGAGTGGTGAGCTAGGGGCGCGCACTGCCGCCGTCGCTGCTTTTGACTCCGCTCCGCCGGGCTGCGGGCCAGCCCAACCCCTGCCCCCCCAATCCCGCAGCGGGGACACCGGGTCGTTCACGACGCCTGCTGTCGATGATTAAACCAAAGGTTTGGATTATACTGAAAAAAGTAAGTAACGTACAGTGCACTTAGTCATGGCTTGTAAAAAGCAGGCAGAAGAATGTTGATACGGATAACCATTTAAATTTTTTTTTCTTTTTTTTTTAACATATAACCATTTAATAGGACAAGGAAGAAACGCTGTAAGTGATTAGTAGGAAAAGACGGAAGGGGCGGACGCGAAGAGTTCAGTGATAGTTTACTCCAAACACAACAAAGCAGGCGCCGAAATAGCTCAGTTGGGAGAGCGTTAGACTGAAGATCTAAAGGTCCCTGGTTCGATCCCGGGTTTCGGCAGGGTCTTTCTTTTTCGATTGGAATTTCTCGTAGGATCACCCGTTTAGAGTAACCTGGCTCATTAATTCCACCCCAGGTAAAAACTGGGACTTGAAGGGTGAGCGAGAAGTGGAAACAGCCGTTCTCAGTCACCCCAGGGAATGTGGCCGCTACTCACGGCTACTTCCGAGGCGCCTCCGTTGGAGGCGCTGCTGCGCTTGCGCAGTGGGAAGCGTGGGGGTAGGGGCGGGGCCAGAGACGCCCTGCTGGAGATCCGGAAGTGCGGGGTACCGGGCTCACGCCCGGTGGTGAGAGGGGCACCGCGCTGGTGCCAAAGGAATAGTTCTGTGTCGGAGGGCGAGAAACAAAACTTCGTTCCAAATCTCATTCCCAAAGCATCCCAATTTGAAAAGCAAAACCCTGCTGTTTAATCAGATGGTCCCCCTCTGGCCTTGCCCGAGGAGGGAACCAGGCAGCTAGGTATTTTTGGTTAGAAGCGCACGAAGCGCGGCCCCCGGGGGTGGCATAGCCAGGGTTACTTAGACAGTGGGTAAAGGCATGGCAGCTTTACAGCTCTGTAAAATTAGTCTTGCATCGCAACAACTTTCATTAGAGTCTAGATCAGTGGTTCGCAAAGTGTGGTCCCAGGACCACCAGCAGTCACGGCTTCATCTGGGAACTACTTGGAAATGCAAATTCCCGCCCGTGCTTCACACCTACTGAATGGGAAACTCTGGGGTGGGCCCAGCCTTAGGTGTTCTAACAAGTCTTCAGGGGTTTCTGAAGCAGTCAAAGTTTGAGAGCCACTTATCTATAGACATTCCTTTCAATGTTTAAAAGAGCCCTTTCCTAAGACCTTTTTTGTGAACAAGCTTTTACCTTGTGCAGTCTTTTGTCCTGCAAGTCTGAAATAAAACTTTGGCACGTGCTCGGAATTAATTTTTCTGAAAATTTTTGCTTTCATGGTGAGTGTGTGTGTTGGTGGTGGGATGTCCTGGGGCATCGACTCTGGTAGCTATCTGTAGGACCCACCCCAAGGCTAACCTAGGCGCTGTGGAGTAAAGAAAATGGAGCCCAGGGGCCTGATTATGTATTGTGTTGGCTCCTGGGAGCTGAGCCAGGACCCAGAGGTAGAAATTGAAGGATTAAATTAAATTTAAATTGAATTGAATTGAATTAAAGAAGGAAGAAATTTCAGTCTATTTTGGAGTCACTAGAAAAGGGAAGATTTAGTTTAGTGAGGTGATGAGTTGCTGGTCAGCAGATGAGAGACAGTCACTTGTGGGATTTATGCATTAAATCTTGCATATATTCTGCTTCTGTTGGTTTGAAAGGGAAGGCCGCTCACATTTATGAAGTCTCGTGTGCCCTCAGGGTATTAATTCACTCATCAATTAGACCTCAGTTATGTGCCTCCCGCTATGTGCCAGGCATTATGTGATCTTTGTAACTACCCTATGAAGTTACCTATTATTAGCATCTTCATTTTACACATAATAGTCCTTGTAGGAACGCAAGTATTTAAACATATGTCAGGCATCTAACTTCTGCCACGTCCTAAATGTTATGAAAAGTTAATAGTTATTGGGATGTTTGTGTGCATAAATATGAGAATAGTTTTAGGAGGAAATAAAAGCTTTTGCTGGTGAATCAGAAAAGGCTCTATGGGCAGAATATGCTATGTTCCTTTTACAAAATGAAGGCCTGATTTGTTGAGTAGTTTCAGCTGTTGAGTAAGCACGAACGAAGTACGGGTACGCACAGCATAGAAACATCTCCCTTGTAAGCATTTTCTTAGGTCAAGTTGGTAAACTGCTCGGAGAAAAATATAATCAGGTGCCTGTTTATTCCACATCTTATTCTGTTAGTGTCTCCTCAGTTCATGGCCATCTTTCGATTTCTCTCTCAAGCTTTGCCTCCTCTTGAAACCTTTCCCCGCAGATTGAGTTACTGTTGATCTCCCCATTTTGACCGCCCAGTGCACTCTGCACTCTGCACTCACTGGGCATGGGATTCTGTCCCATCTTTCATTACCTGTTTTGAACGTGTGCTCATTTCCTTATGGCACAATGCCACCTCCTCAGAAAAGGTGGTTTGGACGTCAGGAAGACATACTTCAGAGACTCCATGTTCCAACGGGAACATGTGAGTATTATCGAGGAGTGGGCTCTGAAAGAGGGCGTGTGACCGGGAATGGCTGGCGGGATGTGAATTGATTCCCGGACAGGTTGTAGGAGTGCTGGGCTCGCAGAACAAAAGGAACAGGGCAAAGACGACAGGGAAAACCAGGCAGGCTGGAGTAGGGGATGTCAAATCCTCCCCCAGTGGCAGTGGGAGTGACGGTGGAGGGCGGACGGGCAGCTGGGACAGTTGATCTCGCCCCTGAAGGCGGGGAATCCTAAGAAGACGGCTTTTATCCCAGACCTCGAGAGAAATTTCAGGAGGGCCTGAATGCAGCTTTATCCTTGTAAATCTGACTTCTCCATCGTGTTCGTGGTAGCAGTGGAGCGCCCGTCACCCTCAACCAACCCGGCTGAAGGATCTGAATTGAGAGTCCCTGCAACAGTTTCTGGTTTATAGCCTTGAACTCTCACATTGTAAAAACAGACGGATGGTGCACCAAAGCCATGTGCTTTTTCCTCTGCAGTGGGTGAAGAGGAGGAACGCGGTCCAGCAGGAGGCGGAGAAGAAGGCTGAAATGGCGGCGCGGGCCGCTGCTCTGTGTACGCACGTGGCGTGGCGGATGGCCAAGAGCACAGCCCCTGCAGGCAGGTTGCCTGGGCCTGAGCTCCGACTCCATCTGTTGGCTGTGTAATGTTCATAGGTTATAGAACCCTGAGGTTTCAGCTTCCCCGTCTGTAAAATAGAGGGGGGTAAAAAATTACTTCTATTATAGGGCTCTTGTGAGAATTAAATGAGGTGATCCACGTACGGCGCTCAGCCTGTGGCACAAGGCATAGACTTCGTGCTCAGTTAGCGCCCCCTGCGGGCCGCTCTCTTCCTTCAGGAATGGGTTCAAGCATCAGCATTTCCTGTCTCCCCAGGAAATCTTCCATGTTCTTTCCACTTGGTACTTCCCCGCACCTTATCTGTTTATCCATCTATATTTCCCGACTGGCTGCTGTCACCTCCTTAAGGTCTCCATCCATTCTGTGTATACATAGAGCTGATTCACTCCACCGTACAGCAGAAACTAACACAACATTGTAAAGCAACTATACCCCAATTAAAAAAAGAAAACTACCCATGTGCAAAGCAGAGAGCCCACAGTAGGTGCTCAATGCACGTTTATCCAATGAATGATAATACACCTCCCTTTTCATCCTCTCAGTGGTGACTCATCACCACTGTCATAGCCTCTGACTGTACGTGTTTTTATTATGTTCGCTAACAAGAGAATGAACTATTTTGAGGGTCTGGACTGAGATTCCTGTTCCTTTTCTATGCCTTATATCATCCAGCCCTGTGCCAGAAACGTTTTGGGTTCTCGAGAAATGCTTCTTGACATCTATTGATTTGTCAATAAGCAACTCTTTCAGAAGGACTAAAAAGAGTTTGTAGTTAATTTAAAATTCTGGATGATTTTTAGTGTTTTCTTTTCTGTTCATGTATTAAAAATTTTTTTCTGCTGGCATTATTAAAAAAAGGATGAAAAAAAGGGCTCTAAACCCCCTTCAACATAGGAGAGCAGGAAGCTGGACCTCTGAGTGAGTGCTCCAGAAAGAAAACGGGGTTGTCTTAGCCTAATGGAGACAAGTTGAAGCATTTTGGGACCAGGATCCGCCAGGGCACTAACCCGCATTAATGCAGGTCATAAACCCATGAGCTGGGATCACAGTCACACATTACATGGTTGACATTCAATAAATGTCTTAACAACAACAATAACATTCTCTTCATCTTTCAAGTCCCTTAAGATGTTCTGACTGCTATTCTTAAGTGGAAGATTTACATAACTTTCTAGATAAACAGGTTTTAGAAAACCTTCCAGATGTAACAGAGATTAAGAGCTAAATAAAGGTTTTGTGTTCTGAGAGATATAAAGAAAACAAACAGTCCAACACAAATAGAAACATGTCTTAATAATGGAAACGTTTTACTTAATCCACCAATTATGAGCTCATTCATTCTTGTGAGTTATGAGGCTGTGCAGGCGTTGGCCTTCAGTAGGTGTGCTTGGGAGCTCCCCTTTTTCTTATTTTTTTTTTTTTTTTGCGGTACGCGGGCCTCTCACTGTTGTGGCCTCTCCCATTGCGGAGCACAGGCTCCGGACGCGCAGGCTCAGCGGCCATGGCTCACGGGCCCAGCCGCTCCGCGGCATGTGGGATCTTCCCGGACTGGGGCACGATCCCATGTCCCCTGCATCGGCAGGCGGACTCTCAACCACTGCGCCACCAGGGAAGACCTATACATGCTTTTTTATGGGCATGTTTATGCCTTTTGAAGTTCTCTGCATATAGAAATAATTTCTTTCTTGATGGATAGAAAGTGATTTCTCCAAAACATATATATTAAAGTTATAACTTAGGGGAGAAGTGTTAAAAAGGTAATAGATTGTAAATATCATCCGTATACTGAATTGATCCAAAAGAAGTTAATTTATTTAAAGCCATTAAACCACAAGTCGATAAAGACCTTATTGGTTTTTGTTTTTGCTGAATCACAGACATCAATATTACGCCTCCGGGTATACTTACAAGGCCAGAAACAATTAAGTAAATTATACTCAAGAACAACCTACAGAGCTTTTCCTATGTGCTAATCCAATCCTCCCACATCCATCAAGCAAACGCCTAACTAACCATGTGGATTTTCAACAATGCCCTAAAGGCCAGGAAACTTGGACTCCAGAGCTTGAGTTTCAGAGGTTTGGGCGTTCTTTAAATACCTGTCGGCTTAATTGCCTGTCTTTTGTTTTGTTTTGTTTTGTTTGTTTGTTTGTTTTGCGGTATGCGGGCCTCTCACTGTTGTGGCCTCTCCCGTTGCGGAGCACAGGCTCCGGACGCACAAGCTCAGCGGCCATGGCTCACGGGCCCAGCCGCTCCGCGGCACGTGGGATCTTCCCGGACCGGGGCACGAACCCGTGTCCCCTGCATCGGCAGGCGGACTCTCAACCACTGCGCCACCAGGGAAGCCCTGTCTCTCGTTTTGGATGAACTGGGCCAGCCTCCCAACTGCATCCCTGCTCCATCTTCCCCCCAACCCCTATCCAGTGATTAAGGGCTAAGGCCTGGTTATTCACCCAAAGAAATAAGGCAGAATAAACTTAAGTCAGGACTTTCCTAAATCCCTTGTTAATTAAAAAAAAAAAAGCCAGAACCAAGAAATAAATCAGTCTCTCCCTCTGCACCACTGAAGATGCACAAGATGGTGTTAAGTGACCAGAAAAGGAGGCCACAGAAAAGGAGGCCACAGAGGCACCTGTGTTATTTGGTCCTGTGGCCCTCCAACCTCCCAGGTGCCTCGCACTCTTGACTCTACCCTGCTTCCATCCACTTCTCTAGTCCTGTTTGTTGTATCCTTACACCCCCAGCTCCGTGTGCCAGCATTGGCCACTTCCTGACGCACCTTACTCAGGACGCTTGGCGACAAGTCAGCTCTTCTCTACCCTTCTCCCCTGTCTTCCTTGCACACACAGGCCGGAGTTTCTCTGGAGGACGTTTGTGGGCAGGAGGGATGCAGTGAGAGGGAGAGCTGAGTTTTGCTGCTTCCTGTGCTCGGGATCCCCCAGTGGGAGGCCTCCTGGGACATGTCTCCTCTGTCCTGCAGGTGGAGCTGTCAGGGCACGTCTCCAGGGCTCTCCTACGTTACAGGGACAGTAAGCAGGGCCCTGACCCCAGATTCTCCCACTCAACTATCCAGCCCCTTTCCATCATTAGCAATTGGAAAATTGACTACACCCAGTTTTCCCCAACGACACAAGGTTGCATAGGATTCAGAAGGCGCTGAAGCTCCACGTGTTCTCACACAGATGGTCCAGTGTCCAGAGCTTCCCTGAGGGACGGGAAGGAGCCCACCGCACCACACACAGAAGCGTCCTGTTCAGACTATTAATCTATTGCCCTTTAATAATGATTGAGTGATTGGAAAAAGAAGAATGCTTTGACTTGGGAGTGACTGAGTCTCCCCTGCTTGCCCCGCAAGGAATGTGAGAAGTAAAGTCAAAGTGTTTTTTTCTTGTCTCCACAAGAAATAAACACTGCCATGCAATCACATCGGTGCTTATGTAATAGTTACAAAATGACCTCATTTTGATCACCTGGGACAGCAGCCTCTATCCTATGTGTGAGTCAATAAAAGCCCAGAGCGGCTAATGATTCCCAGTGTTACACAGTCATTTGGTGACAGAGGTGGGACCAGAACCCTGTTCTGAGCCCCCAGGCCAGGGCTGTCACAATGCACCATGCTTGTCCCTATATTCGACCAGCTTTATTGAAATACGGCAGTTTTTTTAAATCTATGGTCCACATGCACTTTGGGGATGTTGGGTTTTGAGGCAAATGGCCTTCTTGACCTTAATGTGGAATCTTGCTACTTACACTAACCTGGCCCATTCCCCCAGCACAGGAAGAAATCTTATGCCAATGTTACTCTGAGAATCTTGAGGCCTAATTGCTTTCAATTCACTGTCTCCTGATAAAACTCTGGGTTCAGAAAAGGGCCTGCTAGGAATCATTTATACGTCAGTATAAATAGAAGTCCTTCAGCCAGTTTTTATGGGCCTCCTGGTCCTATAATACAACGTGCATAGAATCACCTATGAAGGCTTCTTGCCAAAAACTGTTTGCCCTGAAACTACTCAGGCTTCTAGGTAGACCTAACTTCCAGTTTATAAGAAATTCAGAAAATGGTGAAATAAGTTAGATGACACCATGAAAAAACAACTAGACAAATCTAGAGTATGAGACATTCTCTAAGACATCTGACCTGCTGTCTTTAACATACCAATGTTATGAAAAACAAAATCAAAAAGATGGGGATAGAGCCCTATGTTTAAGAGACTAAAAAGACATAACCAAAAGTAATGTGTGGACCTTTATTGGAGCCTGGTACAGGGAAAACAAAACAAAGAAAAAACAACCTATAAAGAGAATTTGGGGGATGTAGAGGGGGAAAAATCTGTTTTCCCTTTACCCATTATTTTAGGTTCCCTGGATGGAAAATTATTCTAACAAAAGACAGATTAACAAGAGAAAAGCAAACAGAAGTTTATTAACCTGTGCATTGCATATACTCATGGAAGTACTCAGTGATGAGTAACTCAAAAAGGTGGTTGGAACTGGGGCTTATATGTTACAAAAGAACAATAAATTTGTAGAGAAGTAACAAGACAAAAGAAAAACACCAAGTTTCTAGGGTAGCAAATTGTGGGAAGGTAAATATATAGATAGGGAAACTAATGGATAAGGGGAACTTATCTTAATAGATAAGACGGGTTAGTGGACTTCCCCGGTGGCGCAGTGGTTAAGAATCCACCTGCCAGTGCAGGGGACACGGGTTTGAGCCCTGGTCTGGGAAGATCCCACATGCTGCGGAGCAACTAAGCTCGTGTGCCACAACTACTGAGCGTGTGCTCTAGAGCCCGTGAGCCACAACTACTGAGTCTGCGTGCCGCAGCTACTGAAGCCTGCGTGCCTAGGGCCCATGCTCCGCAACAAGAGAAACCACTGCAATGAGAGGCCCGTGCACTGCAATGAAGAGTAGCCCCCGCTCACAGCAACTAGAGAAAGCCCACGTGCAGCAACGAAGACCCAACACAGCCAAAAATAAATTTAAAAAAAAAAACAAAAACTGGTTAGTAAAGTTTGTTACGTAGATTCCTCTGGTGCCATTTGTGGGCTGATCAGGGTGTACAGTTGTCTCTGGGGATTAACTTCTCTCCTTCCTGGTAGGGAGGGAAGGGGGGACATCTTTACAACTTTATGTCCTGCTTTTAAGCAAATAGAGAGAGGGCAGAGACTGGTCTGAATTCCATTTCTCCATTCCTCCATCCTAATCACTACTCAATTCTTTATTATCCCGATGCTCTCCCTCTCCCTCACCCCACACTCCACTAAAACGACCCTAGAAAATTTGCCTGCAGCGTGGCTGGAGCAAGTGGGTGCTTTTCAAGTCTTTGCCTTACTGAACTTCAACTGGACACCTGCTTGTTATTATATGTCTGTCCCACTGGCTTCTGTGGTGTTATTTCCTCCTGTTCTCTTCTACTCCTCTATTTTTATTTATTTTTTAAAAACGATTTCCTCTTAATCTCCTCCCTGGCTTCCTTGCCTGCAATTAAAACCCTGGTATTTCTCATGGCTTGCCTATGAATCACGCCGCCCACCATCAACTTTGTCATTTTGTAGGTTCTCTTTCGGGTGATTTAAACCCCTCTTAGGGTTTTAATTGCCATTTAACTCCCAAATATGTATCTGTAGATCTCAAACCCTGCCCACCAATTTGAACATCAGATTCATGAGTTTGTTTGCTAAATACTTCCATTTGGATATCCCACAGATCCCTAAAGCTCACCATCTCCCAAATGTGATTTACCATTCTCCACTCTTTCCAATTCGATATTCAAAACCTTAAAATACCCCCCAAGAAAGTGCACCTCCCACGTATCATCAATCAACGAGTTTTTTTAATCTGAAGAGTTCCCACGTCTGTCGCCGATGCGACCTGTTTGCAGTGCTGTGCTTCCGGCCTTATCATCACCAGCCTGATTGACTGCAATAACTTCATAACTTGGATCCCTGCAGGAGTTCAATCTTGCCTTCCTTTAAATTTATCTTTCATACTGTTGCCGGAATGAGCTATCAAACACGTAAAATTCTGCAGTCAAAAAAAATGGCAAAAGATCTCATAATATGTAAAAATATTCCTGATACACTGCTTAGTGAAAAAGAGCAGGCTCCCAAACAGTACGTCCGTTAAGATCCCATTTTGGTTTTTTAAAATGTATACATGTGTTCCAAGAAATGAAATGAAGAACATACATCTGAACATTAGCAGGGGTTATCCTCCAGTGGTAGACAATGGCTGGTGTGCGTTTTTTATTGATTTAATTTTCCAAGTGTTCTGTAATGAGCACGTTATTAGTTTTGAAAATAGGAATTAGATAAATCTCACAAATCTAACGATGTCGATTTCTTCCTTAAGATCCCAAAATAACTCTCTGCTGGCAGAATGAGGTCCAAGCACTTTTTTCATGGCAGACAAGGCCATCCATGACTGGGCCACCACATTTCTCTCTGGCTTCATCTCCCCATACTATAGAGCAGGGTTCTCAAACATTAGTGTGCATCAGAATCACTGGGCCCTCTCCCCAAAGTTTCTGATTCTGTAAGTCTGGGATGGAGTCCAGGAACTTGCAGCTCTAGCAACTGATAAAAATGCTGTTGGTCTAGGTACACATTTTTAAAAATTATTATGCTAAAATATACATTAAAAAATGTACCATGTTAACTATTTTTAAGTGTACAATTCTGTGGCATTAAGTGCATTCAGTGTTGTGCAACCATCACCATTATCCACTTTCAGAACTTTTTCATCATCCCAAACAGAAAGTCTGTACCCATTAAACAATAACTCCCCACTTTCCCCCTCTCCCCCAGGCCCTGGTAAACCTCTATTATCCTTCCTGTGTCTATGAATTTGCCTACTCTAGGTTCTTCATACAAGTGGAATCATACTATTCCACTGTTTGTATAGACCACATCTTATTTATCCATTCATCTGTAGATGTACATACGGGTACTTTCCACCTGGCTATTGTGAATAATGCTGCAATGAACATTGGTGTACAAGTATACCTGTTTGAGATACGGCTTTCAATTCTTTGGGATATATACCTAGGAGGAGAATTGCTGGATCATATGGTAATTCTATGTTTAAATTTTTGAGGCCCTATCAAACTGATTTCAAACTGGAGATCAGAAGCTCAGAAAAGAGATCCTGGCATAGAGATAAGGAATTGAAATTGGAAAAAGAAAAAAAAAAAGATGGTAATTAAAGCGATGAGAGTAGATGACATTTCTCAGGAGGGTTTCTGAGGCTGGCAACTACAGGGATAACTCTTGCAGCGGAGGCGGAATGGAAGCAGATGGCGGCAAGTTGAGTATAGAGCAGGGAGGAAAGGGCAGCTTTCAGAGGGCTCTTGGAGACCAAAATCTTTCAACTTAGCTGATTTCTTTTCTAAGGTTGTTCTTTTTTTTTAATTTTAATTTTAAGACAATTTTTTTAGAGTTTTAGGTTTATCACAAAATTGAGAGGGAGGTAGAGAGATTTCTCATGGACTCCCTTGTCCCTACATATGCATAGTCTCCCTCATTATCAACATCATTCACCAGAATGGTGCTTTTTTTTTTTTTAAACAAAGATGAATCCAAATTGACATACCATAATCACCCCAAGGACACAGTTTATCTTAGGGTTCACTCTTGGTGTTATATATACATTCTGTGGGTTTGGAAAGATGTAAATTGACATATGGACATCATCATATTATCATACAGAGTATTTTCACTGCCTGAAGGATCACAAAAATATGTGCAAGAACAAATGACACAGAACAAGTGTTTTTATTTTGTCAGCTACCCTCAATGACCAAACTCCACCAAAGACTATTTGCTCTCAGTTGGTCCCATTTTCTGCCTGTAACTTCCTACAGTTGCCTCCCTGAGATCGTACCCCCGGCTCCCTTCGGCCCTCTCCCCTCTCCATTTTCTCTAGAGCTACAGACTACCTCCAAGAAGCATTTCTTCCCTACACACCTAAGACCAGGGGACCATCATTTCAGTCGATCTCACTCAACTCTAGTCCCTGGGCCTCACACCGAGCCCAGCGCTGGCTCAATCTATTTCGACACATAGCAGAATTCTGCAATTACAGTGTTCGGCCTCAGTTTGTGTTTCACTCCTGTTTGGCAAATCCCCTTACTAATTTTCAATCTGCTTACTACACTTTTCCCAGTCTCCACATGCCCCAGGCCCTTATGCCACTCCTATCGCCCTCCTTCAACCACCTCTGAGTTAATAACCTTGCTTCCCACTCCACAGAGAAAACAAGGCACCAGTCACACACTGAGGCCAGAAAGCTGGGCATAGTCTTTGACCCTTTCCCTTTTCTGAATGTAATATCCAATCAGTTACCTTTTCAAATCATCTTAAAGTCTTTAGGGAAGAGAGGAACTAAAAATACATGATAATCAAGTATTTAAAAAAATTTTTTACAGCAAAACAAAAACATACATTACTTTTAAAAAAGCCACATAATACATTAATAAAGTATCGATAATTTTATAAATAAAATCATTTTAAACAGTAAATACATGATAAAATTTCTCTGATACAAGATTACTTACATAGTTCAATGACCAATTTTGAAAATATAAAAACGACATCCTTCTTTCAAAAAATATTTAACCTATTTGTACAAAATTATCAAATAAAAAAGTGCTAGATATGCTTCCATTTGTTCCATTTTTAAAGCAATTGTAGCACATCAGACCTTAAAAAGATAAATTAGGGCAAAAGGCTCATCCTATACTGCCTAAAAAACTTCAGAGACTGTCTAGGCAGTGGGAAAGGATGGGAAGCTGAGTTCAATGCCAGCGAAGGCTGTCATCTGCCCAGAGCTATTACCTGTCCTTGTTCTCAGAACCAAGAGATTCCTCCTTCCTGGCCCACACCTACAGAAGAGTCTTTCTATGCGTACTGGTTCCTAATTTTTAGGAGAAAAGGTTTCTGAGAGAATTTTGATATTTAAATCCTATGCTAATACTGAACCTCTTCTAAAGACTGAGGCATTTTACATTTGAATTTTATACAAAAAGTCATAATCTAATTCCAAATGAAAAGAGGACACTTCATTTGGTCGCTTGATTTCATATCATTTGTTGAGGTAGGATAAGTTTCTTCTTTCTCTGAAAACTGTCCCGACTATACAAACGGTGGTTATACTGGAAAGGGTTCTAATGCCTTTTCTGCATTCTTCCAGTTGTGAAAATTCTCTCTGTACCACTCAACTGATAAAACAAAAAGACAAAAATAAAACTAAACATCAGTTAACCAATATTTACTGAGTTCCTGCTAAGTAAGAAAAGCCTTGCCCATCAGCTAATGTGTAGGCAAGGATTGCCTAATGACGAAAACAATTTGATTTTGAACTAACCAATGATGTTAATCAGAAGATATTTCATCACCTGAAAACGTAGACTTAAAAATCAACAATTTTTTTCTTTTTAACTTCAAAAGTCCTTCAATACTGAATTTGCTGGTACAAGTATTAAAACATTCGAATTTTAGGGAATTCAGGGGGAAAGAGAGATAAGTCACTTTGTACTGGTTTTAAAGTCATAGGAAAAGAAGTGTAGTATTTTGTTCATGTAAACATCACAATACTGCATGATAGGCACAGTGAGATGATGTCAACTTCCTTTTGTTAATATGTAAAATTATTTTATGTTGCTATCCTATTAATAAAGTTTTTTTAGTTGAAAAATAATAAATTATCTTTGAATTTGCTTTTTTTTTTTTTGGCTGCGCTGTGTGCACAGCTTACAAAATCTTAGTTTCCTGACCGGGGCCCACAGCAGTGAAAGCACGGAGTCCTAACCACTGGACCACCAGGGAAGTCCCTGAATTTGCTTTTTCAAATTCAACACAAATATTTTGTATGTCAAGCTCTGAACTGAGACTTTTTCCTACACTTGGGTATCTTTTCTCTTGAGTACATTTCTAAACAGAATTTAACATATATGCACAGACTATATATACACTTATTTTAGTGGCTATTTCTGCACATACTAAATTTGCTTCCTATTTGTTTCAGTATAAAAAGACTCAAGACGCTCAAAGATGGCAACTGTCTCTATTTCACCAAACCTCAGATGCCTGATCTTAAGATGGACCATTACTTTACATATTAGTAAGAAAGAAAAAAAGGTGAAGTAATAAGACACTAGTGATTGTAAAACACATACCTCTCAAGGATGTGAAAAATGTGCATCTGAGAATCAATGAAATAGGTATCTGATAAATGCTAGTAAGACAAAGGAAGCCTACTCAGAAGTTAGTCTATGCAATTCAGGATACTTAATTACTAACGTTAGAAATACATTAAATGTAAAAATTTGAAAAGTGAAAGTGATTCACCGCAACACTGTCTGTAGCGTCCTAACATAAATTACTGTGCCTTAACATTTTCCTGATTCTCCCCCCCACCCCGCAAACGATCAATTCATAACATACTTGTTTTCTTTATTCCTTCTTTCCAAGGCACTTTAGGTCTCCATCCCAAGCCATGTATTTTTTCTGATTTCATTGGATATCTCATGTCATTGGTAGGTCTTGGAAAACAAAACAGATTTAAAATGATACTGTGGATGTAAATTTACAAATGTATTTATTTATTTATTTTTGGCCCTGCTGCATGGCTTGAGGGATCTTCGTTCCCAGACTAGGGATTGAACTCAGGCCCTCGGCAGTGAAAGCGTGGAGTCCTAACCACTGGACCACCAGGAAATTCCCTATTTACAAATTTAAATATTGAGAGAAATAATGTGTGTCCATAATTCAAATTTTCTCTCAAAAAATTCTCCCTGCTGACACACTTATATATTTGTAAAATAAAGTATCTGTTAAAAATCCTCTGTAACCCAGAAGCCTAACCCTCTCTGTGGCTTACCCTTTTCTCATTTCAACCACAATCTAGGTATGAATGCAATGTCTCATACCTAAATGTTTGATGAATGAATGAATAAATACACATAAACTTGTTAGGACTCAAGTTCCATGCCCTGGGTCTGGTAGTTTATATACATTATAAATTAAATTTTAAAATACTTCCATAGGCAAGATATTATTATCCCTATTTCACACTCAAGGAAATCTCAGACTTGGAAAGGGTCAATAACTTTCTTTAAGTCACACAGCTAATAATAATGCTACAGTTTACTGTTATGACATTTATTATCAGGAAAAAACATTCTAGCAGAAAACTCAAAAAAGGTAAACTTTTCTGGCTAAGTCCATACATTTTAAAATCTTATAAGTACCTAAGATTTCACAACCTTTCCCCAATATTTTAACTTGTTACTCACCTATCATTAACATAATCAACCCAGTTTTCCATTTCAGACTCTGAATTGGTCTCTTTGATCTGTCAAAATGGAGAAGACCTTCGAGTCAAATTATAAAGTGAAACCAGGAAATGGTATTCAACAACTGATTCAAAAGACAAGAAAAACAACCTCCTCCAAGTGGGGAAGACAGCTAAGACGAATAGCATTTTATTAACACTTTCCATACTTTATAACCTGAATTCCATCTGAAGCTCAGAGAGAATACACATTATATAAACTATAGGAGAAAATGAATTTTTTTGGCTTTTGGTTATTACTCAGTGTGATATTGTGATTTAAAATGAGAAATATATATTTGGTGTTCATCCCTGCTCCTGGCACAGAGTTCCTAAAACCTTTGGAATTTCCTGGTGATGAGAGATAAAGGTGTCTTTTGCTGTTCATAAGTTCCTTTCAACCACACCAGAGTTCAGGTTAATACGTGATTTTTGGAAAGCACCTAAGGATGAAGACTGCTTGCCAAGGGAACCAACCATGTGATTGGAGAGATGGAACTCAGCCTCCCTGCCCTCACCTCCAGGGAGGGGAAGGGGACCAGAAGTGGAACTAATCATCAGTGGCCATGATTCAATCAATCATGCCTACTTAATGAAGCCTCCATAAAAACCCAAGAGGAGAGCTTCCAGGCTGCTGAACACACGGAGGTGCTGGGAAGGTGGCACACCCGGAGAGGGCAGGAAGCCCCACACCCTTTCCCTCAGATCTTGCCCTATGCATCTCCTCCGTCCTTTGTAATAAACTGGTAATCTAGTGGGTAAACTGTTTTCCTAAGTTCTGTGAGGCCCTGTAGCAAATTACCTCAGACTTATACCTCGTTGATCAAAAGCACAGGTGACAGCCAGGTCTTGGGGTTGACATGTGAAGTGAGGGCAGTCTTGTGAGACTGAGCCCTTAACCTGTGGGATCTGACACCATCTCCAGATAGATAATGTCAGAACTGAGTTAAATAGTAGGACACCGAGCTGGTGTCTGAGAATTGCTGGGCGTGGAAAACTCACACGTTTGGAGGACAGAGTGTTCTGTGAGTAGTGTAAAGGAAAACAAGTTTTTTCCATTCGTTCAGTCGCTCTTTTTACTGAATCCTGAGATTTATAATCGATGCTCACTAGTACATAAAAACACTCATAACTATTATCTATATATCAATGTTCCTTGATTCTAGGACACACAATTTAACATTCGATTTTCTGAAACTGAATATGTCTTACAATGGGTATGCACATTTAACGTTGTGGAATTGTTTTCCTGAAAAGCTGCGACTAAATGAGTGATGCAGTTTCAAATAATGACACATCTCTGCATACATATGGAATTATGAAGTTCCTTTTTTTACCGGTTCACTTTTCAAAGGTGTAAATTGTTGATTTTGACAAAATTAGTGATTACTGCCACTAATTTAGTGACAATTTTGAAAATACTACCCTTTTATAATATATACATACCAGTTGTATTAGTTCTTTGGCAAGCTGGAGAACTGACATTTCAAAATTGGTTCCAATGTTATAAATTTCACCGGGTTTTCCCTTTTTGAGGACAGTGAGAAATGCTTCTACTACATCAGTAGCATAAAGGAAGTTTCTTGTTTGAAGCCCTGATCCATGAATGCAGCTAAAAAGGTGAAATGAAAGGGAATCATAAAGTGTAAAAAAAAAAGTAAGCTCTCCCAAACCAGGGTAAGGCAATGATTGGGTACAATTCCAGAGAAGGCAATTCCCATGAAGATCCTAGACATCTCTTACTGAAAATACAAATTCTCATGACTTCCAGATTTTATCCATAATTCTTAACTGACCTCCAAACCCACTGTGGGTGCTCACTAGGAAAGTGGCAAACATGTAAGTGACCCCTGCAGAAATATTTATTCATCAATTTTATACCTTAAGTTCACTTTGAAGACTATCTACAGTTCAGTTAAATCTTTTGAAAAAGTAAAATTATATAAAGATAGATGACAAATTTTAATGCTATAACTCAAAAGTTTTAGGATGGATTAAGAATTAAAATTATCTTAGTAATCAAATTATAAAGATGAATTATACTTTATAATTATTTTTTAAACTATTACACTGACTGTAGAAGGAATTCTTAAGTTTGTTGGGACATTAAATCCTAAGGCCTCCAACTCTAACACTTTATGATTTTCAAGAAACACTGACACTAAATACTCTAGCATACCAGAAAAACATGGGTACAAAGGTAAATAACATACCATTTCCTGTTGTGTTGAAGTAAAGATATAAATTTTGGAATAACCTAAAAGAATATTTAAATTATCATTTCAGACTTTGCAAATTCATTCATTAATATAAACCTGAACTCATCATAAGATTAAAAGATTATTATTGTTAAGAAATACACTTATGGGCGAATTCTAATTCTTATCAGGAGTTCAAGAAACACTTATTATAATTTTGATAAGTAAAAGAACTGTAAGATCATTTCCTAATTCACAAATACGAGTTATTTGCTAGATAAAAATGAAGATAAAATGATATAAATAGTGAAAAAGTTCAGAAGAAATCTTCCTGAACAGTTTTCTGTCACTGCAAGCTCACTTTTGTGTTGATTTCATACGAGCAGGAATCATATACTTTTTACTTTACATACAGTACTTATTCAATAAGTGCTTGTGAAATTAATAAAAAGTAATTCCAGTGCCACTGGATTCAAAGAAAATTTGTGTCAAACATGGTGAGATAAGAAATTATTAAATTTATAATAAGTGTTAAAAAATTAAGCCAAATATGTATTAATATCAACAGATCACGATCTGGCCCTTTCCTTTGGGCAGACAGATCAAGGCAACCAGCGGCTAAGAAGTGAGAAAACCCAGCTCTAAGTTTAGGCAGTGAGATATATGTATAACTGATTCACTCTGCTGTACACCTGAAACTAACACAACATTGTAAATCAACTATACTCCAATACAAATTTTAATAAATAAATAAATAAGTAAATTTAGGCAGTGAGACTAGTAGTTACTTAACATAGGGCTTAATGATACAGAATCAACCACACACATTTTCCGCCTTTTAACTACATTTCTTTATTTGCTAAACTACTTTCTGGATGACATTCAGGCCTGCAACAATACAGAGGAGTTGGGGAACAGCTAATCGGCTGCCTTTAAGACAAGTTTATGTACAAGCTTCCTGCATCACTCTCTAACTAGTGTCTACGTTTCTGTACAGCCTGACATATGGTCTGACTGCATACTAGGAAGGAGTCTTCACTGGTGTGACAGTAGTGATGGGAGTACTCTATAGTGTTTTAGAATCCTGCAAAGTACAAGGCATTTTCACATACATCATCTCACTGGACTCTTGAAAATCCTTCCTAAGTATTCTCATTACCCGTCGATTTAAAGACAATGCTCAAAGGACCTAAGGTCATCCCAGCTGCTGAGTATCAAGTTGAGACTTAAACTCAAGTTTTCAAACTCTAAACATGATGAGATTTGCATGTGGCCTATAAAGTATTTATAATTACGGTTAATTGCAACATAAATTCTTTGGACAAATAACTGAAGAGGGATTATTTTGAATAATGAGAAGTTACAATCACTAAAACACATCAGGAATTCAAAAGTAAAATGTACCTTTTCTGGATATTGATGTGGTCCATAAACATTACTGCTTCGTGTGATGACAACTGGAAACTTAAAGAGAGTTTGACATTAAGGTAATGGAAGGGTCCAATAATAATGATTATCTAAAGATAAGCAGTTTTAACATATGGGCACTTTTGACTGAATAATTCCACACACCTTAAGGACAGAAGCAAAGGGATTTTTTTTCTAATGTAAGGTTCCTGAAAAGACAGGAGAGGACGGGATTCAGATAAAGGCAGAGGTTCCAAAAGGAAGAAGAGGAATAGTGTCTTCACCGAGACAAGGGAAGGATGAATACAGATGGAGGCGTGTTTGTAGGTCTGATAGCAGGAAATTAAGGACATTTCTACCTGATTATTTCAGAGACCACCTGAGATGTTAAACTTCAAGTTGGCTTTCTCTGTTGGACCAACCCTTACAAATAAAAAGAGCATCCGTGGAGGGAAAAGACCAGCGCTACTGGAACACAAAAGGCTAGAGAAGCTGAAGCAATCCCTTGGTTCGCCTTTCTGACCCAGTCCCTAATAACTCTGGAAGATCAGTGGGAAGCCAAGTGCAGGGGTTCCAGCTGATGATTCATAGTGGGCAAGGCTCCTGCACGGACACTGACACAGCCACTGGGGTAAATCTATCTCCCTTTCATGAGGGGCCGAGAGGAGCAGTGGCTGGTAAGGGAATCTGCCCTCCCACTGTCTTCCTTCACTCAGAGGACTCCTGGGAATCAGGACATTCCAACAGGGCTTTTCACTCTAGCTGTAACACTCTACCTATTAGTGAAGCAGAAAAAAATACATACATAAATTATTCCTTTAAATGATGAACTGGATAAGAAGAAGCAGGCCCCTGCTTTGTCCACACAATATTGGAAATCAGTTTTTAAAATTCCTTAATATATAACTTTTCTTAATCTATGTCTGCCATCCTAAAAATGAAATGTTGCTAATGTTAACTTGGAGTTTTAACACCTAAGTCCAAAGAAAAATGATTCTAGAGTTTCTGAGGTCAGTTCTTACCCTGTATCGTTCCCAGTAAGACTGTACAAAACACTCAGCAGCTGCTTTAGATGATGCATAAGGATTTGTAGGTTGTTTGGGAGAAGATTCATCAAATTCCTAATTTTAAAAAGACATATTAAAAAATAAGTATAAGGTATACTTTCTAAGTAGAAAAATCGGAGAACATATTACAAACTTGAAATGTAAATCAGTACATTTAAAAAACATTTATTGAGGACGTCCCTGTTGGTGCAGTGGTTAAGAATCCTGCCAATGCAGGGGATACGGGTTCGATCCCTGGTCCAGGAAGATCCCACATGTCGTGGAGCAACTAAGCCAGTGCGCCATGACTACCGAGCCTGCGCTCTAGATCCCGCGAGCCACAACTACTGAGCCCACGCGCCACAACTACTGAGGCCTGCGCACCTAGAGCCCACACTCCACAACAAGAGAAGCCATCGCAGTGAGAAGCCCACGTACCGCAAGGAAGAGTAGCCCCCACTCGCCGCAACTAGAGAAAGCCCGCAGAGCAACAAAGACCCAACGCAGCCAAAAAAAAACAAAAAAATTTATTGAAACCCAACTATGTGCCTGGCATTTTTCTAAGCACTTTACATGCAGTAACTTCTTTAAAGTTCATAACAACCCTGTAAGGCAGGCAGACAGAACAGCAAGTGCAAAGGCCCTGAGACAGACTGTGTCCAATGGAACTACAAGGAGGCTAGTGTGAGGGAAGAGGAATGTGAGATGAGGTCTGAAAGCCAGAGGCCAGAGCATGTGGAACCTTGAAGGCCACTGTCAAAAACACTGATGGGTTTTGATGACAGTAATATGATCTGACTTATATTTTAAAAAGCATTCTGGCTACTGTGTCAGATCTGATGTAGGCTGACAGGAGTACAAGCTTACCTGATAAAAACTGCAAAGAGAGTTTGCAAATGGTTGTTCCTCAGAAGTGGGATTGGGCACTGAGGAGAAGTGGTCAGGGTCTGCTTTTACTCATTATAAGTCTTTTCAAACTACTTGGTTTTTTTTCCACTATGTACGTGTTTTGGTAAATAAATGCATTTAAAAAATAAAACAAAACAAAATGAGGTCATTGTAAACACTATGAAAAATACAGACTGGAGAATGGAGCCTCTCTTTACATAAAAAGTATAATGTTTACAAATGATTAACAAAGGAGAACAGATTCCAGTTTCTACAACAATTTCACACTCACTCCTTGACAGTACAATATGCTTTGCTGAGTGGAAGAGAAGGGAGACAGGCCTTATGCTGCAGCGTAACTTACACATGCTTTGGCCCATGGGAATGACGTTCATGATGTAAGACCGGGTGATCAGGGAAAAGCTGCTGCTCGCTTGCAAAATATGTCGGTCAAATTACATATATAAATTTGTACCAGACTAGGCTGTCGTTCCCCATTTGGGGTGGTACTATTTGATTTGAACAGAAGACACAATGGAATAATATTCTGGGGAATCCTGTAAGTGTGTATAATCAGAAGATGAAAAAAGTCCAGAGTAGGTTTTCATAAGACAGGTTTGTATGGTGGTATGGGGTAAGTAGGTGAAACAGTCATTTTCTTTTTATAATATCTGTTTTATTTATTTAATTTATTTTTGGCTGCGTTGGGTCTCTGTTGCTGCGCGCAGGCTTTCTCTAGTTGCGGTGAGCGGGGTCTACTCTTCATTGTGGTGCGCAGGCATCTCATTGTCGTGGCTTCTCTTGTTGCAGAGCAAGGGCTCTAGGTGCGCAGGCTTCAGTAGTTGTGGCACAGGGCTTCCCTAGTGGCTCAGTGGTTAAGAATCCTCCTGTCAATGCAGGGGACATGGGTTTGAGCCCTGGTCTGGGAAGATCCCACATGCTGTGGAGCAACTAAGTCCATGCTCTGCAGTTACTGAGCCTGTGCTCTAGAGCCCGTGAGCCACAACTACTGAGCCCACGTGCTGCAACTACTGACGCCCACGCGCCTAGAGCCCGTGCTCTGCAACAAGAGAAGCCACTGCAATGAGAAGCCTGCGCACCGCAATGAACAGTAGCCCCCGCTCGCCACAACTAGAGAAAGTCCGTGTGCAGCAACAAAGACCCAATGCAGCCATAAATAAATAAATAAATAAATAAATATTAAAAGTTATTTAAAAAAAAAGTAGTTGTAGCGCATGGGCTCAGTAGTTGTGGCACACGGGCTTAGCTGCTCTGCGGCATGTGGGATCTTGCCGGACCAGGGCTCGAACCCATGTCCCCTACATTGGCAGGCAGACGCCTAACCACTGCGCCACCAGGGAAGTCCGAAACAGTCATTTTCTAAGCTCACCTTATCAAGACTGCCTCCATAGACCTCATCTGTGCTGACATAAATAAATTTCTCCACTCTGGCTTCATGAGCAGCACTTAGCAAAACGTTAGTGCCATAAACATTAACATACGTAAATTCAAAGGCACGAACAAATGAAAGATCTAAAAAAAAAGAAGAAAAAGCTAGAAGAATTCCACTCAAGGGACAAAGCAAATATTAAACAGTAGACTCAGGCTTAAGGAAAGCTCTATTCACTTTTCTTCATTCTCCACAACTGCAATGGTGTTAAAAATAACATAAGGTGCATTGCTACTTATGATTTCTTTAAACACAAATTACATAGTACATGTGAATTCTTAGAACCTAGAAAACTATCAGTGCTATATTGCAGGAAACACTTTTTTTTAATTCAAAAAAGAAATGATACATCTAAAATTTAAAATGCTCTTAAATTTAAAAAAATTTTGGAACTAAAAGGTAGGAGGGTTTGCTTTGCTGGTATCAAGAATTATTATAAAGTTACAGTAATTACAGTGTGGTCATGGCATAAGGATAGACAAAGACCAATGGAACAGAACAGGAGCCCAGAAACAGAACCATGCATATATGGGTACTTGATCTCCAACAAAGGTGGCAATGGGGAAAGGTTGATTCTTTCAATAAATGGTGCTGGGTCAAACTGATATTCATATGGGGAAAATATCTGAATGTAGAAGGCAAAACAATAACTTTTATGAAGAGACTATAAGAGAATATCTGCATGACCTTGGAGGTAGGAAAAGAGTTCTAACACAGAACGCAAAGAGCACTGACCATAAAGGAAAAGGCTGATAAACTGGACTACACTGAAATGAAGAATTTCAAATCATCAAAAGATATCATTAAGAAAGTGAAAAGGCAGGGAAATTCCTGGCAGTCTGCTGGTTAGGACTTAGCACTCTCACTGCCAAAGGCCTGGGTTCAATCCCTGGTTGGGGAACCCAGATCGCACAACGCAGCTGAGGTGAGGTGAGGTGACGTGACGTGAGTTGAGGTGGGGTGAGATGAGATGAGATAAAATAAAATAGAAAGGAAGTGAAAAGGCAAATCACAGATTGGAAAAAAGGTAGTGGAAAAGGTTTGAATTCAGAATATATAAAGGACTTATAAAAATCTGTAAGGAAAAAACTGACAACCCACTTGAAAATGGTAAACAGACTTACACAGAAACCTTCTAAAGAGATATACAAATAGGAAAGGGAGGAGGATAATCCAGTAAACAAATGCAAAGGTTTTTAATATCATTCATAATCAGGGAAAAATATAATAAAACCACCAAAGATTGACAACAGGAAGTACTGGTAAGCATCTCATAAATTGTTGGAAGGAAAACCACTTTATCGTTAACCAAGTAAAAGGGTTTGTTCTACCAGATATGAAAACACTACATTAGTCAATATACTGTGTGATCAGCACAGGCACAGACAGATAAGACAAATGGGGAGTTGAGAAACAGATACTCATATAGATGCTTGATACATGACAGAGCAGTGGAAACTGGTGAACTTTCCCATAAGTGGTAGAGGTCCAACTGGCATTCAAATAGAAAAAAATGAAATTGGATTCTTATCTAATACTGCATATAAAAATGAGTTTCAGATGGATTACAAATCTAAATGTGAAAGGCAGAACTATAAAGCTTTTCAAAGATAACACAGAAGAATATCTTCATGACCTTGGGGTAAAAGAGAATTTCTTAAGACCCAAAAAGCATTCACCATACCATAAAAGATATATAAATTCACTGAGAATTTATATAAGAACATCTGTTCATCAAAACACACTAGCAAAAAGATGAAAAAATAAGCCACAGAGTGGGAGAAGATATATATATAATACACATAACAAAGGACTAGTATCCAGTGTGTGTGTGTGTATATACACACACACACACACACACATATATATATACACACACATATATATATATTCCAACAAATCAATGAGAACTGATTTAAAAATTTTAAAATGGGCAAAAGGTTTCAACAGCATTTCACAAAAGAAGAAACTGAAATTATTAATAAACATATAAAAAGTACACAGCTTCATCAGTAATCAGGGAAATACAAATTAAAAGCACAATCAGATGCCACTCTACACACTACTCAGATTGACAAAAATGGAAAAGACTGACACAACTAAGCTTTGGTGAGATCTAGAATAACAGAAGGTCTCATATACTCCTGCAGGAGAAGAAACTGGTATAACTGCTTTGGAATACAGTTGGAAATTATCTCCATGTTGAAGTGTGCAGATCTTACAATTCCAGTTATATATTGAGAGAAATGTGTATTTATGTGTACCAAGATGCATGTGTAAGAATGCTCATGGTACTATTGTTCAAAATTGCTCCAATGTGCAAACAATCCAAATGTCCATCAAGAGTAAAACAGACACAGGAATTGTGGTATATACTTAGAATGGAATATTGTATGTCACTGACAAGGAACGAATTACACCTACACCCAACTGCATGGATGAATCTCCAAGGATGAAAAAGCAAGACCAAAAACCTTCATGTTATTTTATATACGCATTTTTATAAAATCTAAAAACAGGCAAAACTAACCTATACTGTTTAGAGATAAATACAGAGACAGTAAAACTGCAGAGAACACCAAGGGAAATTATAACTTAAAAATCAGGTAATAAGGCAGTAGTAATACTACTACTAAAGAGGGTTCAGCAACATTCTTTTGTTTAGGTGATGGCTACATGAGTATTCACATTATCATTATTCATTTAACCTTACTTCTAAATTCTTCTGAATATATATTACATTTCACAATATAAAATGTTAGACAAATTATTAGAAGATATCTTAGGACAAAACAGTACAGATAACAATATAATGTTCAACTGTGTATCTACCACCCACCTTAAGAAAAACAACATAAAAATATAGCTAAAGGCCCATTTCCCCAGAAGTAATCACTAATTCTGGATTTGGCTAAACTCAGTTTTAAGATAACATTCAAGGTTACATTTTACCCTACACTAACACAAGGGATCTGAATAGCACCAAGTATCCAGATGACAGAGTGACTATGGGCTTTTCTGGTAAAACATGGTATATGTTCTTTCACATACATTAAGTACCTACTTGTTCAACCCCATTATTGGACCTTGATTTTGGCTAGTTAGCCACTGGAAAAAAACATCTGCCCATCATTAAACAATGCTTACCTACATGTGTTTGTGCAGCAAAATGTAGTACTATGTCTATTTTCTCTGTTTCAAAAAGTAGTTTCACGAAGTGAGAATCACATATGTCACCCTATATAAAAAAAAAACATGAAAAATCTAAGTTTCATTGAGCACTCCCAACCATAATAACCATTTTACTTCATGAACAAAAACATGATAAGAAAAAAAATTAATCCCCTCCCCCAGGTATAAAAGAGAATATCTTGAAAATTCAACTGAGGGGTCAAATACAGTAATGAGGTATTTCTTCAGCATCCTAGAATACCAGATATTCAATTCAAAATATGTTTTTGCAAATAAGTGTCTAAAACAGTATTTTTTTGAGCACCAACTACTTCTGTGGACTGTGCCAGCTTTTTTTCTTAACATTCTTGCCGACCTAAGGTAACTATGTTAACAGGAAAAAATTTAAACATACTTTTAAAAGTTTGAGATAACCACTATTGAAATATATTCAAAGTAAGTATAACAACTGGAATGATGGATTTCACCACAACTAAGTAAACTTATGAGTATTTTTAATGTTATATGTACGTTTAGTTCTAAAAATACGTATTCTCAACAATTCTTCAGTGACTACAGGAGACACTTTGAGATAGAAGAAAAAAATTATGAAATGTTTGCTTAGTATATTCTTTAAGATTTGTGGTTAAAAAGAGAGTTTATAGAATCACTTTAAAAAACATAAATCAGGGCTTCCCTGGTGGCGCAGTGGTTGAGGAGTCCGCCTGCCGATGCAGGGGACACGAGTTTGTGCCCCGGTCCGGGAAGATCCCACATGCCGCGGAGCGGCTGAGCCCGTGGGCCATGGTCGCTGAGCCTGCGCATCCGGAGCCTGTGCTCCGCAACGGGGGAGGCCACAACAGTGAGAGGCCCGCGTACTGCGACCTGGCTGCTTGGTTTATACTTTGGACTACCATGGGCTTGTATGGTGGGGTTTTTGACTACTGACTGGCCCGCGTAATACCCTACTTTATACCAATCTCTTTAAATACCAGCAAGGTCTTATGAAGAAGGCTAGTGAGGACCTAAAAATCACACACCATGGAATTTCAGTCAGCTACTCATAGATCTGCCAAGGCACCAAAAATAACATGTAGCTTTATATGCAGTATCAATCTACAAGTAATATTCTCTATAGCACATGGTACTACTGGAAATTAAAAAGGTCTTTAATAAACATGCTTCCAAGCCCATATTACACAAGTTTACAAAGTAGAAAGATATAATGTCTAAATGACTAAAGAGGCACAGTATAAAATAATTATATAACTATAAGAATACTTCCATACCTGTATAAATTTGTAATTTTGTTTATTAGAAATGGTTTCAAGATTCTTCAGGCTTGCACAGTAATCCAGCTTAAAATAAGTAAGGATGGGGGAAAAACAACACAAAAAGTGATAACAGCTTTTCCTATAAAATATCAATTTATTTAAAATACTATAGATTTCTGATCATAACACAAAAACGTGTCTTCTTAAAGTGTTTGCTCTCAGTGTTTTTAGAAGTTTCTGATATCTTAAAAGTAAAAAAAAAAACAAACAAAAATATGTAATTTTTTACCTTTTCAAAATACAAAAAAATTAATTTTTATAAGCCTCTCCTTTAAAAAATTTTCCTGCCCAGATTTGCCTTCAGCCACTGGGGGCTGTAAGAGTTCACCATTCCTTACTGAAAAGGAATTAGTGATTGAATACAATTACACCTGTGTTACACATATTGTAACTCATTATGCTTCTTCCTGAGTTAACTGTTGGTAAATCAGTGTATACAGATGGAGGAAAAAATTACTGTCCATGATATTATGGCAGGCAAAAATTATTAAGACTTACAGATTATTTTTTGTCTCTATATATTTTTTACTATTATGTTTTATAAAATTAAGGTAACTAACTGTATCTTGTGTTCAAAGTCAACAACACAGTGATTACCAATCATGGCTTTCAGAATCTCCAGGGAACTTCCAATTATTACAGAAAAATTCTCAAAACTAAATTAATTTACGTGCACTTTAGTTTTTAAAATAAATATATAATTTTCAGGAGGTGGCAGTTATAAAATCATATAATAAAATAATCAGAGTATCTCAATGCCAAAAAAGGTTAACAATCACAAGATTACACTAAATATTGAATTCAGAGTGAAGATTTTCTTTTAGTAAAAATACTGTACTTAAAACCTTTACGTTATGGGCTATCATAACAAATTTAAAAGTTTCAAGACTTTATGTAAGATCTAAAACTGTATGAACACATGACTATATAGGCTCCTAAGCTGCTAAAATGACTAAATAAAAAACTAAGATATCAGCAGGACAGGATTCTAATACTTTTTTAAAATATAAATAAGTATCAGCACACAGGGCTCTTTTTTTTTTTAAACACAGAGCTCATTTTTATAAAACTTACCTTGTCTAGATTTATGATCATATAGTTTGGATAATCTTCTACTAAGGAGACAATCACATGTGATGCACTATAGAGAAAAGCATATCTTGTTAGCAGAAAATTTAACCTTTTCCTTAAATTCTCAAACGTTATCCTAAGTTGTTGAATATTAGGAAACTATTCAAAGATACCTTCAAATTGTTGCAAGATAACAGAAATGATATAACTATGCTGAATATATACACATCCACACTTTTCATTAATCTTCTCAACAGTACTGATATACAAAGTCTTACACTCCCTTTACACTATGGTGAAGAGAGAATTTACTGGTCCTGGGTATAAGAAAATAATTAACCAAATGATGCTGTCCATGCATACTTCGAGCGTGGTAGTAAAGCAGTATCATAAATACAATGGGTGGTGTTCACTGCAGATGGACTTAAATGACAATGTGCCTTTTCAGAGACTGCAGGTATAAACTATGTAAAAATTAAGCTGTTATGAGCATAGGAGTTGTCCATGTTCACAGTAGCCTATTGCAATTGCTATTTCTTGGTATAAGAATTTGGTGGTGTAAAGTGGTAAACCTAGGTTTCCAAGGCTAAGAACTGCTGAAACCATCCTGAAGTTAGTGGCACAGAGGGTTTTAGAGGACCCTGAAATGGAGCCAGAGGCATCTCTCAGTGAGATGATCCACCAGATTTTTATCATATACACCAAAACATTGGGCTCCTAGGAACAAATTATGAATTCAGAGTTTGTACTTGACAGCCCTTTCACAGAACTTTCTAGGACGTACCTTTCCTGGACCGGCACTGTTCCACCCTTTTATGCCCACGCTCCCCTTTTCATTAAGTGAAACTTGCCTGGTACCCTCCTCCAAACCACTGTCAGATTGGAAGAGGTGATCTAATATACTAATGGGGGAGGGAAGCATTCTTCCAGGTGTTGAGGGAACCACAGTCTCTGCCCTCACTCGGTTTACATCCTAGGGTTGGGATGCAGGCAATAAGCAAGTAAACACAAATACGCAATATAGTTTCAGGTAGTGATAAGTGTGTTAGTTGGGAGAGGGGCTATTTTAGATAGGGTGCTCAGCTAAGGCTGGGAGGAGGTGACCTCTGTGTAAACATCTGAACTGAGAGATGCAAACAGCCTAAGCAAAGAGGAAGCAAGTGCAAAGGCCTCAAAATAGGGGAAACTAGCCTCCTGGGTTCCAGGAACTGCAAGAGGCTCAGAAAAGCAAGAGGTGGAAGGACAGGAGATCCGGTTTGAGCTTTGACACCTGAGCGTCTTCCAGACATGGTAAAGAGTTTACATTTTATTCAAAGTCCGACAGGAATCTTTGGAGTGAAATTACGCACTTATTTACTTAATAAACACTGACTTGTGCGTGAGAACAGGCTTTAAGGGAACAAGAGTAGAAGCAGTGTGACCAATCAGGAGGCTACAGTAGCAGTCTAGGCAAAAGCAGACATTAACAGGGGCTAGGGTAGAACAGGGGAGAAGGGTGAGAAGTGGTCTCTTCGGAAGGAGTGAGAGAAGACTTGCTGATTAAATATGGGTGTGAGAGGGAAAGAGGCTTCAAACGACTAGTCCAGGTCAAAACACCGACAGAGGATTTTTTTAAGTCTGCTGAATAAATGAAACCCTTATCATAATCCCAAAACCGGTTCATGGAGCCTATATGTCCAAGGCCTGTGTATCGTGGGCCCTTGGCTCGGGTTGAAGCAGTTGGTGAGAAGCTTACTGCAAAGGGGGCGCACTCAGAAGAGTGACAGGTACCTCGCGGGCCAGATAGAAAGGTGGACAGTACCACAGCACTTCTGCTTAGTTTGGGAGGCGTTTAAAAGAAGTCGTTTCAAAGGAGCCACGCACGTCTTCACAGGCCGGGAAGTGGAGAGAAAGTGGGATGATCCTAGTCGTGCGTTAAGACCCTCCCCCTGTCAATCAGAACCCCGAAGCTGATCCCAAATTGCCAAGGGCAAGCAGAGACGCAGGGAAAGGTTGGGGTTTACTGGGGAGCCACTACTCTGCCAGCGGCGCCGTTACCTACATGAAACCAGCACCCCCGGTCACCAGGACCCGCTTCGCAAAGCCGTTGGGAGGACGCAAGGGCTCGGGCCGTCCCGCAGCCGACATCTCCCAGCTCAGCAGGGACTGGAACCGTAAAACGCCACGTTTGTAGATCGTAGGGAAGTTCCACTACGACTTTTTGCGACGCGTCTCCCTCCCCCGACACGTTAACGGGGCAGGCAGCGGTCGCTTCCGGAGCTCGGGCTGACTTGTCCCCGCCCACTGACGGATGGGCGGGGCCTCCGGGTGTGCGGTCCGCGCAGCGCCACTGCGCAGGCGCAGCTCTTCTCTGCCAATACCTCGGAGGATTGGAGTGACTGGAGTAGCTGGGAAAGTAGGGTCTTAAAGGTTCCGGGGCAAATAACACCACCGTGGATTAGGCTTTACTTAGCTACACATGTGGTCGGAGTTAGGAATGATTACCTTCTTTTCATTCTTGAACTACAGCGATCTCCACAGATTACTCACCGGTTGAGCTGAGAACTCCAGTTCTCTTACTTCTCTTCTTGCAAACTGTGGAGATGGGAGGTTGGAATTGCAAAATGGCCTTTTACTTTCTCGTCGGCACCATTTACAGACAGTGCGGGCCGCTTGCAGTCGTGGTAAAGATGTTCCCTAGATCCTATCCTTAGATCCTTTCCTACTGTTCTCTCCCTACTGCCCACCCTGCCTCAGCCTCCCTGCCCTGCTTTGGTCTTCCTTGCATTTCCCAGGCATGCTTCTTCTCTTGGGCTTGGGTGCACTTTCCTCAGATGTCTGCCTAGTTTTTACCCTCAGGTATCAGCTTGAATGCCACCCTAGTGGAGAGTCCCTCCTTGATCACTCCAGTTAAAATAGCAAGCTGTACCCGAGCCCTGCCGAGCCACTTTACCCTTCTTTATTTTTCTCCATAGCCATCTTCAACATTTATGTTGAATTGCTTATTGTTAACTGTTCCATGAAGGTAGGGCCTTTGTTTTGTTTCCTGCTATAATCCCAAGGCTTCAGGACCAGGCCAGGTACAGAATAAACCATCAGTAAATACTGTTTATTCAGATGAATAAATATCTTGTTTTTTTGTTTTTGTTTTCCACATAATGTGCTGGTGAAGTCTAAGAAGAATGGGAATACCCAGTATATGTGGGTGTATCATTTGTTACAACCATTTTGGGGGGCCAAGTGGTAACAATGAAAAGTTCAAATGTACACACCAGTCTATGATCCCCAAATTTCATGATGTATAATATAGATAATTGCAGAAAAACAAAAGTATGTTCATTGCTATAATGAAAAACTGGATACAATCTAAATGCCTACTAGTATTGTCTCACATCTTCAATGCAATGGGCTGATATATAGCCTTTAAAAATAATGTACCAACATGGAATGAGGACCAAAATATATTGTAGTGAATACTTACTGTTCTATCTGACCAGACTTCCCTACCCTTTATCATCTCCCTAAGTTGACCCACCCAGCCAGACCACATGATGTGCATCTGACTCACCATAGGCTAACTGAATCCTCTTCCTAGGAGTTGGAATTGGACTGAGGTTTTAGCATAGTGTGATGTGGTTGCTCTTCTTGAACTGAGGACCTATAAAAATTTGCAACTTGTTGGTAGCTATACTCATTCAAATGAAACGGGGAATCAAGAAGCCTGTTTTGGGGGCTTCCCTGGTGGCGCAGTGGTTGAGAGTCCGCCTGCCGATGCAGGGGACGCGGGTTCGTGCCCCGGTCCGGCAAGATCCCACATGCCGCGGAGCAACTGGGCCCGTGTGCCATGGCCGCTGGGCCTGCGTGTCCGGAGCCTGTGCTTCGCAGCGGGAGAGGCCACAACAGTGAGAGGCCCGCGTACCGCAAAAAAAAAAAAAGAGAGAAGAAGCCTGTCTTCAGTGAGAGAGAAAAACAAAGTTGATTATGAAGAGAAGAAAGAGAAGAAGAAATATTCACAGTATTCAAGGCCAATGTTCAGACTTTTTTCAGGACCAATTTTATTCCTGTCTTTGGTTTGCAAACACCACATAATTTGTAAATGCACATCTTAAAGGATCCACCCTAAACTATTAACAAGGAGTTACCTTTGGGTATCCGTATGAGCAGGGAAAGAAGGAAATGAGGACTTCAATTTTTACTTCATACTTTTTTTTCCCCGTACTTTTTTGACTGTGAATTTTTTTCTAAGCTGCATGAATTACTTTTATAATTAAAAATAAATAAAATATTTTAATAAATATTTTAATAAATAAAAATCTCTTATATTAATATCTCCAGTTTATTCCTGGTCATCCAGAGATATAGAAAACGCTGGGTATATATGAAAGGTTCCCTCAAGATTTCTTTTTCTAAATGATGAGGTCTGTTGTGAGAACTTGATTATATGTAATAAAAGCTTGTTGTCAAAAAAAAAAAAAAAAAAGCTTGTTGTCAAATGAAAATAATTTATATACATTTATTCATGAAATGATTTTTGAGCTTCTACTCTCATCAAGACAGACATAGTCTCTGACCAGCTGGAGCTTACCATATAGTAAGGGATTCAGATAAATTAATAGACATTTACAAAATAGTGTGGTAACTGCCCTGGTAGGGCAGTAAGGGATTCTGGTACCAGGGGTATCTAACACAGATGTGAGGGTTTGAGAAAGGCTTCTTACCGTGCCTTGGGAAAGTAAAGTAGGAAAAGGAGATGAAGTGGAGGCTGAATGGTAGAATATGTGAAGTATTCCAGCAGGAGGAATCTGCTATAGGCCCAGAGGGGAGAACTTGGAGTGTGTTTAGCAAACTGACAGTGGCTCAGTAAGGATGGACATCAACTGTTGAGAGATACAAATTCGAGAGACTTGAAAGTCATATTCTGAAGAGTTTGGGTTATGTCCTAAGACAACTGAGAGACTTTGAAGGAAAGCGATACAGTCATACTGCGCTTCCCAAAGCTTTCTGTGGTACTAGGCTAGAGATAGACTGTGTGTAACCACTTCGGGAAAATTGACTGTTGCCAGGTTAGTTGCCATAGGCCAAGTAAATAATGGTAAGATGGTGGCCTGCGTAGAATAGTGGCTGGCACTTCCTAACCTAACCGTCCAGAAGAGGCGCTAATAAACTTGTTTCATTGAATTGATTGGATGTAGAGGTATGAGGGGTGGTGGTAAGGGGGGGGGCGGTGTCGCTATAATTTTCATCTGGCCTGTTGGATGATGGCATAGCTCAAGAAGACAGGAAACCTAGGAGGAAAAAGTCGGTTGAAGGTGCCGAGAGGCCAGGCATTAAATGGACAGGGGCAGTTAGGTGCTTTTGAGACATTAAATTGGAAACGTCCAGTACGTTACATGGGCACGTAGGGCTTTCTTTGCTGGAGTATTCCTCGCCCCACCAGAAACGTTGCTGTTGTGTGTTTCTTAGTCCTTTTCGTATCCCACACATCCCTGGAAACCTTTCGGGCCCGTTACGCGCGCCCGCGCATGCGCAATGGCACCACGCGCGCGGAGGAGAGGAGGGCAATAATTTTTCCGTAACCTGAAGCAACATCCTCCTGAGTCTCCATAAAAAAGGCGGGAACTAGCCAAAAGACCGGGGAGTGATGGGACTTGCAGATCTGCAGTCCCGCCCATTTCAGCCTCTGATTGGTGGGTATCCTGGGCTCGTGGTGGAGGGGCCCCCTCATTGGCTATTAGGCCCCCGGGGGCGTGCCCGCGACGCCGGTCCCTCTCCCCTCACCTCCCCATCTCAAGCTGTAGACGTGGGGCCGCGGCCACAGGCGGTTAGGGGCAGGGGTGTGAGTGCCGAGCAGGAGGCGGGGATGGGGGGGCTGCGGCTGCTGGCGGTGGCCTTCACTTGCTGCTGGTGGCCACCCGGCAGCCAGGGTAAGACGCTGCGAGGCAGCTTCAGCAGCGCCGCGGCCCGAGACGCTCAAGGCCAGAGCATCGGGCACTTCGAGTTCCACGGTAGGTGCGGGGGCGGGGAGAGGGATGAAGGCTCGTGGGCCCATCCCGCGGCCCCTCCCTCCCCGCCTCGCGTGGGGAGCCGGGAGCCGGCGGCGAGAAAAGGAGATGCAATCCATTTAACAAAATCTATTGTGGAGTAGACCTTGGGTGAATGAAGAAGAAACTCGAGGGTTTTATTATTTTTTTAGGTAACATTTTCAGTTACTTAATCAACTGGCTGTAACTATACTTTGACTATTGACAGTGATAGTAATGTCACTACAATAAATGGTACAGTCTGGACACTACCAGAAAATCTGGCATGTATGGAAGCTGTGACGCGGCTTGTTACTCGTGACTCCCAGACAGGTTTTAGACAACCCTGATATTTCATGGTGATTACCTGATAAACATAGAGGAGAAACATGTAGTAAATCCAGATTTCTCAGGTAAGATTGAGGAATAGAGTGTTCCAAGTATATTAACATACACACTTTCTATCTTTTGGGTGTGTGTATTTTACTATTACCAATTTTCAGTGAATTCGAATTCAGGAAAATAATAATACTAAGACCATACAGTACTGAAATATGAACTCTAATTCAGAATGTGATTTAAGATGTTAATAGGGCCTTAGAGTCACTTTTAAGGCTGTTGATAATTTATAACGTAATTAGTTTATATCAGAGACTTAGACGGTTTTTGATACACACTATAACTTTAAATTTATTTAAAATGTTTAGTCAAAGTGATAATAGTAAAAACAACAGAAACAGGAGAATAAAAAGATCTTCAGATGAAAAAACAGCCCTGTTTCCCTTCTCCTCACCCAGAGTCCCTTTCCCTAGAGGCAACTACTTTTTGCTGTTTCTCTCCTGGGCCTTAAATGTAGTTGCTGTGTGCAACAAGGCTCATTCTATAGTTGTCTTACAACATATATTGTTCTGAAAATTCCTTTGTAAAAGTCACAGATGTCAAATTTTGTATCAGGTCTACCCCAAAACTCATTTATTTAACCTTTCTTGCTATAAGATGTTTTTGTATTTTATATTAAAAAATTATTAAATATTAACAGCCATGTTATATTAAAAAACAAAAGAAATTTTGGCAGGAAATTTCTATGGATAGTTTATAGGCAAGTGTTAAAGATGTGGAGTGGTTGTAAAATGAGGCAAAATTCTATCACAGTGAATGTCTACATACAGAAGTGGCTGTTTATTCAGTGAAAAACCATGCGTTATCAGCTGAAGTATAAGGAAACACCACACATTGTTTTGGATAATTAATGTGAATGATCTCTTGACTTGCATCTGAATGGGATGGTCATTCTAATGTGACCTACCTAGCTAAAATGAGATTTAAGAAAAACTGTGCTCTTTTAATTCCCATTTTGATAAATAGAGGTATTGAATTGTCCTACCATCTCAGTCCCATACAAGACCAAACTAGTTGATAATTTTTGTTCTGATGTCCAGGTGATCATGCTCTTCTCTGTGTCAGAATCAATGACATAGCAGTAGCCATTGGAAAGGAAGCTAAACTCTACCTGTTCCAAGCCCAGGAATGGCTAAAGCTGCAGGAAAGTGGTCACGGTTATAGTTGTAGCGAAAAATTATCCAAAGCTCAGTTGACAAGTGAGTATATCCTTTTGTCTTTGATCGTTATGTATATTTTTTTCTTCCTTAATGTGGGGAGTATAATATTTACATATCTAGATGTTTCATGGCACAGCACATACCACACTCTGTTGAGTACATTTTAAGCTAAAGTTTAAGGAAACTAATCTTTTCCTTGATCAAAAGATAGAATGCCTTTTTCCCCTCTTATTCAAAATATTTGAAAAAATATCCAGATAATTTATAAAGGTGTACGTTCCTACATTCAGACTTCTCACAGGTCACATAATTCATACCAATATGGCTGATATATTTTGACCAAGTGGCAGCATGGAGTGAATGATAACATTTGTTGAATGCTTATTGTCTGGTAGCACTGAGCTAAACACTAAGCTTGCATTATCTCAGTTAATTGTATAATTTAGCCCAAGTGATGCTGTTTTGCAACGTGTTATTGGGACTCGGGACCAAGTCATATGGTGACACAATGTGTCATTTTAGAATATACCAGCCCCACATCATTTATAAACCTCTAGGTTTGCCTCTGGAGAGGCTCTACTTTTATTATTCTAGTTGCCTGAATTCTTGAGCTGTTCCATTCTCATCAACACTGTCCCATGCATTAGGGTGTTTGCCATCCAGAGTGAGTGCAGATCTTTTTAATATAGAGATGAAGAGCATATGCCATGCTACCCATTTTACCCCTTGGAAGTTAACTGGTTGTTAATTAGGAATATGAGACATCCATGAGAAAAAAATAGGAATTATCCCTCTCCCCTTTCCCCCCTGTATTTCCACTACCATGTTCTGCATAATGACGAGTCTCTGACTCTTCTTTCAGTCTAGTCAGTAAAGCACTGCCATTTCTAAACATCCAGTCTTACTCTTAGCAGCTGTCTGGTTCCCTCATAACCTGAGTAGGGATAAGAGTCCAAGTCCCCAGTCATTGCCACCCGTTGTGGGGATCTTTTGTCTAGGTTTGTGAGATGACATTGACAGTATGCTGAAGAAGCCTGAATGACTGGATTCAGATATCAAAGACAGTTACATAAAGTTATTTACCTCAACCCTGAATTTTAGAACTTATCTGGGAAATTCATACAAATGCTCATTATCAATTCTCTTTTCCTTTCTACACCAGTTTAATCATCTAGGTGTTCCACATATGTATAAAATGTTCTAGCCTTCTGTTCCCAGTTACCCCCTTCTTGTTTCGTAAGTTACCTCTCAGTATCTCTTGATTTCATCTACTTTTCTTCATCTCTAACCCCACCATGTTATTCCAGGCTGCCGTAATCTCTCGCCTGTACTATTGCAGTAGCTCCTACCTGGCCACTGCAGCTATGCTGGTGCCCCTCTGGAATCAGAGTGATTTTTCTGAATGGCAGGTTTGATCATGTCACATTGGCATCCTCACCAGGCCCTTCAGTACTTCCGTGGGTTCCTACTGCTCTGGGACAAAGGCGGCCCTCCTTAATCTGATCAGCAGAGCTGTCTGAGTCTGGCTGTTGCTTACCCCCGACCCCAGCTTCATCTCACAGCACTGCCCTGTTGGGCCTCATTTTATTTGTAGTGCAAGTGTTCTTTCAGTGCCACCCTGGGCCTTTGCACAGGCTTTTCCTCCGCTTTTTCTTCCTTCCCCTCTTTGGCTCATCCATCCACTAACACTTGAGTTTTTAGAGCCTGTTGTTCTCCTCCACAGCATTTATTTTAGTTACAAGTTTACATTTTATTTATTTGTTATAAAATCAATCAGTGAGAGCAGCAGGGCTCTTTTGGTCTATTTATTCATTCATTCATTCATTCACAGCACTTCCAGTACTATGCTAGGCACTAGTGATACATCAAGGGACCAAAATACTGACACTCTCACAGTCCTTAAGGCTGGTGAGGGTATAAATAAGTTCACTGTGAATAAGTGTGAAACTGCTATTGTGATAAGGACTATGAATGTTAGTTACATGGTACTATGAGTGAGAATTTGTGATACACTAGTGCTCAGTTAAGCATTGACTTAGTATTTGTAGGATGAATTGTCATGGAACTTAGTGCTTGAGGGGTTTTTGGTTAGTAGGTCATTTGCTTTGTACTTCGCACCTCAAAGTCTTTTTCTTTCTCTATTAAAAACTTATCAGGGACTTCCCTGGTGGTCCAGTGGTAAAGAATCCACCTTCCAATGCAGGGGACGTGGGTTCGATCCCTGGTCGGGGAACTAAGATCCCACATGCTGCGGGGCAACTAAGCCCGCACGCCACAACTACCGAGCCCGAGCGCCTCAACTAGAGGCTCGCGTGCCTCAACTACAGAGCCCACGTGCTCTTGAGGCTGCGCACCACAACTAGAGAAAGAAAACCCACAGGCCACAACTAGATAGAAGCCTGCACACAGCAACTAAAGATCCCACATGCGTCAAGGAAGATCCCAAGTGCCGCAACTAAGACCCGGCGCAGCCAAATAAAATAAAGTGAAATTAAATGAAATAGTAACTTATCAGACAGTTTAAAGCTTTGAGCTATAGGAATCGATTTGTTTTCTTATATTACATGATCAATATTATACCATATACTATATACGCTTGCAAAAACATAATTTTTTTTATCAGTCAAATACCTTCAGTCACAGAACTTACGTATATAGAGAGACTTGCTGCATTGCAACGGCAGCTAAACTTGAGAATCACTGCTAGTAACTTGTAATAAGATCTTGTTATCTTTGAGCTGCACTTCACCTATCTGTATAACAAGGAAGTTGGACTAGTTTTCTCTAAGCTTCCTAAAAGTCCTAAAATGCTGTGATTCTAATTATGACTCTTTAGGTGGAGTTGCATATGTAGAGAGCTATAATTTATAAAACCTCTTGCTGTTGTTTTTTTTTTCTGTTTTCCCTTCCTCTTCCCTACTCTGAAGTGCAAGGGTATTCTTTGGAATTGTTGGAACGGAAGATCTCAGGAAACTGGAATTTTTGAGGAATGAAGATTTTTTGTTAAATTTGGAGGTCTGAAATAAATTGAGTACTAATGACATATATATCACTTTCTACATATGTAACCAGTTCTTTTTCCCTTAACAAAAGCCAAGTCTTAACAAAATCTGTATTCTCCAACTTTTATATATTATTTTCATATTTATAGTATATTGTTATTTAGAAGCTTTGATGCATTGAAACAAAAAGCATATCCTTAAATTCATGACAGTGTGAGTAGTATCACGTATTTGAAAATAATTCCTTATAGAAATAATTCTCATTTCCTGACCATTAATGAGACTTTTAAGAATTAATAGCCTTTCACCTACTTGGTGATGAGCCCATTAACTATGCCTAACTCCTATGTAAAACCTTATTGCTGCTGTAAACTATGAAAAGATTAGTAGATTTGAAAAATCTCAGTGTTGAATGTTGCTTGTGATTATACATTCTCCCAAATTAATATTTGAGAAATTATTTTTCAGTCTTACTTTTTGCTTTTTTCTCTTTCATTAATTCATAAAACATCAGATTTTTTTAAATGATAAAAACTATTTTGTAGGTTTTTAAAGCAAACAAAGAAGATATTTAAATGCACAGAAAATGATGAGTTTATATGCAAAAAAATTTGTCTTTTTACATCATATGCATATATTTCCTCTTGTACATTTGGTATATTGTATAAATCGCTTAAAGGTGTTAGTATTTTATTATTCTGGGTAATTTTGTTAACAGTATTCATTTCCTCTATAATATTATTGGGCGATTAGCCTTTCAACACCATTCTCTGCAATTCAAGTTTTGTTAATATTTGAGGTACTCATTACATCAGCATACAGTAAGCGTGCTGTGCAGTAGTCTTTTGTTTCAAAAACAATGAACATGCAGTTTTGTCAAGAGGCTTATTTCCTAGGCGTACTGAAAAAGGCAGCAAGACAAAAACTGAGGCCAATATCACTTTATGAAGCACACTTTTGTTTTTATTTGATGTAGATCTACATAATTTAAAATGAAACATCAAAAAGTGTATTGGTGAAAATATAATGATTAAATTTTTATATTGTTTTATCTAAGAGAAAAAGTGCAAGTGATAAAACCTCAACACAGCAAAGCCTTTATATAATGAAGTCCAGATTACATAATTTTGAGCTGCACATTTCAAAAGCCTTATTTCTGAGCTGCTATTGATCATATATTGAATTCTTATTAAAGGTCATCAATTTAACAGAAACTGGAGAAACTAGAGTCTTTGCTACTTCTTTCTAGAAGCTGTGCAGTAAGAAAAACAGTATAAATGTCAGCTAAATTAAGCTATCCAAAAAAACAGCGCTGTGGTATTCTTAACAAAATCATCTTGTCCAGTTTAACTACTATTAATGAAATTCCCAAATGTAAAGTTTAAGTCCTCAAAATTTGAATTCTGACAAGATAAATCTGTATCTCATTTATAAAGACAACGTATAAATAATATTTCTCCAACTTTTTATTAGGAAAATTTTCAATTATACATACAAGTTGAAAGCATAGTACAACCAACATCTGTATATCCTTGGCTTAGATTTAATAATTTTATCAATAATATTTTGTTATATTTGCTTTATGTTTGTATGTGTGTGATTTTTGTTTTTAACTGAAATGAAAATAAGCTATGGGTGCCTTGAGCAGTTCACCGTATTTCAGCATACATCTTATAAGAGTAAGGACATTCTTCTCCATAACCATTACCATAACAATACCATTACTGCATCTAAGAAAATGAATAATTTCATAATAACCTCTAAAATCTCTTCCATATACAAATTTCCAGTTATCTCAAGAAATGTATTTTATTTATTAAAAAGTTTCATTTTTTCAGTTGAGGAAAAGATCAAGACTGACTGGCATGCAGTGGGGGCAATCTAGACTTGGGAATTGCACCCAACATAATCATATATTTTAAGAATACTCTACTTTATAGAGAATCAGACTCCACACAGGACTTTCATATACTGTCTCATTTGCTCCTCACAAGAACTCTGAGTCAGATTGGGCAAGTATCTTAAGTTTACTACTGAAGAAAGAAATTTAGAGAGGTTAAGTAATGAATATGATTCGTAAGACTTGCTTCTCTAACTCTTCCATTGTCTTTATTACACATAGTGTTTGAGATGCCACTTTCCTACAACATTCAGGGTAGTAGTGAGTTTCTCTTAGGTCAGAATCATAGTTTTAGATTGAGAAGGGATCTTAGACATCATTTAGTGTTTCTCAAAGGGGGTGCTACTGGCATTTTGGGCAGAACGGGTCTTTGTCACGTAAGCTTGGATTGTATGACGTTTAGCACAGCCCCGCTTCAAGTATCTTGAAGTTGAGAACAATTGCTGTGACGACAGAACTGTCCCTACGCATTTTCAAATGCCCTGCAGAGGAGTAGCATTGCCCTGGATTGAGAACCACTTATTGGTATAATCACCATATTTTAAAGAAAGGAAAAGGACAATTAACCTATATTCAGCAACTACTATATGATAGATACCATGTTAAGTGACTCATATAACTTAGTCCTTGCATCAGCTCTTTGCTGTATTATCTTCATTTTACAGATGAAGAAAGTGAGTGTCATTGCTTATGTAACTTGCCCAAAGTCATATAGAAGGTAAGGATTGGAGCCAGGATGCAAGCACAGGTCTGTGTGAGGCCAACATTCATGAGTTCCCACCCCAGCCCAACACACTATATAGATGTGACCCAGTATAACAACTCATATTCCTGTAACTTCTATTTTTCGACTTTTAGTACCTTTTTAAAGAATAACAAATCAGGAAGAGATTTTGGGAAATCTTTTGAAGGTGTTTGTCAGTCATAGTTTTTAGATATAATAATTTCCAAAGTTGAATGCTCCATTTTAAATTTAACTCAAGTAATTTTCAGAAATGTTACTGTGATGACTACACAGCATTGTGCATATACTTAATACAGAACTGTACACTTAAAAATGGTTAAAATGGTAACTTTTGTATTGTGTACATTTTACCACCACAACAAAAAAATTTTTAGTGTTGCTAACTCACTTGAAAATACTTAAAATTGAAATTCAGAGTTTCAGTGAAACTATTCTAGTCATTTGTGGTATCTCATAGAACTTTTATAGTGATTCCTTTGGTTGGTTAAAATACATTATTTTTACCTGCTTTATGACTTACAGAACTTATTCCAATACTACATCAGGGCTTGGACTACTGAGACAATAAGAACTAAACAAAAGAATTCTCATTTCAAATTGATTATGTGACTAAAACAATGAATACATTTGAGAATTTTGCTTTGAAAGTGCTATTTTTTTTCTCTTTAAAGTAGCCATGAATCAGACTGAACATAATCTGACAGTGTCTCAGATTCCATATCCACAAATGTGGCACGTGTTCTATGCAGACAAGTATACGTGCAAAGAGGACAATGAGAATTCTCAGGTGGAAGATATCCCATTTGAAATGATGTTACTAAACCCGGATGCTGAAGGGAATCCATTTGATCATTTCAGTGCTGGAGAATCTGGTAAGAATATGTATTTAAATATATGTCCTAAATACAGAAAAAGATTTATGCACAAATATCTTCATGTTATGTTTTTAGAATACTGAAAATTAAAAATAACTTGTGTCCAACAGTAGACAAATGGTTAAATAAATCTTATAGAATTGTAACAGCTGTACTATTAAGTTTTAAAGCAGAACTGGAAATTTTGTATTGTATGGTTTCAAGTGTGTTAAAAAATGCGGAGAATAAACAGAAGTACAAGAATAGTAACAGATTGTTTCCATATTTTGGGTGGTAGGATTATGGATAATTTTCAGTTTCTACATTCTAAATCTTTTTGTTTTTATGATAAGCTAGCTTTATTTTTATAAACAGAAAAATGTTAAGAAACTGAGCAGTCTAAATTAGTAACCCAGTGATTAAGTGAGATAGAAACTCCACTACTTTGTATAGCTGTCCTTTACTAGGTTGTTTGAACATATTTAGGGGTTGCCTTTATTGGAGATTGCAACCATTTTTGAAATGATCAAAATTGATAAAACTTTCCAAAATTAAATCTACTCCCATAAAATATTTCATCAAAATTTTAGGTTGACAAAATTTTATGTTCTGCCCTACTGAAGTGAATTCCTATCCCAAACAGAAATGAATGACTTCTTGTGATTAATGGTGGACATGCTATAAAATATTATGGATTTGTAAATTAACATGTCAGAATGAAAACTAAAATCTCTAGGCCATCTGTCAAAAAAAAGGTTGGGTGTTTACCTCTTCATGAGTTCATTACCCACTTGGAAGAGTCAGTCTGCTTAGAGAAAAGTTCAATCCCATTGCATTACATTTGCCATCAAGGTGAGTGGGTGGAGGTAGGCCAGGAGTTGAGGCCACATTAGACTAAACCAGTTGTTAAGCTCAAAGTGTAAATTGCCACAGCTAGAAAAGCAACTCAAGGAGCTTGTGTTATAAACAATAAGTCACAAGTGACTTAATGTATGAAGAAAGAAACTTTTTAAAAAATATCCTTTAGTTTGAGAAAATACTTACATAGTGACAGAATGGGGTCCTAAACATTTAAAAATAATTCATTCTAAAAGTCTTTACTGTGAAGGAAATGACATAATTGTTTTTGAGTGCAAATGAATGTAAAGGTTAAATTTCACTTGATACTATTTTGGATCAATGTAGATCATTATTGAAAGTTAATTCTGTCCTACCATTTCTTTTATCTTAGTAAGAGATATTGACATTTATTTTACATAGTTTGGAAAGGCATTGATGAAACCCAGGTCTAGTGATAGCATTGGATGGGTGGTTGGATTAACTTGCTTTTAAGGTTTCTTTTAACTATAAGGCTTCATTATTTCATATGACACTTATCTTTAGGACTGGTCAGGCTTCAGCAGGAAGTAATGCTCTTCTGTAGTCACTGTACATGCAAACCCTACTGCCTCTAGTGGAGTCCACATCTGGTAGCCCTTCCCCCTCCTGCCTTCAGGCAGGAGAGTGGAGGCTCGAGGTGGTTTTATTTATTGTATGGATCCATGAGACTCACTGGATCCTGATATTCTTTTTCTTGCCTCCTTATTAGGCTCTCATTTCTGGACTCTTTCCTCATTCCCAGTTTGATATCTGAACTTGGACCATAGGCCATAAAGCAATGACATTTGTGCCCTGTGTGGTGCTTGGAGTACTGAATGTCAGTCATCCTTACCCTGGCTCATCCTGAACCTTGCCCATGTCTTCTAGTGTTTTTTTCAACACCCTGAATTATGGCTAGCTTTTTCTTTAGGGTTCCCACTAACCATTCTGACTCAGTTCTTAGTCCTGACTCCTTTTGACCTGTCTTCTCCTGTGACTGATTTTGATTTGATACTTATAGTATGTCTAAAATCTGTCTTTCTTATACTAGAATGGGGAAAGTTACTTTGGTCATGTCACCAAGAGTATTTAAATGAGGGAAGAAGTTTCACTATAACATGGATTTTCATTAAGCATGGGATTCTGTGCAAGGCTAATCTGTAGGGATTGATTATTAAAAAGTGCCATAAGTACTCAAAAGTATTCATTGCTAGATGTCTGGCATAATTTCCAAGGATCACATCATTTTATTATTTAAATGCCTTAAAATATGATTAATTCTACATTGAAGTCTAAATCGGTGGTTCTCAACCTGTCACTGTGTATGCATGTGGAGAGCTTTGGAAAAAGTACAGATGTCCACCCCCAGAGATTGAGAGAGAGACTTGGTTTTGGAGTGGAAGCCAGGCACTTGTAGTTGGTCAAAGCTCTGGAATTGATTCTAATGTGCAGAACCACTTAGCTAAAAGTCCATATTCCACATTGTTTTGGTAATGTGCTGGTTTCAACGTAGAGCCTTAAGAGGGATTCTTCCTATTCTGTAGCCTCAGGTATAGAATTTGTTTCCAGGGAATAATTCCCAGTTAGCTCATTTTAGAAACTTTTCCTCATTTGACTAATTTTCTGCCCTAAGTAGAGAAAATTGATTTGCTATGCTTTTTACTGAGAATTGACTGCTAAAGCATGTATCTTAGAGGTTTGAATTAGAATAACCTGGTGCAGAAAGCTACAATTAATGTTATATGCTACTCTGGTTAAATCTTACAGTTTGTTTTCTTTCAAACCAACTATGTATTTTATATCTACGAGACTAGTTAGTCCTGTATTTTACAGACTTAGGTTTTTTTGTTTTGGAGGGGTTTTTTTTGAATGTAGACTAAGGCAAGTTTGATGCTACTTGACAAAATACTACATAGGAATATCATGCTTCAAGATAGAATAAAATAAAACTACCTCTTAAAAACTTAGAATCCTTGTTAACTGTATTTGTGATTGGTAGAGACCAAAAGAAGAAGTACTCAGAATCCTGAGAATTAAAGCATTATTGTCTAAAGTAGACTGGTTTTCATTGGAATGGTATTACAGGCTCTGTCACACCTGCCATCTCACTGTTCTGAAGATTCCAGATATGTTTATTATTTTCTCTTGTTCCCTTTTCTCCTCCGTTATCCTGAAAGATAATGGGTTGGATCTTACCTTTGGCTCTGTAACTTAAAGTAACAGAAAACTCTAATGCAAGTGGTATAGACAATAAGGAAATTAATTCTCTTACATGACAATAATTTCTGAGGCTTCTTCAGGGTAGTTTATTTAACATTATCCTACTCTGTTATCCTCTGACTGTCAGCTTTGTCAGCTCCCTCATATTCAAAGTTAACTGCAGCAGTCTGGGCCGTACATCTAGGCAATTGCAAAATTCAATGTCTCTTTTTTAAGAGCAAGGAAACCTTTCCCAGAAGCTCCCTTATTTCATTGGCCAGAACTCGACACGTGACCTTGTTGTCTAACATCATAAGAGAAATGTAAGTGAAGGTATCAGAAAGGTGATAAGGGTAAACCAACATGTCGAAGTAAAGGGTTAGGTTTACCTCTTTGGGAAAGGGGAATATTGGAATTTCTCTAATTGGTTTAGACTAAGCAGGATTTATCTTGAGACCCTTGAAGGTAGGATGGCCATTGGGGTTCTGAGACAACAAGCATCACAGGTAGGCGAGAGTGTTCCAGGGGCTGCCTCATGACCCATGGACTCTCTCCTTTTCTTACCCTATTTTCTCCCATCTCCCATCATTTAGCCAGAACTGAATTTTTTTAAAGCTGTCCTGGAAGTTTTCTTCCTACTGAATTTTGCCAGTGCTTCCAGTTAAGTTTGCCTTAAAATCTGCTCATTCCCTTATAACATAAGTGTTTGTCACCTACTGCATGCTCATTTAAGAGTGTTTTTCTTCTTTTGTGTATATGTAAGTTTTAATACCTAGTATCCACCTGTTTTTTGTGTGTGTTGTTTTTTTTTTTGTGATACGCAGGCCTCTCACTGTTGTGGCCTCTCCCGTTGCGGAGCACAGGCTCCAGACGTGCAGGCTCAGCGGCCATGGCTCACGGGCCCAGCCACTCCGTGGCATGTAGGATCTTCCCGGACTGGGGCACGAACCCGTGTCCCCTGCATTGGCAGGCGGACTCTCAACCACTGCGCCACCAGGGAAGCCCTCCACCTGTTTTAAAATTAGATTTTAATTTCAAGGTGAACGTAGATTACTTTCCTGTGAAGGATGGTGGCAGAACAAAAGTAAAGTTGATTGAAGAGAAAAAAGAAAAACAGACTTTTTTCCCTAGAGGTGGTTTATTTAAAAGAACACTTGAGTGCAGACCCAGAGTTTTATCTTTAAAGTATCAGGGTAAAGGTAGGAATAATTTATGCAAAATGCAATGAGCAAAGTGTAGGACAAATGTCCTAGTTCAAGTTATTTAATATATTATCTCAATGAAATAATTTTTTGGTTACCGTGTTAGCTTTTTATGGAAGATACATTTAATCTTGAATAATCCTAAAACATTTTTTGCTAGTGACATGTGTCTTATTTTCAAAAGTCCCTTCCTCCTATATTATTCTGGTTCTCAATAAATAGTCTGGGATTTTCTTTTCATGGTGCATTTCTAAGCTAATAGCGTCTGAAACCTTATCTTGTAATGAATATTTTGTAAAGTATTATAAATAAATAAAAATTTAAATAGAATGCCATATTTAATTCTTTATACTAAGAAGAAAAGGTAAAAACAGATTCAGAACACAGGATAGCATACTTTTACTGACACACAGTTATAATATGTTTAGCTTATTTTCTGCCTTGTTCCATTACTATAACAATCCCAGGTTTATTGTCCCATTATTTCTAAAGCTAGAATACGCCTCTGTTTCAGGAATTTTAAAAGAAAATATGCCCATTCTGTTCTTTGATATTCTCTTCCTGAAGTCTAAACATACTTTCTAACCTAGACTAGAGAAGTGGACCATCAACATTTATGTATGTAGAGCTAGAGAGACACCCAGTGGCTGAAATACTTCTTTCTCTCTCTCTCTCTTTCTCCTAACAACGCCAAAAACATGATTGAGATTGAACTGTTTATTGAGTATTTTTCCTACTGTTTGCATCTTCTGGATTACTTTTCTAAAATTATTTTCCATACAATGTAAATATTCCCTTCTCTGCCTGTTGTTTGGAGTTTATCCCACGTGGGAAGCCAGAGCAGATTCAGGGGTCACAGTTGGAATGGAAGTGAGTACAGTTTAGACGTTCATACACAGATTCAATGGAGACAGCTACAGCCACTGTCACGATATCCAGTGTTATTTAGATAGAATATAAAAGCCCTAATATTAGGGACTAGGTTTAGATGTAACCAAGTAAATGTAAGCCATTAAACTCAAAGCTGGCCCCTGGTTCGTTATAAAATTTTCTGAAATTTCCGAAAAATGAAGACACAGTCAAAAGATTCCAGGTAACACAGAAAAAGGGGTGTTTATCTTGAGGATGTGTGAAGACTACTGAAAAGCTGGTGGTAGAAACTGGAGGCTGCTTAATGACTGGGACCATTTTTAATATAAAATCTGCACATTCCTATGCTCTGTTCTTGTCTCTACCAACCAGCTCCCTCTGCTCATTCAAAATTTCTGCTTGCCCAGAATTTTGATTTCATCATGGCCTGGTTTGACTCCTTTGGCCTGCTCCATCATCAGCTCTTTTCAACTCCAGTTTCCCTTGCCTCATCCTTTCTATGTTTTGTGGTTTGATGTCCCAAGAGAACATGACTGGCTTCGTATCTTTGAGAACCAAGTGATGCTGCTGGCCAGTGACTAGTCTGGATTGGTAGCCACTTGGTCAGGTGTTTCAGTTTCAGTCACCTGTGGAGTGGAGTCCCATGGTCTCCATAGGTTTTCCTCTTTGACAGAGCTGAATGCCATTTACTTCAGAAGGAGGCCTGGTCGTGACAGGTATTTTGACGCTTTGTCCAAATGGGAATTTAAGGGTATGATACATTCCAGAGCTTGGTTCTTAGGCTTTAGCTGTATCAGAATCACTGAAGGACTTACTAAAACCAGAATGCTGGGTCCCACTCCCAGAATCTCTGATTCAGTAGGTATGGGTTGAGTCCCAAGAATCTGCCTTTCTAACTACTTCCCTACTGATGGTGCTGCTGGCACAGGGCTCACACTTTGAGAATCATTGTCAGGGTATATAAAACTCTTATTGACTGACTAAATCTATCTTTAAACGTCTTATAAAAGAAATCCACTTTGGGGGGTAAAAAAGCATATCTAACTGAATGCTGAAATCATTGTTTTAATTTACTGTTTCGACCAAAACTATGATCTTGTGGTTAGTCTTTGGGCTTATTCTCTGACCAATATGATTTCTTATAGATTGACTTCAGTTTAATCTGCGTTCTTATAGTTAAAACTGTATCCTAAAGTAGAAAATTATTTGTTTCAACAGTCTTCCTTTTTTTTCTTTTACAAAAGTAAATGCTATGACTTCAGTTAAAAAGCAAGTTCTGGAAATATACTGATGGGAAGGTTTGAAAGCAACCCAACACTATAACTGGCTTGTTCCTTTCTTCTCTTCACAGGGTTACATGAGTTCTTTTTCCTCCTAGTCCTAGTGTACTTTGTGATTGCTTGCATTTATGCGCAATCATTGTGGCAGGCTATTAAGAAAGGAGGACCCATGCACGTGGTTTTAAAGGTTCTGACAACTGCATTGCTGTTACAAGCTGGTTCAGCTTTTGCTAATTACATTCATTTCTCCAGGTAACTCAAAACCATTAAAACTGTGTTCATCATTACGTCTAATTAATCCTAATTAGTCCACCAAAATTATGCTTGCTTTGATTATGAATGATTTTTTTCACACTTGTAATTGATGCTAATATTTTCCTCTTCAATTCTTCAGTTACTCCAAAGATGGAATAGGGGTACCTTTTATGGGAAGTTTGGCAGAATGTGAGTATCTTACTGAGCATTTTTTTAAAACATAAACTTGCTATCTGCTTCTTGTATGTTTTCCTTTTTTGTCAATTACTTTTTGTCATAATACAGTTTTTTTATCCAAGGTTGGTTAGATTCAGCTCAACTGGAAACAAGGTTATACATTTAGTTTCCACATATCCTATTTAGTTTCTTCTTAGTCATAGGTAATGTGCAGAGCTCTTCATTGTCTTTAGAGCATATTTATATGCATTCTCTCTTTTTTTTTTCATGTGGACCATTTTTAAAGTCTTTATTGAATTTGTCACGATATTGCTTCTGTTTTATGGTTTGGATTTTTGGCTGCAAAGCATGCGGGATCCTAGCTCCCCGACCAGGGATCAAACCCGCACCCCCTGCATTGGAAAGGCCAAGTCTTAATCACTGGACCACCAGGAGATTCCCACATTCTCTCATTTTTGTCCTCAATAAAAACTCAGTGAAGTAGATATGCTTATCCCTATTTTGCAGATAAAGAATCTGGGCTCAGTGACAGGAAGTACATTCCCAAATGTCAGTCAGCTAGTGAATGGTAGAGCCAAGATTTAGACCCAAATTTTCTGACCACAAAGCTAAAGGTTTTTTTTCCCTTTTTCATTCCTTTTGTGACTCTTTTGTCTCTATTTCTAACCCAGAGCCATAGAGTATACCTGTAATTGAGCTGACCTCTCAGCTTTGTTCTTTAATTTATAAGAGGAACTTTTGTGAAGTAGTTTTTCAATTAAATATGATGGTGAAAAACTAAAAGTTCCTATAATCATGACTTTTTAAAGGGAACTTTAGAGGGACATCAGGTCATATGCCATTCTCAATCCTGAAAAACAAGTTAAGATTTGCTCTAAAAAAAGCAGATTCTGAATACGAAGACATTCTAGGATTTACTTTCCTTATATTTCCATATTTCTCTTCTAGTCTCCTCACTCTTTAATAGAGTATCTTATAGTAATCTCTATAAACATCTCAGGACCCACTTATCCTGATCTTGCTGCCTATTTTAAGATTCTAAAACTTCTAGAATCTTTCCTTTTCCTTGTGAAGAGGATGGATACTGTTTACCTCTTGGGCATGAACAAGAGTTGCTTCTCCTTTTTTGACATTACTAGAACCCTGGTTTCAACCCCTGTTTTCTCTTAGATGACTCAGGATGTTTAAGAGAATCCTAGAGTTTTAAAGCTGGACAGAGCATAGAAATAATTTAGCTTATGCATTTTAGATGAAGAAATTGTGGTCCAAAGAGGCAAAGCACACAGAGGCCCATCAGTAGCAAAGCTGTTACTAAAATCAAGGACTTTTGAAGTTTTGTGAGTGTCTACTGTATTCAAAACAGTGTTTTAGGCTGTCTGGCATCTTCATGGTAAGTTAAAAGCAAAAGTCTTTTTAAAAAAACTGCAATAAATCAATGTTGATCATTTTTGGTAGTTCTGACAACAGGTTTGGTTAATGAAGATTTTTAATCAAATTCCACAGAATGGGGTTTTTGTGTCATCTGTGTATTTTATCTACATTAGTTATTTTTCAAGAACAGATAAGCAGTGTCTACCTACCCTCACAGTTATGGTATTATATCAATATGTGCATTACTTAGTATGTAAAGAAATGAGCCAGAAAATCAGTGTTCCCTCCTCCCCAGTATTTGTTTTTGCTAATTAGCAACTTATCTAGGGATATTCCTTTGGCTAACTTCTTTAAATAACTGAATATGTATTTGTGAAATGTTTAATAAAAATAATTAGCATCACAGTCATTTAAAATCTATGTTGTAAGAAAATTGTGCTTGTTCTGAAAGGCCATGACACTTTATATCATTAAAGTGTAGTGACAGTTCAGTATTAGAATTCGCTATTACAAGTATATAAGCATAAATGTAAAGTATCCGGTTTTAATTTGGGTGGCAGAGCTGGAGAAAAATATGGCAAAATAAAGCTGAAAAGGTCTATTATTAATAAGTTTTTGGCTTGTAACTTTTAATATAAGTTTGATACTACAGCTAGTTTTATCTGTTTCTCTAAGAATATCTTTATATAAAAGAAATAAAAGTCATAGACATCAAAGTTATAAATGGCAATTTGAAGAAAGTTTTATTTTGTTGAATTGTGATCACATGTTTATTCCAAAATCCACATCAAAATACACTCCGATGAAAAAGTAATAATTTTTTTAAAAATCAGTAAATAGAACTTCTAAAATGAATACACATGGCAGTTGAAGTATTATTGCTTGTTATTTTCTTGTCGCACTGAACTGGGTGCAGGCGGTTTCGTTGCGTCTTTTCTACCACAGCCAGCTTCCCCTGCAGTGTAAGCAATGGCCACCGGGGGGCACATCACACTAATGCATGGAGCGCTTCATTCGTCTTCAGGACTCTGACACTAGGGCCAACATAATTGGATGTTACAGCAGCTCTGCGTTTTATTGTCATGCTATTTCTTATTGATAGGTTTAGAAAATACTCTTCATATTATAGGTCAGCCACCAAAAAAAATTAACAACCCAGAAGTATTCTCCACATTGCAGAAGTTATATTTAAAATTTGTTTCTTTTCATAAGCAGTGAGTTATAGATTGTGATTAGAAAAACTAAGAATAAGAAACACAAAGAGATTTAAAGTTGGCCTTAATAAAGATATGATATGGACACATATATATTTTTAAAAATAGGAGTATTGCCATTGTTTTAACTATTTTCAGAAAGTTTACAAATTTAATGGCAAAATTTTAATTCTTTAGAATTATTATACATGAATATCTCTTATTGAATTTCATCAGTTTCTTTTTTAAAATGCCTGTCTTTTGTGGTTAATAAAATAATTATATTCTCAATGCAAAAAGGATAAAATTTGGGAATTCCATGGTGGTTCAGTGGTTAGGACTCCATGCTTTTACTGCTGAGGACGCAGGTTCAATCCCTGGTCGGGGAACTAAGATCCCACAAGCTGCACAGTGTGACCAAAAAAAAAAAAGGATAAAATTCTTCGTATTGTGAAAACTCAGTTGACTTTGCTTTTCATTTCCCATTAGTTTTTGACATCGCTTCCCAAATTCAAATGTTATACTTACTTCTGAGTCTATGCATGGGTTGGACAATAGTCAGAATGAAGAAGTCTCAGAGCAGACCTCTCCAGTGGGATTCTACTCCTGCGTCCACTGGCATTGCTGTCTTCATTGTCATAACACAGGTTAGTAGTGATACTAAATGTTTCTGCTTTGCAATATTGAGAAATGCAAATTTGAACATATCTCATGTCAAGAAACCTGGGACCCATGAGGAATTTGTGTCATTTTAAACTATGAATTTAAAGAGTGATAGATCATATATGAAGTAAGTGAGAAAGAGAAATACCATATGATATCAGTTATATGTAGAATCTAAAATATGACACAAATGAATTTATCTACAAAACAGAAACAGACTCTCAGACATAGAAAACAAATTTGTGGTTACCAAAGGGGAAAGAGGGAGAAGGAGGGATAAATTAGGAGTTTGGGATTAGCAGATGCACACTACTATATATAAAATAGATAAACAGGGTCCTGCTGTATAGCACTGGGAACTATATTCAATATCCTGTAATAAACCATAATGGAAAAGAATCTGAAAAAGAATATGTATATATATGTGTAAATGAATTACTTTATTGTACATCAGAAGCTAACACAACATTGTAAGTCGCCTATACTTCAGTTTTTAAAAAATGGGGAAACAAGAGTGATAGATCAATAACCTGTTAGCTTTCCGAGTGCTGAGGTGTGCACGTCGCAGAACTTCACTGTAATTCACCTGAATCTGAGCTTCCTATCAGATTATTTCAGTGCAGTGTATTTAATATTCAGTTACATTCTCATTTCCTAATTAAGAGCTTTCTTTCATATTTTCTAACACTTAGTAAGTACTCAATATTAAATGAGTCAGTTAATGAATTTGAGATTCATTCATTGGCCAGAATCTACTTTATACATGAAAGAATTCAAGTGAATATCAGATTCAAGAAAAAACAAAACGTAGAATAAAAAAGAATAGGATCTTGTTTTTGAAAACAAATGTAAAAACAAACTTGGTCTTTTAGAAGAGTCCTCTATGCCTTTTTTTTGTTTTTCTCTATAGTGACCTATAGACATTATTCTAGGATCTCCATATGCCTACGTACAATGGATTTATAAAAATTAAGAAGAAAGATATAAACATAAAAATTTGTATTGAGTTTGTGACCATCAGCTATAGATGAAAATGAAATATACATCTGGGCTCTGTAAAGGACATCATAATCTAAGTTTTAATGCATTAAATAAATGGAAAAACTCACTAGTGAAGGGTAAGGCCTGTGCCCATCTACCTCTAGTACTTATTTTAGAACCTTAGGTGCTGAGTGAAGGTTTATTGAATTTACATGATTGATTTAGAAAGAGACCATATCACAGATATTGATATTTAAAAAGGAGATAATGCCAGGATGGGAGGGCTAGTGAGAAAGAACTGAATTAGAGGTGATTAAAATAAGGGTAATTTCTGCCAACTTAATGTTTTTGATCCAGGATTTATGGAGAGTAGTGTTAATATCAGGTTAAATTCTCATTTCTCAATAACTGTTTTAAAAATCGAATTTTCATTATTTCATTGCAATTTAAATTCATTATCATAAACAAATACAAATTGAGATTATAACACTACCCTAGAGTTTATGTGAGCATTTGTGAAGAATGTATTAGACACGGCCCTGACTCTCAACAGCAGCCAGACTAGGGGGACGAGACAGGCAACAAGAGATCACGTAAATGTGTACAGTGTATTCCACAGGTCCTGCATTAGCATACGTATGTGGAAATATGGGAGTATGAATATGTAAAAATGTGAATCATGGGAAATAGTAGTTTGGGGTTTTTTTTTTGCTTTATTGGGTTATAATTGAAAAATAGAAATTATATAGATTTAAGGTATACAACTTGATGTTTTGATATATTTATACATTATGAAATGTTCACCACAATCAAGCCAGTTAACATATCCATTACCTCACATAGCAGGAAATGATAGTTCTATAATAGCACTTCTTTGTTGTAAAGAGTTACGTTTAGAAATGCAAGTTAAGGAATCAGACGGGTATAATTTGGCGTAGAGGAATGAATTTCTGTAATAAAGATCTAATTTTTGTTTCAAGAAGGAAATTTATGTGTGCAAGATGAGAAAAGAGTTCACCTAGCGAGAATGGTAGCTGGAGTAAAATTAGGGTGGAAGATTTGAGAATGAGGAAAGGAAGTGGTTGCTGGTAAACCCCATAAAGCCTAAAATTGGATTTAATAATGGAGTTTCGACCTAAATTCTTTGGAAGCCACTGAAGACCCAATTCTGAAGGCTGAGTTGGCAAATGAAGGGAGCACAGAGGGCTACTGACATGTGTGATGGTGAAAATTATCGTAATTGAAGTGATTGCTGTTTGGTAAAGGTGGAGGGAATGTGGGCACTGATTTCTACTGAATAGCAGTAAACAGAACAGCTTAATGAAGAACTTGCGAGCTTTACACTGGGATAGTAACAATATGGTAAAAAAGGTGAACAGACAAATAAGGATAAGTAACTGTGCCCTGGATGCTATGTTGGACTTGAAAATCTACTCTCCTTTACCCAGGGAAGTTACCGTGGGAAAAGAATGAGGTCTGAAATCAACAATTCTGACTTGTTAATTTCTGGATTACAAAAGATACTGAGATATTTGAAAGTTTATCCTGAGATAATGGGCTTGAATGCAGAACGGTTTGATTCCTAATAAGTGTTGAAGTAAGAAAGATTTAGAAGAAAGTTTTATGTTTATTCTCTTCATCTTTTCGACTTATTTTCATCATTAGAGCTGTCTTACTTGAATCCTGGTAACAGTAGCATTTTTTATCTCTTGCATGTGGTCTCATTTGATTACAATCCCTTTTCTCCAGCTGAGGGTATCAGTGAAGGAAAAACTGATTGTGCTTTATTAATCAACACCTTATATAGTCTGATAAATCTTAGAGCCTCTTAGGAATGTTTATATACTGGTTAAGGGGATATAGAAAAGAGTTGAAAAAAGTACCTTATTGTAAGTAGACATGACTTTTTTCTCTAAATATTGTTTTTTACAGAGTATTTTGCTACTTTGGGAACAGTTTGAAGATACCAGTCCTCACAGCCACCATTCACACCACAACTTAGCAGGGATCCTTCTAATTGTTTTAAGAATTTGCCTAGCGTTGTCATTAGGCTGTGGACTCTACCAGATCATCACAGTGGAAAGAAGTACACTCAAGAGGGAGTTCTATATCACTTTTGCCAAAGTATGGGTTTGGTTAGAAAATGACTTCTTCACATTATCAACTTCATTTTGCTTTACTTGGGAAGTTAAGGAGCAACCATATGCTAATATTTAGTAAGGTTTTATTGCGTGCCAGGTACTCTATGTGCTTCAAATCATTTAATCTTCATAACTTATGAGATATAGATGATATTATCCCCATTTTGCAGAACTCATGAAACAGTAGTTTCCATGTAATCTTTGGCAGGTCCGTTTTGCCTGTATTATAATTTCTTTATCAATAGGGATTTTACATTTTTTCTGTAGTATCAGAATTTTTTTAATAAAAAAATTAGGATACGGTTTGCATGTCTCAAAAAACAGCCATTAATGGACTATGAACTGTTACTCCCAGAATTATGCAATGTTTTATAACAAACTATGAAGAGCCGTCCTTCAGCATAAGCAGAGGGAGCCAGGACGCTGAGTACATACTATGTTTCAGCCATTTCATGTCATCCATATGAGATCATGTGTACTTCATTCCCCCTTGTTGTGTCCTTCTTATGCTAGTGAGATCTAAAGGCAAATGGATTTTTTTTCTGTATCCATTTAATAAAGGAAAAGATCAGGAGACAGGTTGAGTCAGTAACGTTACAGAAGCCTCCCTTCCTAGAAAGTTATATTTTTTTGGTCAGATTGAGAGAATCCATAACCCATCATCTTGGCAACTCAGAGCATCATTCTGATAAGCTGTTTGGTCAGCCCACCCTAGTTGACAGTCTCAGTAGAACGAGGCTGAGACGGAGGAGGGCCAAATTCCTTCTTTATTCCAGATGTGGAGCATTTTAAAGCTGCCGCTGCAGCCCTAGGAACCCATGTCAGGCCTCTGAGTACCAAACAGGCAAGGATATGCCATTTCACTTCGGAATTCTTCCCAGAGACAGTAGTGCTTATTGTTTCAAAAGTCAGTATATACTTCAGGTATTTAAAAACTAAATTTCTTCTTTTCTTCTATGTTTAAAACAGTACAAAATTTTTTTCTTAAACTTTAATTTTTATATGTTTTAATATAACTATTTGAATAGGTTCAAACATCCAAAAGTATTTAAGAAGCAGCAAACGTGTTTCTTCTCTCCCATCTATGCAGTTATCACCTCCTCAAATAATCACTGCTATTAATTCCTAATTTATTTTTTAGAGAATTTAAAATATATTACTATATACACTAATGTGTATAAATGGATAACTAATAAGAACCTGCTGTATAAAAAAATAAATAAAATTCAAAAATTCAAAAAATATATATATATTTATATTTCCCTTCACTTTTATACAAATAGTAGCATTGTGAACACATTTTTCTATATCTTGTTTTTTTTTCTTATAACCTCAATATACCAAGCATTTCAACACCTACTAGTATTAACTTATTATTTTATTTCAAATTTAATTTTGGAAAAGGATAAGTTGCCATGTTCTAGGAAAAATAGAACATATATATTTGAAAAGTATAGTGTTAAAAAGTTTCCCATTCCTACTCGCCTAATTCTGTGTCTTTTGTACTAAATCTCAAACAGGTAACCGCTGCTAGTCAGTTTTTGTGTATTCTTACAGAATTTCTTTGTGTATCTATATGCAAATATGAATGTATATTCTTACTTGTTTTTTATAGAAATATTACACATTTGTACCTTGTTTTTCTCAGATTTGTTACTTATATATCAAAACCTCAAAATATATGTATGAGGAAGATGTAAGATTTTAAATACTCCAAAAACACCCATTTGATTAGAAACAGAATATCATTGTCACAACAGTAGCAAATATATTTCTACATTTTATTGCAAGTTCTACTGTACAGGCCAATTGAGATCAATCATGACCTCCTAAATATGCTGGTATTGTTATTTACCTGGTACATTCTGAAAACAAAGCATAGCTGCGCTTACTTGACTTATTTTTCATTTGTTTCAGGGCTGTATCTTGTGGTTTTTATGCCATCCAGGTCTTGCATGCATTTCTGTCATTTTTAATGACTACCAAAGAGATAAGGTAAATAATATACATGATCAAAATAGTTTTTTGTAGTCTTTATTGGGAAATTATTAAAGTAGGAAAGGCCTGTTTATCCATTCAGCGGTTTCTTGGATTCTTTAAAATAAAACTTTGAAACAAAATATTGAACCAGTGAGTATTTAAATTTAGTTTATAAGCAGAATGATGGAAAATAGCTTTTGTTATTCTTATTTTAGCCAATTTCATAATACTGTTTTATAAATTAAATTATAAAATTTATAACTCATCTTTGTAGTTAAGAAAAAATGATTAAAATTTTTTGCTACATAATGTTAAAAATCAAGACAGCTTTCTAAAAGTCAGTCTAGTTGCTTTAACAGCCTGCAGACTGGAATGCCATGCTCAAGTATGCCACATTTTGGTTGTATTGATACCTACCTTCTTAGGTGAATTACTCCATCATTTCGAAGTGGAGTTCTGCCAGGAGCCCTTTACAAGCAATGCAGTGTGCGGTTGAACACACAAATGTTTCTTGAACCTGAGGTATTTACAAAGGGTAAATAGATAGGAAGGTAGTCTACAAAAATAGAGAAGTGACTTGAGAATTTCGGAAAGGGCTTTTAGAGCACTCTCCAGCATTCAGGTAGGGGCATGCTTTATTCCTATTACTAGATTAGCCAGGAGTCTGATTTTTCCTATTACTTTCTTTAGTGCATGCACCCTGAGAAGATGGTTTAGCAAATTATTCTTTTGTGTCTTATTTTGACATCTATAAACTAACTGTTAAAGGAATTTTACTTTTGAACAATTATAGTTGAACATTAGTCTCATTTTCCTATTGAAAATTTCTTTTACAAAATGTACACACAGTAAAGATGGGACAGATACAGTTTTTTATTTATGTATATTTATATAACGTATATATAAGTTTATATATGTATAAAGTATTTATAGGTCCATGATAAAATGAATATAATTTCTGTTTTTGCAGGCAGTAAAGCATTCTCTTTCTTTTCTTTTCAGGTCATTACAGTAGGCGTTATCCTTTGCCAGTCTGTTTCCATGGTGATTCTCTACAGACTCTTTCTATCCCACAGTCTTTACTGGGAAGTTTCTTCACTTTCCTCAGTAACACTGCCACTGACCATATCATCTGGACACAAAAGTCGCCCTCACTTCTGATACTTGATTTTCTTTAGAGGAAAAGTAAATTTATTTACCAGAGTGCAATAAGGATTCAAATACAGTGACTTTTCTTTTCATACTTTTGGTATGAAAAATTGAACAGAGAAAGCAGAGCATGTTATTTATACAACTGCATTTAAGCAGTACCAAACTGAAAAAAAGGTAATAAATGTTTTGAGATATACTTAATAAACTTTCAAGAAAGAGTGTTGTTATAAGATCATTTATGCAATTTCCATATGGAAATAAAGATGAAAAGAATTATATGATATTTTGGTAAGAGATTCACCACTTATAATGCCTCATCTTATATCAATAATTAACTCAGGTTTGATAGTCTTATAAAAAGTAATCAGTTAAATGATTACTTGCTTATACATGTCTAAACCAAGTCCAGTTATGAAATCAGTGTAATACACTGGTTAAAAACTGCTTCTTTTTATGCTTTAAGGAAAATGCATTTTGTATTGGAGTTAAAGAAATTGAAAATGAAGTTACTTCAGAAAATCAGTATAAAATATATTCATAGTTAAGTGAATAAGCTTTTGTTTATTTGTGGGTGGGGTTATTCTCCATTTTCTTCTATTCTAGCTCTAGCTAGGTTTTAGCTTGATTAGCAAAGCGTTTTTGACAGATAGTTTATGAAAAACTTAGATACATTGCATTGGTTTTACAAAGGGTTTTAAAATCTGAGCACTTAGGTGAAGGGACAAGCTGGTTTACATGTTGAAAAAGAAAGAAGGAGAAAGTACTCTGTGATATGGTACTAAAGTTTTAATCCTGATATAATTCATTTCTCTTACACTGAATCCCCAATCATAATTAAGCTGTATACACAGATTAAATTAACAGAAGCATTTCACATAAATGCTGGTTTCAGTCATCAACTACCCATGAATTCCTGCCCAAGGATACTTAATCAGGATTAAATTTTCTATGAATAATTGAAAAACAAAATACTCACTGGATTTGTTATAATCCGTGTTGGCACTGGATTCTAAGTAGTTGCCATCTTGAATCCTTTGTAATAAAGCCATATTTTTGCATATGATGCCCCAGTATTGAGTATACACTCTATCAAGTGCCTGTTTAAAAAATTGCTAAATTGTTGTTACTTGCTGTATAAAATGACTATGCCCATTAATAGTCACTGATCAGAAATTATTCTGTTTCTGTTTTTCAAGTCATTCAGGCCTTTACATTTTTACCTCTGGCTTATTTTAAAGATATTTTTTAATCTACTTGCAAAGGTATTATGTTGTTAAGCAAGAGATGGTGCACTGATCTGGTAATTAACCTTTTTAAAATTAAACAGTTAAAGCAACATAGCACAACTTAAAAATCTCTTCGATGTTGTCTGTTTTTCCCTTACATCTAGTCTCATTGGAAATGAATAGTATTCTGCTTCATTTTAAAGGGAAAATACGTGTGTTCATGACTAGCAAAATGGCAGAATGACAGAGTTCAGCCTGCTCATTAAATCCTCAACAGTTCTTTGTAAATTATTTAATAAATGAGAGCTACAGGATGAGACTAGAAAATCTGAGGTGTATCTTAGGTTTAGGTGTTGTTCTGAGTGGTCATGACCTTTGCTTTTACCACATCTCACTAACAACCCCAGTTATTGTCTGTTGTGTTCAACTGAAGTACAGTTAACTGAGCTGGGGAAAAAGAGTGAAGCCTTTTCATAAATTTTGTGAACTTGCAACAGTGGGAAGAGAATAATCTTTGTGTTATTTACACAAAGAACATGGAAACTGTAATCAACATGTATGAAATATATTGCTGTGCTTGCGTTTATGAGGCTCGAACAGGGGTTTTTTTACTCTATTTTTTAAGTTATGGTTGAACTTGCTGATAATTTATTTTGTTATTTAAGAGCCACTGTTAAATGAAGAAAAACAGTTAGTAAATATATAAGGCAGTTGTGAATAAAGGTTCTAGGTCTAGTGCTGTAACCACACTCCCCTTTAACTGAGTATAAGAGAGAGGATAAATGGTTCCCCATAGTCACCTGACTTTCCTTCACTTTTCTACTTTACCCTCATGATTTAATTAGCACCTATTAGATGTTGTGTTAAATTTTAGTGAGAATGAATGGCTATCCATAGTTAATTTTAGCTGTTGGTTTTTAACATTAAACCTGGAATTGTGCTGAAAATCAGAAATGAGCTTGAATATCTGTACCCTCAATATTTGAACACTTGGCTTTCAGCCAGACAGTATTGCTAGCAGGGAGAGATAATCCAGGCAGAAGAGCTTGCTTTAGGAAAAATTTTCATGATCTCAAGTAAAATAAGCCATGTCTAATGAAAATGGGAGATATACAAGTCTAAGACCAATTCTAAGATAAGGAGACTAGAATCTATACATCAGCATAAACATTGGCCCCTTCACCATGTTTCCTTTAGGCAGTTATGCATATTCTCTGGAAATTCTTTGGAAATCTGGAATTATTTGTGACACGTTCACTTTAAATAGCTTCAGTGGTGTCAAATCTTTAAGGTTCTTTGTTTTTGAGAAGTGATTTGATATAGCCAATAAATTTGAGACTAGATCTGAAGAGGTAATAGCAATTTTTGTTCCAACATGTATTTATGAATTGAGACTAAAATAATGAGATTGGTTTTCCAATGAGATCTGAAAACTGAACTTGTGCAGTAGTTCTGTAATATTGCTGCTTCCACACTTGGGTGCCTTCTCTGCACAACTCCAAGGGCATCACGCACATTGTGCTCTAGGAGTGACAGTTACATAGAAGAGCAAGAAGCTTGGAGTTGTGGAAGGGGTGGTCCTGCCCGCTACAGCCCAGTCTCCACAAAGCAAAGGGAAATCACCCGGATGATGGAGTTCTTTGTGCTAACCTGGTGCCTTTTATATTTGAAATTATTTTAAAATAGTTTAGAAATGTAAATCAGATCAAACTACTGCTGTCTTATTAAAAACTCTCCGCTTGCTTCTCGTTGCACTTAGAAAAGAGTGACTCATGCTCATTACCATGTTCTACAAGGCCCCACGTGATGTTGTCCCTCCCTCTATCTCTGATCTTATTTCATACCACCGTCCCTCTCACTATGCCCCAGTCTCATCATCCAAAAATACCTCATTTATATCACTGCCTCAGAGCCTTTGCACTAGCTATTTCTTCTGCCCGGAATATTCTCTTCCAAATCTTGATGTGGTTGTATGGTTGAATCCTCATCCTTCAAGTTGTCAGCTCAGATATCTTTCGGAGACCTCTGACCATCGGTGGTGGATTTATATGAGGCCAATGTAGCTAAGCTGGAGATATGTTTCTCAGAATTACCTCTGCATAATTCCAGAATAGCATGGGTCAAAGAGATGTTTGGAGTAAGATTTAGTGGGCTGAAGTAAAGTAGCCAGATCCAGATTGTTTTTAAAACTGAAAGGTCCAAGCAAGGCACGCACTGTTGCTGCTCAGCCAGGTTATTGCTTATCTGCTGGTTCACCTTCTTGGTGTGTGGGCCAGCAGCCAGGTCCACAGAACACCAGCTCCTACTGGGTCACCTCCTTCAGCTTCTCTGACTCCTGGGCCAGATGTGTGTATTACTCTATGACAAAGGGTGCTGGGTTGTGCAGGACAACCCCACTATCGAGGTTGGAGACTTGCAGTCCATTCTCATGAGTTCCACCCAATTCCCATGGGTTTTGCTCATCCTGGCAGGTCCCAGTGCATCTTTGCTTTCCCCACTTCACATTCATCTTCCCTCTCACTTGCCAGACACAAAAGGAATAGCCCCCTAGAATCCCTATAATAAATGCCTTATTTTATATATTAAAAATGGAGTGTGTGTGTGTGTGTGTGAGAGAGAGAGAGAGAGAGAGAGAGAGAGAGAGAGAGAGAGGGAGAGAGAGCCTAGTGGTTTTCCTTTTCTGAACAGACCCTACAGATACACCATCCTGTCTAATGCTGCACCCCATCCTAATCACTCTATTACAGTATTTTCTTTTCTCTTTGTAGTACCGCTTTATCTTTGCCTCTTGCCTCTCTCCCCAACTAGAATGTAAATTCTGAGGGAGTTTGGCCATGGTCTGTATTGTTCATTGCTGTATCCCTAGCACCTAGAACATTCTCTGGTGCACACTAGATGCTCAAAAATACTTTCGAATGAATGGATAAAAGCAATTCTGGAAAAGTTTCAGGCATGTATTTAGCAATACCAACTATATAGTGACTTCAATAATGCCTTGCTGTTCTTTATTAAGTTATATGGAACTGAGAATGTGTAAAAATCTTGAGTGGTCAAGTAGTTGTTAAATAAAGTCTAACCTCGAAAACTCATCAATTTTAAGAGGATTCCTCAAGTTGTCAAAGAGCCAGTTTCCCTTTGTTTTAAATAGACCGTATTGGGACCATGTGACTGGCATTTTAGCCTACCGCACTAAAAGCACCAATTTAAAAGATGTTTAAGTTAGCTAGAGGAAGGAATGTTGACAGTAGTCAGAAGCAGCTGGGAGAAAGAAAAACTAAAAATGACCCTAACACTCAAATCACAGCAGCCTGGGGTCATTTAGTATGGGTGAAAACAGCCCTGTGTGCCTCGATAGACACTTAGAGCTTTATTGTTCAATATAGCTCATGACAATAGCCCTTAGGATTCAAAGATTAAATTATAAATTATGTTCAGTACCCTCAGAGAAATGTTCAAATACATTGTTAATGTTTTATTCTTGTTAAATTGGTAATATATGTCATTGATCGTACAAAAATTAGAAGGTTAAAAAGGGTAAAAAAGCAAGTCCTTGCAGCCACTTATTTCCCTCCCCTGGATTCAACCTCTGTTACCAGTTTCTTGTATATTTTTCTAGAGATGGCCCCATGTATATATAAACATATGTGAAACACAGATTGGAGCATCCCATACAGGTTGTTTTGCACATTCAGCAGTTTATTTTGTATCCCTAACTACTGAGTTGCCCCATCTTTTCATCGATTGCTTAGAATTCCATTATATGAATGAATCTTAATTTTTTTAATCAGTCCTCTGTTACTAGACTTGGTTTCCAGCCTTTTGCTATTACAGGTAGCCTCTTAACTCTTGGAATAAAAAATTTGCCTGGCCCTCTTCCCCTACTCCCAGACTGTCCTGCTCGGCCCCCACCCTCAATCCCACTTTCTAGAATCTAAATCATTGGAATTTTCAGAGTGCTAGAAGTGTCTTTGTTATTCATGGTGGAAACTGATAGTTTATGCTAATGAGATGACTCAGTATGAAAGCTGACCACACCAGAAAGACCAAACATATGATTAGAGGGTTGGGGCTTTGAATCACAGTGATATCAGCCTGACCTCTGGGGAGGGAAAAGGGGATGGGGATTAAGTTCAACCCTGTGGTCAGTGAGAGACTCTATCATGCCCATGTAGTGAAACCCCAACAAAGACTCTGCACACTGAAGCTCAGTTGAGCTTATAGATTTTTTAAATACAGGTAGAATTAAAAGTTGTTTTTTTTTTTAATGGCCACTGTGTTTTACCTGTGTCATAGGTAGAAAAACCTTACCTCTTGGAGATTATGTTTAAACCCCTCATATTTTCTTCTAACAGTCTTTTTTTTTAAATATGTTTAAAGTTTTGATCCACCTGGAATTAGCTTTGCTGTAAAATGTGAACTAGGGATACAACTTAATTTTTTTGAGATGGTTGCCCCCTTATTGCAACATCATATATTGTATAATCCACCTTTTATTTATTGATTTGTAGCCAACCTATTTGGGGACTTTTAAGCCTTTTCAATGAACTGTTGATTCATGGTCTAATACCACACTTTTAATTATTATAGCTTTAAAATATGCCTTACTGTCTGATAAGGATAATTTCCTGTTAATACTGTCCTTTTTCATAATTTTTAAAATTATTCTTGCCAATTTTTTCATATGAGCTTTAGAATCCTTTTTTTTCTGATTTTTTTAAAAAGAAAAACAAATCCTGTTTACTGTTTTTAGTGAGATGTATTAAATTTCCATATCAACTTAGGGATTTGACTTCCTTAACATGTTGGATGTTAATTTCACAGATGGTAGCTTGTCCTTTTGGCTCCTTAGCCAAGCATGTCATCAACTGTCTGAACTGTGGTTGCTTCCATAGTGATTCATGAAACTGGTATGAAATACCTTTCTATTTTTTTAATATGAGTGTGTGTTTGTCAATCACTTTTTAAAGACTTCTTTATATAGAACTTATACATTTCTTGATAATGCCTAAGATATTTTAATGTTTTCTTTCATTATATGTTGTATATGGCTATTTTACATGTGAAGACTGTTGGTTTCTGTATTTTAATTTTGCTTTCAATCACCCAACTGAAATCTCCTAACAGTTGTACTAACTTTCTAGTTGGTTCTTTTGTACTTTCTAGATAAACAGTCATGTCATCTGCAAATAATGACCATTTAACTTCTCTTCTTCCCTTTTATACCTCTCATTTTTACTCCTTATTGCTAATATCTCCAGAACAATGTTAATTAGTTTTGGTAACATGGTGGTAAGAGTTCTACATTCCACATGAAGTGGTTCCAAGTAGACTTTGAAAAGTTAAATATTTATACTGTAATCCCTAGAATAAGAACTAAGAAAAAATCAAACTATATATATTTTTTTGAAAATGCAACAGGAAAATTAAAATGGAATAATAAAAAGTGTTCAAAAAAGAAAAGAAAAAGAGGAAAGGGGAAACAAAGGAATTAAAAACAGAGAAAAATAGAAAAGCAGAAAACAACAGAATGATAGACCTATATCCAAACACATCGATAATTACGTTAACTGTAAGTGTTCTAAATCACCAGTTAAAAGACAGAGATTGTCAGAATAGATTTTTTTCAATGTCCCAACTATATGCTATCTGTAAGAAGCTCACTTCAAATATAATGATATAAGTAAGTTGAAATAAAATAATGGGAAAGATATACACATGCAGACAATAATCAACTAAAAGCTGGAATGACTATATTAAGATCAAAATAGACTTCAGAGTAATGAAAATTACCATGGATAAAGAAAGGATTAAAAGATAAAAGGGACAATTCACTAAGACAACGTTGCGATCCTAAATGTATACATCAAACAATAGATCTTCAAAATACATACATCAAAAACTGACAGAACTGAAAGAAGAAATAGACAAACTCATAATTATAGTTGGAGACCTGGGTTCTCTTAGTGATCAACAGAACTAGTAAAATATCAGCTAGAATATAGAATTGAACACCACTACCAATCAACCAGATCTAGTTGATAGTTATAGATCACTCAACCCAACAGCAGAAAAATATACATTCTTTTCAGGTGCACATGGACCATTCATTAAAATAGACTGAAAAAAAAATGATAGACTATGTCCTGGGTCATAAACCATAACAAGTCTAAAAGAATTGAATTTATACAAAATATGCTCTCTGATCATAATCAGGAGCAGAAAGATAACTGGGAAATCTACAAACACTTGAAAACCAAACACTTTTTAAATGAACCATGGCTTACCAAATATATTTTGAATTGACAGAAAATGAAAATACAGCATATGAAAATTTGTGGGAGGAAGCAAAAGTATTTCTTAGAAGGAAGTTTATAGCACCAAATGCTTGTATAGGGACTTCCCTGGTGGTGCAGTGGTTAAGAATCTGCCTTCCAGTGCAGGGGACGTGGGTTCAATCCCTGGTCAGGGAACTAGATCCCACATGCATGCCGCAACTAAGAGTTCACATGCCACATCTAAGGAGCACATATGCCACAACTAAGGAGCCGGTGAGCCACAACTAAGGAGCCTGTGAGCCGCGACTAAGGAGCCCACCTGCTGCAATTAAGACCCAGCGCAACCAAAATAAATAATAAAAGTAAATAAATAAAATTAAATAAAAATTAAAAAAAGAAAGAAAGGAGCTATCAAGCATGAAAAGACATAAAGAAAACTTAAAAAATAATGCTTGTATAGAAAAGAAGAAAAGTCTTAATAATCTCAGCTTCCAACTGAAGAAAATAAAGAAGTGAAAAATAACCCCAAAGCTATGAAAAGGAAGGAAATAATATGATAAGAACAGATATCAATGAACTTGAACACCAAAAAACCACGAAGAAAATCAATAAAACCAAAACTGCTTCTTTGAAAAAAATCAGTAAAATTGATAAACTGCTAATAAAATTGACAAAGAAAATAAGAAGAAACACAAATTACTGTTATCAGGAAAAAAAGAGGAGATATCAGACTCGGCAGACATTTACAGACTAACAAGGAAATACTGCAAAACAAAACCAAAAACAAAACCTCTGCTAACATTACTATGACAATTTAGTTTAAATAATCATTTCCTGAAAACCATATGTAAAGAACTATGAAGGGTCTGAGATTTTACCCTACTTACTACCTAACTAGTTAACCTGTTACTGCTTCATGGAGGCTGCAGAACACATCAGACTCCTAGGTCAGAGACAAAGGACTTTATTACTCAGAACACAGCATCATGAGCTTCAGGCTGTTTTGCATTGGTTACACATACCTCTAAGTCCATGGGGGCAATACTGGTAAGACTAGATGGATGTTACACATGCAGTGCATTTGTGTAGCCCCCAAGGAACTCTGAACTTGGGGAATTTCTCTCTTTTGTAACTGGCTTTGTGTTGAGAGGGAGAAGTTACCTCACCTTTCTCACTGCAAACACAATCCTGAGAAAGACCCAGACAGAGAGTGTTTGGAGCCTTGCATTCTTGACATACCCAGCAAAGGCATATGCGGGGATTCACTGGGCTCATGATGGATTACCTCTTCCAATACCACAAACCACCAAAACCTACTCAAGATGAACTAAATATCCAAAATTGTCCTATAATGACTAAGGAATTCTTGTTTAAAAGGTTTAAAAGCCTTCCGAAATAGAAATCTCAAGGCCCAGATGGTTTTACTAGTAAATTCTACCATGCATTTAAAGAAGAAATAATACCAAATTCTACACAGTCCCTTCCAGAGAAATATAAGAGGAAAGAGAGAAAGATGCCAAGGCAATTCAGTGGAGAAATGAATGTCTTTCCAACAAACAGTGTTGGAACTATCGGACATCCACATGCGAAGTAAATGAACCTCAACATAAACCCCACACCTTATACAAAAATGAACTCAAAATGAATCATTGATTTAAATGTAAAACTACAAAACTAAAACTTTTATAGAATACATAGGATGAAATCTTTGTGACTTAAAGTTAGTCAAAGAGTTCTGACATACCAAAAGCACAATCTACAAAAGAAAGTATTGATAAATTTGACTTCATTAGAATTGAAAACTTTTGTTCTGCAAAAGACACAGTTAAGAGAATGAATAGACAAGTTACAGTCTGGGAGAAAATATTTTAAATCACTTATGCAATAAAGTGCTCTATATTAAAAAATGTGTAAAGAGCTCTTAAAACCCTACAGTGTGAAGACAGCCCAATTAAAAAATGGACCAGGGAATTCCCTGGTGGTCCAGTGGTTAGGACTCAGCACTTTCTCTGCAGAGGGCCCGGGTCTGATGGTTGGTTGCACAAGCTGCACATGCAGCCAAAAAAAAAAAAAAAAAGGACCAAAATCTTGAACAGGCACTTCACCAAGAGAACATATATAGATGACAAATGAGCACATGAAAAGATGTTCAACATAATTAGCCATTAGGGAAATGTTAATTAAAATCATGGTGAGATACCCCCTATTAGAACGCTAAAATAAAAATACTGAAAACACCAAGTCCTACCAGGGGTGTGGAGCATCTGGAACTCTCCTGTGTTGCTGGTGGGAATGCAAAATGGCACAGCCACTCTAGAAAAACTGTTCTGCAGTCGCTTATAATGTTAAATAAATTACCATATGACACAGCAATCCTACCTCTGGGTAATAACCCTAGAGAAGTGAAAACCTATGTTCACACAAAAATCTGTACACAAATGTTTATAGCAGCTCTATTCACAACCATAAAAAACTGGAAACAACCCACATGTCCTGAATTTATAAAGTATGATATATCCATGCAAAGGAATAGTGTCAGTAATAAAAAGAAACAAACTTAATTCACACAGCTTGGATGAGTCTCAAAGGCATTATGCTGAATAAAAAAAGTCAGTCTTAAAAGATTATATACTACATGATTCCATTTAGATGGCGTTTTCAAATAAACAAAAACTGTAGTCATGGAGAAAAGATCAGTGGTTGCCAGGAATTACAGGTGGGAGAAGGGTAAGACTATGAAGGGGTAACACCAAGGAGATTTTGGAGGTGTTGGAACTTTTCTGTATCTTGACTGTTGTTGTGGCTACATCCATCTATGCGTGTGTTGAAAGTCAAAAAGCTGCACACTAAAAAAATTAATTTTGTGTCATAATTTAGAGAATAAAATAAGTTTTTAAAAATGGATGTTGGATGTTGTCTAATGCCTTTCAGCATCCAAGAATATGATGATAGGATTTTTCTCTATTGTTCTATTAACTAGTGAGTAGTATTATCAGATTTCCTGATGAAGAACCATATATTTTCGAAAGTCTTACCATCCCAAACTAATGAGATTTTTAAAAACTAGGGTAGTTAATAGGGTATAAACTTTAGCAGTTTAGAGAATGAAAACATTCAGGTTCTCTCATTCTTTGAGAATGTCTTTTCTTATTTTTTTTAACATCTTTATTGGAGTATAATTGCTTTACAATGGTGTGTTAGTTTCTGCTCTATAACAAAGTGAATCAGCTATATGTATACATATATCCCCATATCTCCTCCTTCTTGCGTCTCCCTCCCATCCTCCCTAACCCACCCCTCCAGGTGGTCACAAAGCACCGAGCTGATCTCCCTGTGCTATGCGGCTGCTTCCCATTAGCTATCTGTTTTACATTTGGTAGTGTATATATGTCCATGCCACTCTCTCACTTCATCCCAGCTTACCCTTCCCCCTCCCCGTGTCCTCAAGTCCATTCTCTACGTCTGCGTCTTTATTCCTGTCCTGCCCCTAGGTTCTTCAGAACCTTTTTTTTTTTTTAGATTCCATATATATGTGCTAGCGTACGGTATTTGTTCTCTTTCTGACTTACTTCACTCTGTATGACAGACCCTAGGTCCATCCACCTCACTACAAATAACTCAGTTTCGTTTCTTTTTATGGCTGAGTAATATTCCATCGTATGTATGTGCCACATCTTCTTTATCCATTCATCTGTTGATGAACACTTAGGTTGCTTCCATGTCCTGGCTATTGTAAATGTCTTTGAAAGACAAGAGTCATGTGTTCTGAAAAGTGCGTTTAAAATCAGTTGTATTATTTTGAATTTTTGCTTTATGCATCACTTATATTTCAGGGTTTTTGCCACTAGATGCTTTAGAGTATAGCTGGTTAGTTGTAAAAGGTGCCAAAATCTTTCATATTTAGAAGGTAGTATTACCTACTAGAAGGAACAGGGACTTTTTAACAAGGCAGACTGATTTCAATCCTGGCTCTGCCATTTTTCAGTCATTTTCTCATGTGTAATCTGGTTTTGGAGCAAACAGTGATTCCTTTAGCATGGAGAAGGGGTCTTACTGAATAGAGTAAGGAGGGTCCAAAAGTGAGAGATGGGTTCTAATATTACTAACTCATAGGATTGTTGTAAAGATTATGTATGGTGCTTGTGCCTACTCAGTGCGATGTTCTTTATTTATAGACCTGAAGGTTGTGTGCAAAACTTTCAGCGAACCTGAGGTTCTTCCTGATCTATTCATTCATAGAGATAATATTTAAATGTCCATGAGATGAAAGTGTTTGTTTTAAATAATTGTACATATGTGGTTAGAACAGAAAGTAGGTGTGACTGGAATATATTCAAGATTCTATCTAATTCACACGTGACTACATTCCAACATACACCCACACAAAATAAACTTTAAAATCTCTTGCCTAGCCTGTGAGCCTCATAGATCTTTCAGAAGATTAGCTTTTAAGACTTATCCAGAAGTTAGAGTGTTTGTAAAAGATTTTTGGGGGGGGAGGGGGGTGTTAAAGTAGAAAGTGGTTTCTTCTCAGATACACCAATTTCTATGACCAAAGTTCCTTATCAGATTAGTAAACTATAATATTCTTTTCTTCCTTTTGTAAAGATATCAGGGTCTGTAGAAATAAATGGCATTCAATAGTTATTAAAGTTTACTATTTCCAAACTAACAATCCTTTTAAGCCCCTGTAAATTCTATCTTTGATTGTTCCTAAAATCATATAGAGCGGTTCATAAGCTTAATTTGAGAATTCTAGATGGAAACATTCTAAATGTAGTAAAGTCAGGCTTTAAGAACAATATCAAAAATCACAAATTATGGCTCATATCTAGATTTCAAGGTCATAGATCTCTCACCTTTTTAAATATAAATTCCTTTCCAGAGAGCAACATTTCACCGCCTGCTCTTCAGCTTCCGGGAACCCATCTCTCTCACTCTATCCAGTAGGACCCCTTCACAGTGTTGAAAGAATCACTGTGCTCCGAACCAGGTGTCTTCCCCCAGGGCTCTGCTTTAAGTCGGTAAGGCAATATTTCCTGCCCTTTGTCTTCTTTTTTCTCATACTCTTTACCATAATGTTATTTTGCTGTTTCTAGTTCTTGATGATACACCACTGTCAGCTCAAGCTCACGCTATGACTTTCAACAGCTATGACATGTCTAAACCGCATTATCTTGAAAGTGTTGGCACAAGTGAAAAATTGAAAGGAGCCAAATTAATAAAACAAAACATTTCAAAGGGTTCCTATGGATACACCCTGAAACCAGGAAGTACACTTCGGGTTGAGTTGACTCATTCGCCTATAATCACCTCTCCTATCCTCGCTGCATCATTTATGTACACACCGTGTAATACGGGCTTGAGAATCAGAGCATCTGATGATTGCGGTCACATCACCAAAGGCGTGCCTCTCAGCCTATAAAATCCATTCTTAAATGGGTTATTGTATTTGAAGTGATTTATTACAATCTTTAGAGATAAAATATGAATACTGTACAAGAGGTGTGGAAACCGAGGTACAAAAATGGCATGTTCTATGTAGAGGAGCAATCAGAAACTAATGAGTATGCATTCTAATAAGAGTAAAGGCACTGCAGCAGATTGAAAAGACTTCCTTTGATTGAGAGTTGAACCTGTGCAGAGCTGGACTCAGTAATAAAGCGGTGTTATGTTCCTTTGCATCTGATTTTATGAGACCTTTATGTGTCAGTGTGACTCTCCTCTTTATGTATTCGTATTTTAGTTTCAATATATTTGCTTAGAGTTTGGTTTCCTTTAATGAGGTAAAGCTTCAGGGTATAAATGTAAACGCTACTGTATGGCCCCTGAGTTATGAGTGGCAGGCGAGGAGTCAGGAAAGGAGGAATATAGTCTGAAGTGAAGATCAGCTTTTTTTCATTTAAAGAGGAAATGCTTTTTTGTCTCCATATATGTAGTGACTTTTTTTTTCTTGGGTGATTTACCTATACCTGACCTTTTCTATTTAGTTCTTCATCTTTTCCTTTATACTTCCTAAGAGCTTTACCTATAATGCATATTGGAAATATTTTTACTAGTTTGTGGTTTGCTTTTCCGTTTTGTTTGTGATTTTTTTGGCATTCAGAAATGTAAAGTTTTCACGCAGCTAAATATATGAATATTTTCCTTTGATGTTTCTGCCTTTAGAGTTCTTTAGTACCCTAAGATTATATATACAGTTACATTTTTATTCACTAATTACATGGTTTCTTTTTTTTTCACAATTTTTTAATTTACTTGGAGTTTATCTAGATGTAAAACAATAGTTCTCATCCAGGGCTACACATTAGAATTACATGAGAAAAAAATTTGTGTGTCTAGATGCCATCCCAGACTAATTAATTCATTTAGACTTTCTGAGGGTGGGGTCTGGACATTGTATTTTTCTTAGAATTTCTGCAGGTGATTGACGGTGTGCAAACAGAGTCAACAATCACTGTTTAAAGAGTCAGGTATGAATCCAATGTTTTGTTTTTCCAAATTGTTCCAATCTACCTTACCAAGATGTTTTTGAAGAATATTTACTAATGTGAAAATGGTCATGACAAAATAAGCGTAAGTGAAAAAAATTGACATAAACTTTACACATGTGTGGCATATATACCAATACCCTCTGAATCCAACTTTACACTAATGTATATAGAACTATACCAAAGGCTGAAAAAATACATTCAAATCTTAGTGATGATTATCTCAGAGTGGTGGAATTCAAATTATTTAATTTATTCTTTTCTGCATTTTCCAAATTCTCTACAAGGAGCATGTATTACCCTTTATAATAAGAAAAATTAAAAAGATTAATTTCTAGTCTTATTTAATTTTTTAAAAGATTTTTTAAAAGATTAATTTCTAGTCTTAATTATTTTTTAAACAGTACGTAGTATAATAGGAGAAATGTTTCAACTGTGACAATTTTCATTAGATTAGGTCTGTGACATGGGAAGGTGGCTTGTAAGATGAGGACATTGCACTTGCATACATAAGTTTTACTGTTTGCTGCTTATATTTTTATAAACAAATACATGTTTATTTTATAGACAATGATTTAAATTATAACTGATTTTAAGTTTATGAAATGTTTGCTTTTTAAAAATTTATTTATTTAATTTATTTTTGGTTGCATCGGGTCTTCATTGCTGCGTGCAGGCTTTCTCTAGTTGTGGTGAGCAGGGACTACTCTTTATTGTGGTGCATGGGCTTCTCATTGTGATGGCTTCTCTTGTTGCGGAGCATGGGCTCTAGGCGTGTGGGCTTCAGTAGTTGCAGCATGCAGGCTGAGTAGTTGTGGCACGTGGGCTCAGTAGCTGTGGCGCACGGGCTTAGTTGCTCCGCAGCATGTGGGATCTTCCCGGACCAGGGCTCGAACCTGTGTCCCCTGCATTGGCAGGCAGATTCTTAACCACTGAGCCACCAGGGAAACCCCAAAATGTTTACTTTTTAACATCAGCTTATCTCTGAGAATAAAATACAGTTTGGGGAAGACTGATAAAAAGAATCTGTAGAGTTCAGCATCTGATTTCTTTGGCCAATGAGGAAATCATAGTGGCCAGTATGGTTTTATCTTAGCTTGTGTTGGCACATTTCCTCATTCTGCAGAAGGGATTCAATTTAATACTAAGACCTTGCAGTCATGTAGGACTTCTGTAGACATTAGGAACTAAGAACTTTAGACAACATTCAGTCCATTCTCCTATTGACAATTAAAAAAAATTTTTTTTAATTGAAGTGTAGTTGATTTACAATGTTGTGTTAGCTTCAGGTGTACAGCAAAGTGATTCAGTTTTTCAGATTCTTTTCCATTACAGTTTATCACATGATATTGAATATAGTTCCCTGTGCTATACAGTAGGTCCCTATTGTTTATGTTGACAATTGACGAGACTTTTTGAAGACCATTTATTACATTGGCGCCTTACACAAGTTCCTGTATTCAGTTGGCGAGATTTTACTGTATGTAATTGAATCTAAGATTCCATTGTTTTTAAGATTTACCGTTAATTTTACTAAGAAACAAATTACTGCTAACCAAATTATGACACAATGCTTTCCAAACACATTGACTATTAGATGCATTCAATTTCAAGATCTTAAAATTTGAAACATAGATGCATCTTAGAATCGAAACACAGGCATTTTTCTCTTCAAATGAGAATACAGAAAGATGAGGAGACTTTATTTTCCAATACATCCAGGATTTAAACTTTAATATTCAAATGTTCTATACCATGAGGACAACTAATTTGTAGAAGTTATAACTGAGATTAGTGAAGAAAGGATTTGTATGATAATTTGTTAAGAGCTGTACTAGTCCAAGTGATAAAGGTATTATTGTGGGAGGTCAACCTGAGAAGGATCAGAGGCCACGTCTTCCTACCAATCGAAGTGACACTGGAGACATTTGTTTCTGCCATATTAAGTGTAAAGTCTTATTGCTAGTAAGCGTTCTTCTGCAAAAGCTTTCTAATTAGTTAAATGACTCGGGCTCCCTCTTTGCCATAGCTTTGACATCTTCCCTAAGTGCTAGAGGGGAGTGAGGGGATTTGAAACGTTTTATCATAAATATTTGACTAGTTTGACTCTGAACAGAGTGGCAATTATATTAATTAGTCAAATCTTACAATCACAGATTTGAAAAGGAGTCTTAGAGATTCTCTTAAAACAATCCCCTCATTTTACAGATAAGGAATCTAGAGGCTCTGGGCAGGGGCAATGGGGTGTAAATAATTTGCTCAAGGTCACATGGTCACATAGAGGCAGACTCAGGACTGGAATCTAGGCCCAGGTTCCCAGTCTAATATGCACTTTCCACTGTTACACATTCCCAGTATTCAGGGATATGATGATTGTGGTTTCTAAGTAATTTTAAATGCACTGAATTTGTAAATCATATGCTTATTTGGACATATTTGTTTTGTAAGTGTTTGCTTCATCTACTCTGGGGAAAATCTAAAAGAGAAACCAGCAGTGGTGACTTATCACTTACAGAGTTCAAGGCATTGGCCAAGTACTTTCTCTAATGTAATCCTCTCAACAACCTTAAGAGGTAATGCATTCAAATAGATTAAGTAATTTACCCAATGTTGCACAGTTAAGTGACAGAACTGAGAGTGTGTCAGGCTCTAAAGCTTATTAGCTGCCACATGATACTCCCTTCTTTTGATTAAAACAAACTTCAAGTGAAGTGTTTTATACTGCATAGAAGATGGACATCCTGGGCCTCTCACGTTTGCAGAAGATACTTTCACAGACTTGCCAAAACATTCATAGCCCCAGCCAGGAGAAGAATAGGAAGGGCATTTGTGGGGAGGAGTCCTTCACTGATGCTGTTGTGCTGTACTTGTGGGGAGGGGAAAGAAAAGCATTCGAATCTCCTAGGTCAATCAGCCAGATAGGCTGATTTTTATTAGTAGCATAGCATCTTTCTCATCAACCAGATTATTCCTCATTTTTATTAAATATTATGCTTTTTTGAGGTGTGTTAAAGAAAATAAGAATCTTTTATTTTATTTTGTTATTATGTTTTAAGTAGTGTATTTACTCATCTCATTATTAACAATTGTAATTTTTAAGCATGTTTTCATCCCTTTGCAAATACATCCCATAAAAAAAGTATTAAGCATGGCCTCAAAAATAGGCATGTCATTGGTAAGAGCTGTAAAATGCTTTCTTCAGGAATAGTATGTAGCATTTACATGTCGCTCTGTCATCGCAACATTTTCTTTAAAAAAATTTTTTAATGAAATTCTGAAATTTGAGTTAAAGTTTGTTCTGTTCACACACATTCCTGCATGATTTTTTTCCAGGTTTATGAGGTATAATTGACATATAGCACTGTATGAGTTTAAGGTATACAGCATAATAATTTGACTTACATATATTGTTAAATGATTACTGTTACCGTAGTAAGTTTAGTTAACATGCATCATCTCATATAGATACAAAAAAGAAATAAAGAAAATGAAAAGAAAAAAAATATTTTTTCCTTGTGATGGGAACTCATAGGAGGTACTCTCTTAACAATTTTCAAATATAGCACATAGCAGTGCTAACAATGGTCATCATGTTGTACATTACATCCTCAGTACTTACGTATCTTAAAACTGGAAGTTTGTACCTCTTGATATCCAATTCCGCCTCTCCCCACCCCCTGCCTCTGGTAACCACAAAGCGGATCTCTTTTTCTATGAGTTTGGTTTTGTTGTCATGTTGTTGCTTTAGATTCCACATATAAATGAAATCATACAGTATTTGTCTCTGTCTGACTTACTTCACTTAGCATAATGCCCTCAAGGTCCATCCATGGTTTTGCGAATAGCAGGATTTCCTTCTTTTTTATGGCTGAATACTCTAAGTGTATATATATGAAATCTCCATTCATCTATTGATGAACACTCAGGTTGTTTCTGGTCTTGGCTATTGTAAATAATGCTGCTGTGAACATGGGAGTGCAGAAATCTCTCCTTGAATGATTTTATGTACACATGTCAACACAAGATATAAGACTTGCTAATCTATTGAAACAGACTTGTCAAGACCCTCGCGGCAAAGAGGGACCGTGTTGGCTATTGTTTTGTTGGCCAAAAGATCCATTTTGAAATGTTTTATTTAAAAAAACTGACTTTTTTTCAAAAATTATATTTATTAGTATTAAACAGTATATAATTTTAAAGAGGTAATCAAAATATTCTTGAAAAATGAGAACAAAATTGGATTCACATGAGTTGATTTTAAGACCTACTATAAAGTTACAATAATCAAGATGATATGGTTTTGGTGTAAAGACAGACAGATCAGTGGAACAGAATATAGAGTCCAGAGCGGACCCACACTTACATAATCAAATGCTTTACAACAAACATATCAAGGCAATTAAATGAGGAAAGGAAAGTCTTTGCAACAGATGGTACTGAAATGACTGGATAGATGTATGTAAATAATAATGAACTAATGAACCTTGAACCACCTACCTCATACCACACCCAAAAAATTAATTTGAGAGGAATAATAGGACTAAGATATAAAAACTAAAATCACAAAACTTCTAGAAGAAAACTTTGTGACTTTCAGGTTGGCGAAAAATTTCTTCAGACACAAAAAGCAGTAAGCTTTTTATGAAGCTTAGAGAAAGTTGACAGTGTCTTCATCAAAATCAAAACTTTTGCTTTTCAAAAGATATCATGAAAAAATGAATGGTAAGACACAGACTGGTAGAAAATATTCACAATGCATATATCCAAAAAAGGACTTTATCCAGACTAAAGAAGCCCTATAATCAAATAAGAAAAGCACAACCTAATTTGTAAAAATGGGCAAAAATCTTGAACACAAAAAAGATATATGAATGATTAATAAGCACATGGACATATGTTCAACATCACTATCATCAGAGAAATACAAATCAAAGCTGAATACCACTTCACACCCAGTAGAATGGCTGAAATTAATAAGGCTGTTTCCAAATAGTAAGACTGTGGAGCCGCTCAAACTCATATACATTGCTGTTGGGAGTGTAAGCTGATACACCCACATTGGAAAATTTATTGGCAGTTTCTTATTTATTTATTTATTTTGGCCACACAACGTGGCTTGTGGGATCTCAATTCCCCAACCAGGGATTGAACCTGTGCCCTCGGCAGTGAAAGCACAGAATCCTAACCACTGGACCACCAGGGAATTCCCTATTGGCTGTTTCCTATATGGTTAAATGAACATTGATCCTAGACCCAGCAATTCCACTCCTAGGTCTTTATCCAGAAGGAAAAAACATATGTCCACAAGTCATTTGACTTAAATAAGAATGTTCAGAATGGCCAAATCCTGGGAACAACCCAAATATCTGTAAACAGGGGAATGAATTAAAAAATAGTGCTATATTCATGTAATAGAATATTACTCAGCAATAAAAAGGAATGAACTATGATATACGCAACAGCATAAGTGAATCACAAAAACATTATGTTAAACAGAAAAAGCCATACGTGAAGGAGTATGCTCACATTCATAGGAAGTTTTAGAGCAAGCAAAACTAATCTGTGGTGATAGAAACATGAACAGTGAGAAATGATTAGAAGGGGACAAAGAGAACTTTATGGCGTAATAGAAATATTCTTATCTTGATTGGATGTTTGTTACATGGATGTACACACATCAAAATTCACCAAATTGTACACTTAAGATCCATGCATTCTACTCTATATAAATTTTACCTAAAAAATATTTTTAAAAGATGCCATTGTAGGGCTTCCCTGGTGGCACAGTGGTTGGGAGTCCGCCTGCCGATGCAGGGGACACGGGTTCGTGCCCCGGTCCAGGAAGATCCCACATGCCGCCGAGCGGCTGGGCCCGTGAGCCATGGCCGCTGAGCCTGCGCGTCCGGAGCCTGTGCTCCGCAACGGGAGAGGCCACAACAGTGAGAGGCCCACGTACCGCAAAAAAAAAAAAAAAAAAAAAGATGCCATTGTATTCATAGCTATGAAGGTAGCTAACAAAGTTGTTTCACATAAAATGGGGGTATAACTAAGTAACACAGGGTAGGGGCTTCCCTGGTGGCGCAGTGGTTAAGAATCCGCCTGCCAATACAGGAGACACAGGTTTGAGCCCTGGTCCAGGAAGATCCCATATGCTGCAGAGCAACTAAGCCTGTGAGCCACAACTACTGAGCCTGTGCTATAGAGCCCGCGAGCCACAACTACTGAAGTCCGCACACCTAGAGCCTGTGCTCTGCAACAAAGAAGCCACTGCAACGAGAAGCCTGTGCACTGAAATGAAGAGTAGCCCCCGCTCACCACAGCTAGAGAAAGCCTGCATGCAGCAACGAAGACCCAACACAGCCAAAAATTTTAAAAATTAAATTAAAAAAAAAAGTATGCACAGAGTATCGAAGAAAAATTCATATTGGACTACTGTTGAATATTACTAAACAATGGAATATATTTTACCCTACAAAGCCTGGATGTACTAAATGTTTAGAAACATTACATGGAAGAGCTGGAAATGCATTATTTTGTTACTGAAACCAGTTCAATTGGATTTTAGTATTTTGAGAGGACTATGGACATATTGAAGAGCGTAGAAGACAAAGCAAAAGTGTGGTCGTTTCTATGAGAAAATGTGAAATGAGTGACAGTTACAGATTCAAGAAATGGCAGAGGGGCTTCTTAAAAAACAAACAATAATGTGAATAAAAGAGTCAATGGAGGAAATAGCTCTTTTATATTTCACAGATGACAATTATATGCAATAATTCAAAACTATAGTAAGAGCAATTTAGTTTAGACTTTTAGAAAGAATTTAGTGATTGAACATGTTCGCGCTGGCCAAAGGTTAGACACTGGAGCCTTAAAAGTTCAGTGTTGGTAGTTCTGCCTGCAAGCGCATGAAGAACTACTGGACATTTGAGAGCCCCTCACAGCCCTGATCTGGTGAACCCAGGATATCTGGGATCAGTTAAAGGAAACCCCTAAGTCAGTACACACCCTCATTCATTTCGGTTCTCATGAACTACAGAATAAAGGAAGGTGTTTGTTAATGATTTTTTTACTAATAAGAATCCCCTGACTTTTGATCTTTGGGCCTCAACTTAAGTGTTAACTCCTCTGGGAAGCCTCTCTGGCTCACCCTTCTCCCAGGCAGTGTTAGATGTTCCCCCCTTATGCTTCTGCTTACAGGTTCTTGCCTTACTATACTGTATTGAGTTTTCCAATTTTCAAATTATCACAAACTTAGTGGCCTAAAACAACATACATTTATTATGTCAGTTTCCATGGGTTGGGAAACCAGGCATGGCTTAGCTGGGTCCTCTGCCTAGAGTCTTATAAAGGTACAGTTATGGTAGCAGCCGGGCCATCTTCCTTCCTGGAGCCCAAGGTCTTCTTCTAAGCTCATGCGGTTGCTGGCAAGATTCAGTCGCTTGCACCTGTTAAGACTGAGGTTCCTATTCTCTTGCTGGCTGTCAGCCAGGGGTCACTCTCATCTCCTAGAGGCCATCCACATGTGGTCCTCTCCCAATGTATTACATCTGAAGTAGCTTCCTTCTTCAGAACCAGCAGGAGAATCTCTCTGACTTCTAGATCCTCTTTTAAAGGGCTCACCTCATTAAATCAGGCCCATTCAGTTTCATCTTCCTTTTGATTAACTCAAAGTCAACCAGTTAGGGGCTTTAACTACATCTGCAAAATCCCTTCACCTTTGACACACAGTGAGTGTGAGTGCTATCCCACCATACTCACAGGTCCTGTCCACACTCAAGAGTGTGGGTCATGGGGGTTCACCTTAGGATTCTGCCCAGCACAGGTAATGTGTCATGAATTGAAATAGAAAATACATGAAGATGGGCAATTTTATTGGGGTTAAATATTGAGTCTAATATTTGAGGCATTGAGTTTGAAATGCCCGTGTGTCACCTGGGTGTAGAATACTGTGTTTGGCGACTTTCCCCACAGTCCCCATGGACTTTGGCAACCATTCCACTCCAGTACAAATACTGCAAAATCATCTTCTGAATAACTGTACCCATCCAATGGGACAGAAGTAGTAGTTGCATGAATGATAAGAGCATCTTAAAATTTCTTTGACTGTGTCATTACAACCTTGATGTAAATTTTCAATCTTATACATTTTACTTATAGTTTTGTGCATATGTATATATACACATATCTCAAAATAACGTGAAGTTCTTTCCCATGATATATTTGCTTCTAAGTAGTGTGAGATATTCTTATGAAAAATGGATGCACAAACCACGTGTTTAATGTATTACATCAACAGTATACATTTATTTCCTAATATTTTCTGGGTTCTCTGGCTTTAGGACAGAAACCAAAACACATTCTTTCTTATGCTTTGAATTCTAAGAAGAAGCATCCTTATAATGATATGTTATTATGTCCTTCTACAGACTGTGATCTCATGCAGTAAAATGTAGTTTATGTGATACCTGATATTATATAGTTGGTGTCCATGAATACTGTTGTATTTTGCATTTGCAGCATGTGGGTTGGCATTTTATGGGAAGAGTCTGTGTTACAGCTACACAGTTGCCCCACAAAGGATAAAACAGTTGCCAACTGAGAGTAGGCACTGCCTGAGGCCTTTCAGAGCTCCTTTTAACTACAAGAACAACATCAAACAAGATGGTGGATGGCTTCATTAACAGCCTGTGTGAATAGCATTTTCTCACTTTGAGATAAAAATGTTCTGAAGAGTTTGTTTAGGTCTACTAATGAATATTTCATCCCCGGTGGAGGGAACACACAGGGGACTGCTGCACTAACAACCCTTCCGTGAACTCACCCACCCTTTGTGTTCAAGTGGTGTGTGTATCCAGGGAGGACGGGGCTGCACATTTGAGAGCACTGACTCTTTTCGAACGTGGTTTTCTTCTTGTTTGGTTTGGTTTGCCATGTGAAACAATAGAATTCTCACTTGCAGTCTAAAAGTGTGGTACATATGTGAGAAATCAGACTAGAGCAGTATTTATTCAGTAAACATCTAACTTCAGGATTTTAAAACCCTCCCTCCTGAAGACTTTTATTAGGGTGAAATTTCACATGGAATATAAAATTAAAATGTTTACAAATAAGTATGTTTTGCTGTGTCTCATGATGACTTTAATATTTGAGTTTTAAAAAAAAATCTTTGAAGTGTATCAGCCTTTACATATTCACAAGATCTGAAGGATCAGGCCCTTCATTTGCATTTTTGAATTTTCTTTAGCTCAGAATAGATTTGATTAAAAAACAAAATTTGGCACAAGATTAATCCGTAATAGGATTTTATTGCCTCTGTTATTTAAAAAAAACAAACAATGTTATGCTTTGAGGTGTGATTAGCACATAAGTACAGCAGCTACTTTTCAGATATGTCTCATTTCATTTTATTATGTATTCACTCATTGGATTCCACATTTGTGGAATTGTGTGTTGGAAGTATACAGTTTAGTTCACTCTCCTTACATCCACCAAGTGACACAAAATTTAATAACATTTGTTTTTGCCTGATTGTAACAAATGTGTATTCATACTTACTAGGTGTAAGGTCTCATTTATTACGAAAACTAATAGGTTTCCCTAAAAGTACATCCAGTAGATTTTTGCATTGTGAGAAATTTAAAGTTATGGTTGAAATGCTAAAATTAAGTTGCCCCACCCTGCCCCGGGGACCAGATGTTGCACTATCAAACATCTACATAAGTAAGGATTTCAGAAATCAGTACACTTCCTTTCGTGTGTAATCTACTTGGAACATTGCTCTTTTTTTTAATAGTCTATCTTGGTTAGAAAAGTTAAGATCACAATGACTGTTGCTTTTCCATAAATGACCAGTTTAATTTTTTCCTTGGTATGACCTTTGATTTTGAATTGTTCACTCTGTTTCCTGTAACGTTATGGTAACAATTTAATATTTCTTGAGCACAAGCTGAGATTTAAACAAGATTCAAGACTGGAAGGTAAACTTGGTGCTTGGATTTATGATCTAAAATAAGCATATACTTCAAAGACAAGCTGTTAAAACACGTAGTTAATATAAAAAACTCATTACCTGAAGAGACTGTGTCAGCCATATATATGTATTGGATATATCTATGAATTATAGAAATGCCTGACTTCCTACATACTTATCCTTTATCTTATTTATATATGAATATATGTATGTATAATATATGTACATGTTCACATATGTGTATATATGAGTTTATAGCCATATACACATGTGTACATATATATGCAAATATATACAAGATACAATGTGAGCATGTAGAGAGCTAGGCATGTGGATAGTTCACATATTTTATTTTATTTTTTACTTTAAAAAATATTTATTTATTTGGCTGCGCCAGGTCTTAGTTGCAGCATGTGGGATCTTTCATAGCCGCGCACTGGCTCTTCTTCGCGGCGCACAGGCTTCTCTCTAGTTGTGGTGCAGGCTCCAGGGCACGTGGGCTCAGTAGTTGTGGTGTGTGGGCTTAGTCGCCCCGCGGCATGTGGGATCTTAGTTCCCCAACCAGGGTTCAATCCTGCGTCCCCTGCATTGGAAGGCAGATTCTTAACCACTGGGCCACCAGGGAAGTCCCAGTTCACGTATTTAAAAATCATAACAGTTTATCTTAGTGGAAAGAACATGTGTGGACATTGGCCTCTTACAGCTCAAGGATCATTCCATTGCCATCACTTAGTGATATAACTCTGTATACATTTAAATTCTTAACTTTCCTGAAGGAAGGGAGAGGGGCCTGCTTAGGAAGGAACCCACCCTTCAGGCATTTAATCCTAGACTGGCATTTAAGCCCACCTCCCCACTAACCTGCTCGGGAGGGTTGATAAAATTTTTATTGTTCCAGCGAGGAACTGAAAGTTTGGGCCTATCTTTTTATGTGTTGACGCCATTGTAAGCCATTTCCAGCTCTCTCACAAGACATTCTTTAATACAAAACTAAATAATCATTGCTCTAATTTAGTATCACATGTTTTACACAGAAAGACATGTGGAATGTGTGAACAGAAGACTTATCTGACTAAATTTGACTAAAAGTCAAAAGTCATGTTTTTTGAATTTCAAGCCCCAAACAGGAAAATACTAACATTGCCAACATTACATATCACTAACATTACTAGAAGAGAAGTGGGATATCCCATAATGTTTTTTTTGTTTTTTGTTTTTTGCGGTACGCCGGCCTCTCACTGTTGTGGCCTCTCCCGTCGCGGAGCACAGGCTCCGGACGCGCAGGCTCAGCGGCCATGGCTCACGGGCCCAGCCGCTCCGCAGCATGTGGGATCTTCCCAGACCAGGGCACGAACCCGTGTCCCCTGCATCGGCAGGCGGACTCCCAATCACTGCGCCACGAGGGAAGCCCCCCATATGTTTTGCAAAACTAGTTAAAATGTAATATATTGCAATTTAAATTTTTTTGTAGGAAAATAATGATATTTTTAAGATAATTTTCTTTGAGTAAACTTTATTAAAACTGTAAGAACAATTGAAACATTATTGTCAATTAAATTGTCCAATTAGTAAAAATGATCAACTACTAAAAGCAAGTTTTTTTGATCAAATATTAAGTGCTTTGAGAACCAGCATTCTCAATGTAGAAGAGAGATACAATGTAATATAGAAGGGCTTAAGTAAAACCCTGCAGCCCTGAATTTAAATTAGAACTATCACTATGAACTCTTGATATAGTTTATCTTTAGTATATATTCATGCCTAGTACTGTCCACTGGAAAAACCCAGAAACGATGGTGAACCCAGCAGCAATGAGCACCTCTAGTGCCATCTGCGTATATCATTTCTCACTCAAAGGAGCTAGGTCTTCTTGCAGAATTTGCTGCTTTGGGGCAGGGAATGTCTAAGATGATGTCAGAGCATCTTGTCAAGCCAGAAAGAAAGGAAACTATTAAAGATTACCAGGGTCTTATCTAATGGACATTGGAGCCAACTTGAAAAGGTTTCCAGCAGCCAAAGATGGAACAATTTGATATTATTAAGAACAGAAACTGCAATGGGTTAAAATGCATCAAACACAGTTAAACATGTGAGTTTATAAGGATACCAAAAAGTTGAAAGAAACTAAATCTTGATTTTGAAAATTGATAAAAGGGAAAAAAAAATCAAATGTTTACCCTGTCTTACCTATGTAAACTGTACCAGTAGATGAGGGGACGTTTCTCTTTATACAAGTATTCTGGCTCATAAATGAGGGGTGATGGACTGCCACCACTTAGCAACTCCAGACAACTCAGGGATAATCTGGGTACTGCTGCCATGGATGTTCCTGTGCGTGTGTGGAAGCACTTCTCTGGACACACTTCTCTGGGACACACCCTGACCCAGCAGGACTGCTGGGTCAGGGACAACACACATATTCAACTTCACAAGACAATCCCAAACTATATTTTACAGCAGTTCTACCAATGTATACTCCAACCACCAGTTTATAAAGATTTCTGTCACTTTGTAATTATTCTTCATGTTTTTCTATAAAGAAGTGACAGTGGCCTCCTCAATTTTCTGTTAGGAAACCACCTCCTGCTTTTTTTTCAATCATAATGAAAAAAACAGTGGGGGATTGGCCCCCATCCCACTACCCAGACACACATGTGGCCCAGGCCTGGCCCATTCCCCAGGCACAGGTCAGGAGGGACAGGTGACTCAGGTTGTGCCTCAAGTTGGCCCAGTGACACAATTTTTGTTGGAAATTTTTTGGGAAAAGGAGTTTTGTTGTTTGTTTGTTTTGTTTTGTTTTTACTCTGGGGCTTCTGTGCTAATGGGATATATGCTTAGAGGTTCTGAAGGTCGTGCTAGTGCACGGGTTAGACATGCCTGAGAGTGAATCCAACACAGAAGACAGTGGAACCAATGATGGAAGAGGTTGATGTCTGGGTCTAGCCCATGCCAGAAGCCAGTTAAATTCCCCTGGCTTCTTTAGTGATAAGCCAATGGGTAGCAGTCTTCACCCTTCACCCCTGTCCTGACTTATGTATGACTTATTCAAGACGTATTTATTACCCACCCATTCAAAGTTTAAAGATGCAGCAACGAACATGCTCCAGAAATGTCTGCTTATTTTGATTTTTATTTGAATGACCTTGCGATTGGGAAGTTACAATTTTAGCCTCTAATAATCTTTAATATTGATACCTATAAATAAACAATTTCCAACGTGCTCAAAAACAGTCAGCCAAATGTTTGTTCAGTACATTTCAAATAGTAGACCAACACTTTGATATTCTGGTACAGAATGTAAAAAAAAGATAGTCTCTACTGTGGAGTCGTTCACTAGATCATCTTATGGAAAAGATAATATAATCACAGGGAAAAGCCCTCAACCTTCTAAAACTGATAATATGCACAAGTGAGACATGTAATTCAGAGAGAGGATGAGCTGGCATGTGTGTAGGTCTTAAGAAGCTTCTGGACTGAGTGAATGCTCACATCCAGGTGCAGTGATGAGGGACTGGGGCAGGTACCAATTTTGTGGAGCCTGAAAGTTACGTAATTTGGTGGGGAAGGATCCTCTTTAAGAAACAAAGGCAAAATTAGGTATAAGTTCTTAGAAATGACCGAGGTGATAGGCCCTGAGGCCTAAGCTTCATTAGACTGACGGTGAATTTGTCTCCACAGAAGGGGTATGTATACATGTAAAAATCTAAGTCGTGGTTCAAGGAAGAGCAAACAGATTTATCCAATTATGGTCTAACGTATAGAGGAAGGTGACAGTTTTGTTACTAAATGGTTGATTGAAAAGGCCACAGTCCTTTTAAGGGGGCCTCAAAGCTAAGGAGATTAAGTTTCACGATGATGTAGTTGGGAACTGGAGCACACTTCTGAGAAAGAAAGTTACATGGTTAGGTAGATCTTATCTTGCAACTGGGGTTAAGATGAATTAATAAATAAATAAAAAGAGGCCTTGGGGCTCCCAGAGATGTTTCTAGCAAGAAATGATGATTTTGTAGACCAGGACAGAGACTGAAGAAACTGAAAGGAAGGAAATGAAGCCAAGTCCAAGTGTTATTGAAAAAAATAGTCTAGACATTTGGGAGAAAACCAGACTTAAAAGTCTGCAGGCTTTAAGGCTGAAGTGCAAGGAGGTTGGCAATGGATTTGTTTTTTGATGTTACTTTTTTCTTATGTCATAAGCTTCTTGGGAGTCAGGGCTTAGGGTTTTAGGATTATCTTGCACTGTTTTTGGTAGATGAATATTCAGTAAATATTTAATATTCTTCTTCTCCCATGTTCCACTGCTATGCTCTGGATGTGTGTCCTCCCCACCCCCTGACAAATTCATATGCTGCAATCCTAACTCTCAATGTGATTGTATTAGGAGGGGGGGCCTTTGGGAGGTGACTGGCTCTGCCCTCATGAATGGGATTAGTATTCTTATAGAGACTCCAGAGAGAGCCCTCCCCCTTCCACCATGAGTGAGAAGTCAGCAGTCTGAAGAGAACCTTCACCAGAACCCGACCATGGTGGACGTTGAGCCCCTAGAACCGTGGGCAGTAAATTTCTGCTCTTTATAAGGTACCCGGTCTGGGGTATTTTGTTGTAGCTTCCTGAACAGACTAAGACGTCCAGTAATATAGGAAATCTTGATACTCTCCCCATCTGAGCTGTCCAGGGGCAATGCTATATAGTCTCTTCCATGATCAGTGGATGTGCTAGATTCCATTTCTATCTAGTCTGGAAAAGGAGCGTGACTGGGAGCATGGCCGACGGAAAGGAAGCCAGCGCTCAGGAGAATGGGATGTCTCCTCATCTCAGTGTTCAGAGCTTGAAATGCTTGGGTGACCTCAACCCAGTGAGAGCTGGCCTCGTGTGTTGGGGGGCCTAGAGGGAAGCAGTGGAGGATGTTAGGCAGTTCATGTCGCCTGCAGACACTGACGGAAGCAGGATTTCCCACCTTCGTGCACAGAGTCAACAGAAGGATGGGACAATGGATGGCATCAATGACCAGGCATTTTCTTAGCAGTTACACTTGAGAAACAGGGTTCTTTAATCATTTAAAGGTAATTCTATCCTAAAGGATTGAAATAATCCAGTTGGGGCCAAACCTTCTAGAAAAAAAGGCACAGGCCATTTCCATGATTTACTCCTTTTCCCTTCAGAAACCCAAACCCAGCACTTTGAGTGCATCACACCCCTGGTCTATTCCTTGATTTCAGTGAGGGGAGTGTGAACACCAGAGCTCTGAGGTTATTTGTCAGTTTTGAGAAAACCCTTGAGATAGAAAGCTGGCTTTACAGTAGGGTTTAGCCCCATCACTTTGTGGGAAGTTAGACTCTGTCTGGGTGTCGAAAGGACGAATTCAGTGAAAGCTCATCTCAATTCTAAATAGTCTGACTTTGGTGGTTGTTTTTTTTCTTCCAATTTCTTTGCTATGAACCTATAAACAAACCAAGTGGGCAGTTTTGGAAAGGAGAGTGTTCATAAATCACAGTAACGGGAAACAGACCACTAGGGGGGATTGTTCAGCCATTTTGTGCAAAAAGAATGACTCTTAACTTTTGAAAATGACTGCAGTTTCGCTCTTTTAAATTGTCATTAGTCAACTTTAAGCGGCGCCGCACACCAGAACTGGAATTCAGTCTTTGCAAGCAAACTCGTATCTCCCCCCGAAAGCGATCAAATGCCTGTAAACATCCCTTTCTTGTTTAATTGCGAAAGGATTAATGCAGGCTTTGAAGAAATAGCTGTTCCCTGTACCCAGTACCAGAAGCAGCTGTTCCCACAGCATCTCGGCAGGTGCAGCCCAGAAGCTGGCCCTGCCCTTATCATGTGGCAGGAGGTATATTTGCAGAGTCCAATGTGTGTTCAGCTCTGAATTAGTCAACTTTGTTATCTAAATTCTCCTAAACCCAAAGCCTCACAAGAAAATAGCAAAGAGTAATTCCCCTACAACGATTACAGAGGGACAGGGATCAGAGGGGTATGGGAGAGCCCAGACTAAATAAAGCATTTTTCAGACAAAGAGGCAAAACTCGAGATTGGCGGGGAAAGGGAGAAAGAGAGAGAGAGGAAGAGGGGCAAAAACACACACGTGGGGATTGTTTAGAGCAATCATCGTATTTTTAGAGTTGCTTTCCCATCGGATAAGAGATCTTGCTTGCAGTGTGTTAATAATCATTTTCACATCGGTAGCTGGAAGTCGCTCCCGGCAGGTCCCGGGCTTGGTGTCAGTGAGGATGCACTGGAAGAGAGCGTATTAACAAAAGGCGCGAGAAGGGGCTGAGGTTGCGTGAGGGGGCAGATCCTAAAGGCTCACGATTGTTTCAGTCATTAAACACCGATATTTCATTTGAGTTTAGTAATCCAGGGCACTATTATTTGGGCCCAAGCAAAAAAGGGGGAAAAAAAGAAAATTAAATAAGTATAATAAAAGGCCGAGGAGGGGCCAACCTGCTTTGGGCCAGGAAGGGCAATAAAGGAGTCTTTATAACTGTCGGATGGTGGAATACGCTTTTCTCCCCCCAACCAAAGCAGAATGTCAGATTCTGTCCCCCTTTTTTTCCCTCTCAAAGCATGCTAAAAGGAAAATTCTTCACAGAATCTTAAAGAACTTTTTCGACACAACAGCTGCAAAATCTATTTTCTAAACAAAGATTTATACATATTTATATGAGCTTAATCCAGATTTTTTTTTAATAAATCATCCTCAGAACTGCAGAGGTAAACTATATGTAAATACCTCAAGTAATAGGCTTGTAGTGCAAATCACATCATTTTATCTTCAATTTTGCATTCGTTTTTCTGGCTTAAAGGTGCATCAGAGATATGCATTTTAGCATATTCAGAACACGGGGCGTGAAATTAAATGTTTGACAGAGTGAGAAAAATATACAGACTTTGGAGATGCCTTAAAAATAGTAATTTATGCAGATCTAGAGGAGTGAAATCATTTGCAATGGAGTGACCCTCTCTCCAGGAATTTTGTGCTCAGTGTTCTTCCCTAATCTCCCGCTGTATCTTCATTTTTCATTGAACTAGCCAGTTTTCTGCGAAGCCGTCTTGTAGATAAGGGGAGTGCTAAAGAAGAAGAAAGAGGACGCTCGGTGGGTCCGTTTCCATTGCACTTTTACCCAAGGCAATGGGCAGAGTTTAACGGATTCCTTCCAACATATGTTTTTGCCAGATAAGTAAACAGTGTGTGTCGGAAATGAAAAAGCATTTGCAATTTAATGACATTACAGCTCTCAGCTTAGGCTGGCGTGCTGCGAGGCGAAAAGCAGAAAAAGAGAGGAGAGTAGAAAGAGAAAAAGAACAAAGTTCATCTTCCCTTTTGTGCATTTTTATCAAGGAAAATACTACTTCTTTCCCCTTCTTGTTCTCTTTTTCTTTTTTGTCTTTTGGCTTTTTTGTCTCACTCATTTACATTTTTTTCTCTTCTGCCTTTCTGTCGTCTGTTCACTTTTGCCTTTTTCTCGTATTGCCACTGACTCATTTTTTTTTTTCCTCTCCATTGTGTGTCCTTATTCATCTATTTTGGCCATTCGGTTTTACCTTATAAGAAGCTGTTTATCCCACAATGTATCTTTTTCCCTGTGTTGTACTCCTAGTGCTATAGCTCATAGTCAACAGGATTGTCGGAGGGATTATAACGTTTCATTTCAAAGCACTACAAATCTGCTCTCTTGCCTTTGGTCCCTGCCCCTGTTTCCTCTGATACTTGTCATTTTATTTTGCATTCATTTCGGTCTTTAGTTTCACCCCCCGACATCACAGCACCCCGATGTCTAACCACTGATACCCACTGTCTTTACACCATGTGTTAGTACTGCAAGGTTCTAGAAACTTCCCCTTGGAATGGCAGGACCATTCTCTCACTCCCTTGGTCAGGTTTGGAGGGGTATGAACAGTGAACGTATGGTCAGAATTGGTCCTTCCAGAGCCTGGTGGCCAGGACAAGGTGTCCAACAGCGGATGCTTGTCATGAGCCATCTTCCGCTAGAACATGAGCCCCACATCCTGCAGCTACATTTGCTGCTACTTTTCTTTTGTGTGAGGGCGATTACTGAAATATGCGTATATTTGAGTTCTGTGATTGTGTAATTGAGTGTGTATGTGTGTGTTCATATATGTGTTTGAACCAGACCACGTGGTAAGTGTGTACAGGTTAAGGCAGTGTAGTTAAGTCTCTGAATACAGGCATATAGAAAGACACGACTAATCTTTCAGATTTGATTCTATTTAAATTCCAGCAGTAAAAGTTGAGTGGAAAACCAATATTTTCTCCCCACTCAGGTCCACAGCATTTTTATTTCTAGGGTGATTTTGACTGCCCATTTTACAAGGAGGAATAAGATTTTGCACCCGGTCTCATCTTTTTAAGTGACAGACTACTTAAACGACCGAGCCACCCTGTTTAGGAGAAGGGAATATCTCTGAGTCATTTTTGCTATCTCGAGTTGTCAGTCTGTCATCGAAGCAGTTCCTGAAGATACAACTTTTTTAACATAAAGATTAGTATTCATGGTTGCTGTATATTTTTGCAAAACAAGTTCGCATTATTTTAGATATTGTTATCATGAACATTTGAATATTAGTACTTCAGATGTTTAACATAAATTCCGTTCCAAGAATACGCTTGAAAGTTACTGGTTAACCTGCAGGTTGAGCATAATTGAAAGGCCCCGTAATCAAATTGCAAGCCCTATCACAGAAATACTCTACAGACTTTAAAAAGATGCTTAAATAAAATGCTCTTGTCTAAAGACATGTGCATGTTTTTACCATAAAATTACATCTTCCACATCTTCCAGATCCAGCACTTGGTAAGTAAAAAGAAAATCTATTTGGACATAAGGATGTAAAGTGGCTGGAGGTGGTAATTTAATCAACCAAGGATATATTTCAATGTTTTTCTGGTCTTCTAGGCATTAGCACTTTAAATTCATTATGTTGGTTTGACAGATATATGCAGCCTTAAGGATCTAAAAATGAAATCCTAGAAGTCTAGCCTGCTAGAGGATATATATTGAACTTAAGAGATTAAAATGGTATAACCATTGCAACAGAATGGAACATATCGCGTTTCTCATTTTTTTCCCCACTAAGCATGAGTATTTTGCAGATGTAAAATACAGTCTTGTCTAATTATAAAACCTGGCTCGAGAGCTGCAGCTTTCTAACTTTTATACTGATGAAGTGGATATTAGAAAGAAAATGTTGGCTTCCCATACAGTCTGAAGATGAAGAAGTCTTCCATTTGGGGTTTTCTGTATCAATAATTTATTAGGGAAAACGACACAAGTAGTTACATGCTGCCTACTGTTAAGAGGCTTGCTTGCGTACTTTTCCTGTGTGAGGCAAATAACAAAGGAGCCAAATTATAAGCAGGTCTTAACGTAACTAGGACATTAAATCTACTGTATCGTTATGCCAATTTTGTAACGTTAATGATCTGTAATATTAATGCATCATCCTGGAAAATGGGGAAGGGTTGCCATAATTAACTATATTAAGCCACAATTAGAAAGTCATCCAAGCTGTTGTAAAGATTCGAGTGATGATAAGGGTGTTCATTATACTGCAGACCTTTCTGACAGTGGATATTTTGTATATAAGACTTTGTTACCAACAGCCTCTCGCTCCGAATTCAGATGTGTCAAAAGAGCAGCCACCCACGGAGGCGGTGGCACCGACCAGACGCCTTATCAGCCATTTCCATCGCCTTCTGAGGTTTAGCACTTTCTTACAGGGAGAATCGGCTTTGAAAGAGGTACAACCTTTTAGCATATCTACTTTAATTCCTCACGGGGAAGCAAAAACGGGCTGTCTAGCGAAATTCACATCGGTTGGATGGACTATCTACTCCCCAGAGATTAGGGTCATCTTTGAAAGTCACATTTCAAACTGCACAAAATGAACATTTGGATGTTTTAAAATGGAGATCCTATAACGTCTAAGCCTAAATCCAAGTCGCCTATCACCAGGTGTCTACAAGCCCCTAATTCTCCTCCCCACCTATCTGAAGTCTCTATTGTGGATGGGAGTCTTTGAGTCACGGATAATATCAGGGGGAAGATAAATGGGACCAGGCAAGGGGTGAGCTGCAACCAAGATGACAACTGATGCAACTGTCCAGCCCAAAGGATCCCCTTATCTCTGACGGGGCAGATCAGCTGGCAATAAAGGCCTATTTCCTCCCTCACCCCAGCTTTTCTTTATACCCAGTGTTATTAGCCTTGCCATTAGTGATCATGAATTCTTCCTCCCTAAAGCAACATTTGGGGCGCTGCTCTCTCTAGGTACAAAACACCCGCTAAGTTGCATTTGCAGTCAGGGGCTGATGCCGCTGTGGTAGAAGCTGAGGGAATGAGGAGGTGCAGGTGGTAACTTGCACACACGTGTAGCTGAGAGTCATTTACGACAACTGAAGAAGGAAGCACATCACCAGCTTGGTGGGAGTAAAGGACTAGGGATTTGCATTCGCAGAGATTCATAAAGGACTCCTGTGTATATTGGTGTGGCTGTTTTCTGCCCATGAAGCCTAGAGCTGCATCGTAAATCCAAAATCACGCCTGACACAGGAGTGCTCAGCATCTGATCAAGATTTTCAATGAGTAGAAACTGCACTGAGTCCCCCCAGCAGATTTTTTTTTCCCACAACGTGTGCCTTTCTATCAACAGTATGGTATGTGCCTTTGTAAAAATACACGTATGCTCACCACTCTGATTCCTCCAATGTGTCATATGCCAGAAAAGCCCTGACAGAGGCATCAGTGCGCTAGCTCAGTGACAGGGGACAAATCACTTGACAATCTCAGCCTTACTGCTTTGAGTAGTGACATTCCCTTCCAATGTTCTCACCCAGCAGGAACCAACAGCTTGTTCTCGGAGAAAAATCTCTGTTCCATCCTCATAACCAAGGAGTCAGTCTAAACTTCCAGGCAAAGAAGAATCATTTCCCTTCATGGAATGCTGGAAGCGTTATGAAACTTCCTATCTGGAAATACGTTCTTTACCCCTTCACACGTGGTACTGGATAGGACAACGGCAGCTACTACTTCTGATATGAGAGGGCTCTTATATCACCCCTCTGGAAATTCAGAGAAATTCACCAAACCAAACCTAACTTGGTTCCACCTCTCTGGAGTAATTGACATCAAGAAGCCTGATACACCCTTCCTCGGCAAATGAGGTTCGGGAATATAAAAGTGAAAAGACACAGGTTTCCAGACCATTGTACAAAAATCCTGCAAGTGGCCTGGCCGAGATGTTGGAAAGGAGAGGGTCTTGCCAAGTCTTCATCCATAGGTGTCCATGGGTCCAGTTCTATTCTGTGTGTTTTGAGGAGGTGTTCAAGGATTCAAAGGGAAGCCAGATTTGGGGTAGTTTTCTGAGGCTTTCAAGACACTTTCCAGTCGATATGAACTGGATCCTTGTGAAAACCGGTTAAAGCAGTCATTCGGCTAATGACCTCCATCAATGTGTTCACAGTCACAAAAACATGCATGTGCTACCAACTGCTCTGTAGGATTGTTGTTCTGAAAAGACAAAAGTCAGCCTCTCAACCTCGCCGTCAGGCATCTCTGAATCATCCTGGTGAAAGTGGCCAGTGTCCCCGGACCTCACCGCTCTGTAGAGTGGCTCTTCCTCTGTACTTACGTGGACACTTTTTAATGTGTTCATGATCCTTTTAGTTCAAGGATGCCTTTGTTGGTTGAACCTTCTACATAAGTCAACCAAGCTATCAAAGGCAAAGGCCTTAGCTCCCATTTCCCTTGTAGGACTGTTCACAGAGTGACTCCCCAGTGCTGGTGAGCGAGTGGAGAGGAAGTTAGTTATTACGAGATGAGAGGAACACCTGGACATGCTGCCTAGTAAGAGTTGCTCTATGTTTTTCATTTCATGTGATCAAGGCCTTGATAATTCCGTCACCCCATCCTTTCACTGTGTGTGGGAGTGAAAATAGCATTTACTGGCAGGTCAAAGTTAAATCAGTGGAGCACACAGTGTGCACACAGCATGGATTAGGGCCTGAGGATCTCACCTTGGAGCGCTGGAAAGGGCTACTTCTTGCCCATCTCAGGGATGCATGGGTGTATCTCATCAGGTCGTTCAGTGTGCAGTGGTGATGGATACAAAAGTCAGCGAAGGAATTTAGGGATCGCTTGTCCAATCCCCTCATGAGGATGCTGAGACTAATAAAAGCTACAGTCATCCTTCCGTATCCAAGGGGGATTGGTTCCATCCTCCCATACCCCACCCTCTGCAGATACCAAAATCTGTGGATGCCCAAGTCCCTTATAGAAAATGGTATAGTGTTTACACATAACTTATGCACATCCTCCCATATACTTTAAATCATCTCTAGATTACTTATAATACCTAATACAATATAAATGCTATGTAAATAGTTACTGGCAAGTGGCAAATTCAAGTTTTGCTTTTTGGAACTTTCTGGAATTTTTTTTCCTGAGTGTTTTCTATTCATGGTTGGTTGAATCCAAGAATGCGGAACCCACAAATACAAGAGCCAATGTCATTATCTGCCTAAAGCTACCAGCTATCTGAGGAAACCATGACTGGAAAGCAGAACTCTGCCTCTTACTTTGTCCTGTGTCCCTTTTCACCACATAACTAGGCAATGTCTTTATAAGGAATCTTGACTTGTCAAAATCAGACCTTACTAGTAGCTTTTGAAATCAATATTTTTGAAGCTTTTGATAATTTATTTTTGGTCACTGGGTCAGGAAAATGAGTTGTAATCATCTCCCATATGGCTGTCTGATCTAATAGCATCTTGTGTTGTGTCTTATGGTGTGACACTTGCCTTCCTGTGACTGTCTAGATTAAGATGCTCTTGAACCCAAACATCAACTGTTCTTGAATCAAAATTGAGGCTAAGCAAATCATACTAGCTTAGCATGGTTTCCTTTTTTTAAACCCAGAGGTATTTGGATTGTTGTCCAATACCCCCTATTCTGAGTTGAATTGTGTTCCCCGCAAAGGTGCTGAAGGCCTAATCCCCAGTATTTGTGAATGTGACCTTATCTGGAAATAGGTTCTTTGCAGATAATCAAGTTATGATGAGGTCATTAGTGTGGGCCTTATTCCAGTATGACCGTGTCCTTATAAAAGGGGGAAAGTTGGGCAGGAAGAGGATGTGAGGACACAAGAAGGATGCCAGGTGAGGACAGAGGATTGGAGTGACACATCTACAAGCCAGGAAAGCCAACGATGGCCAGCAAACCACTAGAAGCCAGGGGAGAGGCCTGGAACAGATTCTCCCTCACAGCCTCAGAAGGAGCCAAACCTGCCAGCACCTTGATCTCAGGCTTCTGGCCTCCAGACCGTGAGACAATGTATTTCTATTGTTTGAGTCACCCGGTCTGTGGTACTCTGTTACAGCAGCCTTAGAAAGCTAACATACCTCCCAAAAGGAATATGAAATGCAGATTTCTTTTTGTGGGTTCCTTCATGTGTGTTTGTTTTTTTCTTTTGCTGAAGGCAGTTTTGAGGTTACAGGTCTTAAATGTATTTGGAGAAAGGCACCCTTGGTGATCTTAAAAGGAAATGAGATTTGTAACCCTTAGTTTACAACTATTTAAACCCTATTCTTCAGGGACTCTTTGAATTTCCAGTATTATTTAATCTTTCTTTCTAAATGTGATTCAATAAGTATCCCTAGAATTTGTCATTGTGCTTAGTTTTTAACTTGATAGACTCTCAAAAATGCCTGAGTTATTTAGTAAATTTAATAAGGCTCTATTTGACCTTCCTTTTGAAAGTGCCAGAAAATACTTTGTGTAGCACGTGAGAGCTTTATCTATATTGAGTGAATGAATTACGGAAGAGGCACACATGCACACATATGACAAGCCAGGAGACTTTGTAGCAGCTAGTGTTAACATCATTGTATTTTAGTTCTTTGCAGAGTAGAGACAGTTTCGTTCTTTGCAGAGTTTTCTATTATTCTCTAGAATATTTCAGGGTTGGGGCAAAAAGACTTCGTTATATTATTTAATTGTATATTGACAAAAAGCTACCAGCTAAATGTTAATGAATTTGGAATACATGATAAACAAACGTTTTGACACTTGTACACACTTTTGAGGGGGTGGGGGAAGATGGCAGGGGAGGTTACATAATGATATAATTTCTAACACCAGGTAGAAATTGTAAAACAGAAGCTAACATGTTTACTTGACTCAGAGATCTGAGAAGGCCAAATTACATGTGCTACTAAGAGAGGTTTATGTGAGAATACCTAAGGGGGCAGAAATGGACAGCATTTAATAGACAAGAGTTGAATCCTATGCCTCTGCAGGACACCTCAGCCCACCAGTACAATAGGTTTCCCCAGACAGCATCATTCAGGACCCCCTGCACGTACCATGACAGACTCGGCCAGTTCAGGATGAAATAGCCAAGTGGAAAGCAGAGATTGAACATATACATGCTTTATCCACTGAAGCCTATTTAACCTTTCTTTCAAGAGAATAAGCAAATCTTTCTGGAGTTTACAGCACATCTATTTCCTGAGAATGTTTCTCAGGTTTTTCTATTAATTGAAAAGTTATATTAAATTGAAATTAGCCTGTGGTTAGTGTGCTGTAAAACTTTGCTTTAGGCAGAATAGAAGGCATGACAGAATGATACCTATAGGTCATACAGAGAACTTGGGTTCCTGGCTCTCCCATCTCAACTCACCCTCTGCCCCTTCCATCACCTCATGTCAGCCACCTCACTTCCTCTCAAGTGGTGGCAGCCTTCCCACCCGCTTTGTGCTCAGGTGCCCACCGGGCATTGCCAGATAAAATACAGGATGCCCAGTTAAATTCATGTTTCAGAGAAACAACAAATACTTTCTTAGTTGAAGAGTGTTCCAAGTATTGCAAACTTATATTAAAAAATTACCTGTTGCTTATTAAAAGCCAATCCCACCTCACTCATCACCTGGCTGCTTCAGGTTCATCCTTCAGCTGATTTAAATGTCACCGTTTAAACAAGTTTACAGAGAAAAATGAGATTCTTTAGGAAGTTAATGGAATTTTCACAGAATATGTTGAGAGTAGTGTTGAAGTATCTCAGATCCCATAGTATGTAATTACATGTTAGAAAGTAGATGTTCAAAGAATTATATATGAACCAGAGATTTATCTCATTCAGATAATCTTGATAATAGCTCTGATGTTTGTTTAAGGTAAAATTCTGAATAGAAAGGTTATTAGCTCCAATCCAGTTGTTAAAATGGTCAAATTGAAACAGTTACCATTCCTATCCATTAATTGGAGAGTGAGCTGCAAATGGTTCGTTCAGTTGGACATGTAAACCCATCTACTAAGTGGTAAAGTATGTCTTATACAGTAATTTTTTAAAACAAACTAGGTGTAATGTTTCATGGAGAATGTTAGGTTCTCCTCAGCTGTAAGAACTAAGTAACCAAAATGGCTTGCACTTTTAGAGAAATAGCTTCAAAATCACATATATACAAAAATAGCATAAATTTTCCCATATTGCCAATAGCTCTAGAAGACCAATATGTTCTTTTTTTTTACATCTTTATTGGAGTATAATTGCTTTACAATGGTGTGTTAGTTTCTGCTGTATAACAAAGTGAATCAACTATGCGTATACATATATCCTCATACCCCCTCCCTCTCGCGTCTCCCTCCCACCCTCCCTATCCCATCCCTCTAGGTGGTCACACAGCACCGAGCTGATCTCCCTGTGCTATGCGGCTGCTTCCCACTAGCTATCGATTTTACATATGGTAGTGTATATATGTCCATGCCACTCTCTCACTTCGTCCCAGCTTACCCTTCCTCCTCCCCATGTCCTCAGGTCCATTCTCTAGTAGATCTGTGTAGAAGACGAATATTTTCTAATTGAGAATCCAATAAAAGTTCTGACTGTTTTGTGAGGTTTTTTCCCTTCTTAATGACTCGTTACCAAATATTGGACTGCGGTTCTTGCTGTAAGAACAATTTTAGAACAGACAGGTTTAGGGCTGGATCAACTCAGATGGAATGAAGAGAATGGCTGGGCCAGCAGTTGCCATGGGATATTGGCATGAGTTTAATTTACTGGAAGATGGTTCAATTTCACTTCTTTTTAGCTTTGTAGCCGTGTGACTAGGGCTATAAATTGGATATCATTCAATAGTTGCCGTTGTACATATTTTCCTTTTTTTAAATAATGCCATAACTTTCAGTTAAATAAAAAATCTCTCATTTTAGTCCATTTTTACAAGATAATGGCCTCATCACCAATTCTACCCATTTTATAGTTTTTGCTAAAGTCACTACCTTATACAGTAAAAGACAGAAATGCGTGTATCTAAAATCTCCAAACACCTGTACTTTAACTTTTTTTTTTGTAGCTATCAGCCTCTATTCAGTGTAATTCCTGAAGGAAATATGAGTAAGGAAAAATTGTGAACATATATCACATAATAATTGCTGAAGCTAATTAATATTTTCTATAGTTTATATATATGTATATAAAGATAGTACTTCAACTTGGCATTAGGTACACCAACAAAGCTATTAAGATTGGATTATGAACTGATTCACTTTGCTGTACAGCAGAAACTAACACAACATTGTAAATCACCTATACTCCAATAAAAATTAATTTAAGAAAACAAGATTAGATTATGTTTAGGCCACAATATGTGGTCCATATAGTTAAAATATGCAAAATCCCAAGCCTGTATTTTTATTTTCTATTATTATGCTTTAAATAGGACAGAAATACATTTTTCCCAAATATTCATCTAAAATGCAAAATACACTAAAATATGGTGGTTCTGTTGTTTTTATTCACTGAAAATCTGGTTCAGAATTCCAAAATGAACTTGAAAAAATTGCACCCAGTTGCGTAGCAGAAGCTGTCGAGTTTGCTTGTATATTGCTTTGTTTTAATTTTGTGGAAACAATTGTGGAGTCTCCAGGGTCTTTTACCTAATCATAAAGTGGTCTGTAGACAAAAAAAATTAAATCACAAATAGACACAAAAAATCTTCAGGACTATGTGATATTTTTCACATTTTTTTAACCAGACAGTTCTGGTTTTTATAAAATAACCTCAAAGTAAGCTGTCATTCTTTTAGAGGCAGGATGGAAGACATTACAGTGGTCTGCCATCCTGAACACACTGATGGTGGCCTGGTGTCGCAGGAACATTGACAAGGCCAGCCTGATGTTTCTGGGTTCCCGTCTTTGTCGTGACAATAAGCCGCTTTGGGCTCGGGATGCCATGCGTCTTTTCTCTCCAGGTTGCAGGAGATAAATGGAAGTCTTCTTTCAGCCGTTGTGGCCACCTGAAGGACATGTCCTTTGAACTTTGCTTTGTAACTTTTTTTTTTAATTAATTAATTTATTTATTTTTGGCTGTGCTGGGTCTTCGTTTCTATGCGAGGGCTTTCTCTAGTTGCGGTGAGCGGGGGCCACTCTTCATCGCGGTGCGAGGGCCTCTTACTGTCACGGCCTCTCTTGTTGCGGAGCACAAGCTCCGGCCGCGCAGGCTCAGTAGTTGTGGCTCACGGGCCCAGTTGCTCTGCGGCATGTGGGATCTTCCCAGACCAGGACTCGAACCCGTGTCCCCTGCATCGGCAGGCGGACTCTCAACCACTGCGCCACCAGGGAAGCCTTGCTTTGTAACTTTTAACATCCATTTACTTTTTTAGTTAGTATGTCCAAGGATCAAGATAGGTAAAGTACTTGGTAGAGCTTGTTCAAGAAAGTTGAGTACCATTGACACAAGTGTTTTTTAAAAAATCAGTAGCTGAGATGTGTGCCTATGTAAGATGTAAGAAACTCTGAGGAGGTATGTGTGTGTGTGTGTGTGTGTGTGTGTGTGTGATTGAGGTGAAGTTTCTATGAGTACCTCCTACATTTAGCAGGCAAGTATTTTTACATGGAGAAAATTCTTTAACCACATGAGGAGGCATTATTTTTTTTTTTGGAGGAGGAGGCATTATTTTTCTTTGCAAATTAGCAAATAAATTTAATGTAACTAAGTAATACTGTTTTTGCTGAAACTACACAGCTGCTTATAACATGAATATACACAGACTGTTCTTTGTAAACCTAATTTGTTGATTAGCAATACATTCATGTGGTTTGAAAACAAACAACATAGTCTATAGTAAAAGGCCTCGTTTCTGCCACCCAGCACCCTATTATCACCCACTCATCCATGCCTCTTTTGTTTTCTTCCAGAGTTTTGAAAGTGTTCTTTAGATTTGAAAAACAGCATATCAGCACTTTTGAAAGTATACATGGGTGAAAAGAAATCTTAAATAGTGATACAAAGTGTTGGGTTGGATTTTTAAATTTCCTGACTCTCAGTCTTTTGACTCTGGAGTTAGAATTCTTTGTTAAAAATATTTAAAATTATATACCTGTCTGTGTGAACTTAGTAATCATTTTCAAGGGGAAGTGAATAAAGTTAGAATTGAAAGTTTTGAAGTGGGATTTCCTCACTAGGTGGCGCTCGTGTTCCTGGAGGTCAGGGGGCAGCCGCCCCTCACCTGCAGATGCAGTTTGCCAATTAGCACACAGTTACTGTGGAGACCTGCAGGGTCACACAGAGGGAAAGGCCTCCATATTGTCTCCCCTCTAATTAATGATTGTTCTATTCATACTTCTTTTCTGCACCCTATGTATGACCTTCCAAGTGGAGTGAAATTGTTGTAGTTTTCTCTTTAGACTGGGAGGTTACGTTATATAAAGTTTGTACCCAGACAAGAAAGGGTCATGACAACTGTTACTTTGACCTGGGAAAAAACCCTGGGTAAGTTGAATTTTTTTTTTTTAATTTTTTAAAAATTTATTTATTTTCGGCTGCTTTGGGTCTTCATTGCTGCGCGCAGGCTTTCTCTAGTTGCAGCGAGCGGGGGCTACTCTTCGTTGCAGTGTGCGGGATTCTCACGGCGTGGCTTTTCTTGTTGCGGAACACGGACTCTAGGCACACAGGCTTCAGGAGTTGTGGCTCATAGGCTCTAGAGCGCAGGCTCAGTAGTTGTGGCGCACGGGCTTAGTTGTTCCGCGGCATGTGGGATCTTCCCAGACCAGAGCTCGAACCCGTGTCCCCTGCATTGGCAGGCGGATTCTTATCCACTGAGCCACCAAGGAAGTCCCTAAGTTGAATTTTTACGGAGAAGTTCCCTATAGAACATAAATGATCTGGAAGATGCCTGGAAGGTCTCTGAGGACATTAATGTCCGTCCAATAACAAAAAGCTTTTAAACATGCTTCAGTGGTGTTATTATCTCTCTTAAGCATTAACATAGCCTCTCTACTACGAAGGGATCAAAGTGCATTATGCATTCTGGTTACACACCCTCCATGAGTCAAGTAGAACATTATGGATGTGCATATAAAAGTAACCTGGGCATTTCTGTTTGCCACTCAACCCTGTCATAAAGTCAAAAAGTTCAGCAGCAGGCAATAGGGGAAGGAAAAAAAAACTTATACCAAGATAAAAGAAAGTTAGAAATATTCTAGTTAACTTTTTCCTACATGTATTTAATCCTGCAACAATTAATTTTTCATACATTAATTTACCAGACATCTGCTTCCCATTTATTGTGCCTGGCACTGTGCTGGTCACCATGGATGTAAAGATAGATTCGACTAAATCTGTGTTTCAAGCCTGATGAGAAAGTGAACTTTCATCCAGAATTTCATCTTAATCGAACTTTCATCATCCTTATAGAAATTACTCTGACTCAACCACATTGTCTTTTCATACACCACTCTCTCCCACTTCCTCTCATCTACATCAAAATCTCACTCAAACTTACCTCTTCTAAGACACCTTCTAACACAGGTTACTTCCATAAGCCACATACTTTATTGTATTTGTAAAAGTGTTTATAGTCATCTTAACCTGGGGACAAGTCATGAGAGTGTCAGTTCACCTGCTTGGAATGATTTCAAGCTCTTGAAAATGATGTCTTCTGGGTCTCTTGCACACATAATGTGACCTCAGATCTCATTGACTGAAATACCATTTTTGATGTTTTATTAGGAGAAACAAAAAAAGCCTGTTCTAAGACCCTTTGGGAAACATGGGACAAGTGGATCAGAGGGCATCAACTCATCCTTGGGGGCCCTTTTGAGTGACAGCTGTCCATAGGGACACAGATGACATGGGAAAGCTTCTGGCTAGTGCCCACAGGATCATGCCAGTTGTAGAGGTGATCATTTGCGTCTGGCTTCCAGAAACAATGCTAATGCCCAAGTTGCCCAGATTCCTTTTCCCCAGTGAAATGTGTTTAAAGAGAAGAAGGGCTGGGGGTGGAGATAGAAAAAGAAAAGAAAAAAGAAGATCCAACATCCTCAACTATCTGGTGTTGCTTTCCTTGTGAAGTTTTTTTTTTTGGTTTTTTTTTTTCCCCATGGTTCTTCCCTGTGAAAAGTGGGAGGAAAGTGAGAAAAGACAGGAAGGAGGCATTCTCTATTCAAATGACTCTAAGGAAAATTTTCACTCCTGTGATGCTGGCATGTGAGATTTTGAGTGCCCATTCTCAGGGCTCCACGGAGACAAGGAGAGCACTTCACTCCTGCAGGGATACAGTGAGTTGAGGTGAAGCATAAGAAGGAAAGGCCCTTGAGATGAAATGCACTCCTGGCTGCACAGAGCAGGGAAGACACGATATGGTTGTTTTTTAAAAAAGCCATTAAAGCCTCTTCAGGACAAGGTATCTATATTGTAATCAGAACTAAAATGCAGAAGAGAATCCGGAGAATCACCTGATGCTTCTCCGTGCCTGGTGTACTGTGCCTTCCTCTGGTGAGTCTAGCACAAAGGCAAGGACAGGCAGAGTGCCTGCTTTCCCTTCAGCCTCTTCCATTCTACAGCTGTGCATGAGGGTCTCCTCCATTGTATTCTTTAGTCCTTATAGGTGGAGAGGAGTGCAATCTTTCCCTGAAAATGATTTCCCCAGCGTTTTTCCTTCTTTACTGTATCTCTTTGGGATTGGTTGAATTTAACTGAGCCCCTGTCCACACCACATAAATTCCCTTTATAATCTGGCATGCCAGTCACCCATACGGGCTGTCGCAAATATAAAGGACCACAATGGACACACTACAACAGTTGTTTCCTTTGGCCATCAAACTACAACTATCTTATAACAAGATCACACCATAATCGGTATTTATTGGGGATGGCAGGCAGTAAGTGGTGGTGGTGATTCTAATGAGAGGGAGATGTAAATATGTATCTGGAACTACTCCTGATTTTAAGACACATATAGTCAAAGTAGAACTAAATAATGACGCATGGTAGGCTCTGACTTGGGACATTGAGTGTTCTAGGAACTCTTAGGGGGACACAGTCGCCCAGGGAAGAAACCTCACAAAAAGGCAGGAGAACTTGACATGGGCCTCAGAGAATGAACACAAATCTCAGCGACAGGCTGGAGAAACCATTCCAGGTGGATGAATGGTGTGACTAGACAGGTTTTAACGGAGTCTACGAAGACTGTGGGGAAATAGTGGGCAGTAAACTGGAAATGTGGATTGAGGCCAGATAGTAGAAGGAAACTAAGGCGCTTGGACTTTATCCTGGTGGTAATGAAGAGATAATGAAGATTTTTAATTAAGGGTTTGGCATGATTAAGTGGTGTTTTAGGGAGATTACTGTGGCAGCAGTGAATTGGAGGGGGAGAAACAAGTAAGCGATTAGTTAGGAAGCTATTATAATCATCCAGGCTTGAAGCAGCAGGGGTGTGGGGGCAATGGGAATTGAAAGAAAGGGTGGAGTGTGAGAGATAGTGCAAGGGAATGCCCAGTGAGCCTTGGGGGCTCATGGCTCTTCAGGACAAAAGGAAGGAAGGTGGCAGTGAGCATTGAATTGGGAGGGGGAGCCATTTGGGAGCAGAGGGGAGGTTGGGGCTCTGAGTCAGCCAAGCCTTGCGATATCTACAGGGCGTCCAAGTTCAAATGTCCAGCAGGCAGGTGGAGATGCAACACTGAGGCTTTGGAGAGCAGCCAGGCTAGGAACCTAGACTTTCCTCTTTTATGATGCAGGCTGACTTCTTTCTCCAGAGAGAACTGAAATTCAATGACTAAGCAATTAGGATAGAATGTGTGTATTATAAGATGTGTCCCTACGTATCAACAGGAAGGAAGAATCCAGGTCATCCTTTGAATATTTTAAACTTCTGGGAAAGTACTTTTAAATAAATCACTCCAATATTTCAAATGAATATTTTTTAAAGCTAAATTTCCCAGATAATATTCCCAAATGTTCAAATTTCTTCCTTCAGGGAGGCTCAGCCTTAGTGTCTAATAGAGTTCAATTACAGAGTAATTTCCGTGTCGAACGTGGTGGCGATTGCGCTATCTGCGTGGAGCTCTGTAGCTGCTCTGTGACTCCAGGTGAATGGCACAAGAGCCTTCATGATCCTTGTAGGCCCTTTGCCTAATTCTCTCATGCAAATTAGAGGGAAGAGAGGTCCCCACATTTCATTTATCAGGAAAGTGCATCCTTCTGGCAAAAGGAATGAGAAAGAAGAGACACACACGTCCTTTAATGTGTGCTACATAACCAGTGGCACGTGGCCACCTGGAGTTCCACCAGACTAAATGCCAACTGGCCCTTTCCTTTAAAAAGTAGGACGTTATGGATAAAAATGTGACCAGTGCGGAAATAAAACTGCTTTGGACTTCACTCTTGGGTGTGTGGACTCAGCTGCCAAAATCCTCCCCACACAATTCAGACGTTAGTGGTCATTGTTTGAGTTTTGCTATGAAATTCAAGGGACTGAACAAGTCAATCAAATCAGCCACTATCTGAAAATCAAGGGAAAAACATTTTTTTAACCTGATAAGTGGTAAACAATTGGCTTCCAAGTCCAGAAGAATGACTCCTCTTAATTCACAAATGCATTTATTTGAGTAGTGCTTGCATGAGACTTGCATGAGATGTTAAGGGGGGAGTTGAAGTGTCTGCTGCCATCTGTGAATTTAGGAGCCCCGTGGTGTTTTTAATGTGAGGGCATCTCACGAGCAGGATCCTTGTATATCAGGGGAGTTATGACCACCATATCTGTTTATTATCTGGCCACAAAGAGCTTGAACTCCTGTCCACTTCTGTTGATTCCACCGCAGAGCTTGTATCTGCCCTCGTGCAGAGGTACACTCCACTGACGCTCCAGGAGACTGTCAGCATTTTGAGTCATTTCTAGTTGGACTAGGGAAGTGACAATGTGAGCTTTTAACTGAGCTCAGCTGCCCAAGACCCACGGGAAACTTGGAAGGGAACATTGAGATCTCTATGGCCACACCATCTGCCCACCCCCTACCCCTCCTTACTCAAGAAGCATCTGAATGTAGCAAACACTCAAACTTCTCAATTCTATGCATTGAATTGAAGCAATTAACAAAGGATCCCATCTAGGAATTCTGCTTTATTTGTGATCAGACCTTTTCGCTGGCAGATAACAGATAATATTAAGTAATCAAGAAGTTTACCACACAACCCAGCCAGACTGGATCAGCTCGGGAGGCACTCCTTCCTCCACCCTCATAAGATAACACATTATCAGTAGAGCCTTTTTTTGAATACAAGGTGGTGAGATTAGATGACTTTTAAGGGCCCTTCCAAGTCTGAAATCTCATGTTGTCTTTTGATTGAGATGAATATAGTTACACATTGTGCACTATTCCGTGGGTCTCTCTACTCAACTGAAACACTGCCTCTGACCTTCCCAGTAATGACCTCATCAGCCCTTGATTTTCCGAAGCCCTTATCAGTAAATGTATGCTGGATGCTCCAAACTTCAAAAAATAGGGGAAACTTGCACACACACACATTTAATTTAAGTTTAACTCAGTTCATCCCAAGTTTTCTGATATGCCTAAGATTTAACTTTCTCCATATTTAAGTAATGACTTTTAAATTCCAGTATTAAAGTACATACACCTGTATACGTTTTAGCTTTCTAATAATCATTCCTAAGCAACATATAGAAGACATTCAAGTTTACCAAGGTTGATAGTTTGGTCTTAGTTCTCCTTCAGCAAAAGAAAAAAAAAAAAAGACAAAGGTCAAAAAATAACCTTTTTCCAGTAGTTCTTGGCTGAAAATAAATTCTGAATTTCTTTTATTAATATGTTGCCCTTTATTGTATGTCAGAAATAGGAATCATAGAGGGCTGGAATGTGATCTTGATATATGGCTTTACTGCTCTTTCTACTAACTGCTGAATTATTATCATTTCACAGAAATTACATCTGAAAGGGAGGAATGTGTCTTTAAATCAAAAGATTCCAAATACATAACCTTTGCTAAAATGATTAGTAATTTCTCCAAGCCATGAGCTTGAAAATACTCAATTCCAAGGATCTATATAACCCTTTCATTCTTCCTTACTATTGTCAAACGCTGAGCAGAAAACACAAGGAGAATGTCTACAACGCATGAAAAGCATTCTACTTTACTAGGTATCAGCAAAAAAAAAGGAAAAAAAAACCCCAACCAACTAGTTACCGGCAGGCAGGGGGCGGGTTGGGGGGGGGACATTGGGGGTGGAGTGGGATGAAGATACTGTTAAGTACTTAAATTAACAAAAGTTAATTCCCCAGTGGTGCCTCTATACATTAACTCTATGAGAAAGCTGCCCCGTGGGCCAATTTAACTTCAGGAAGTGACTTAGGCACTGGGAAGAATAGGCCGCAATATTTCATCAAATACAGCAAAAACAAATTACCTCAGACTCAGGAACCCTGAGACCCCTTTCTGAAAGTGCGTGCCGCTTGAAGGGGAAGGAAATTCCTTTCTCAGGGAACGATGGCACAGACGGTGTAGCAAGGAATGGGCCCCTGGCTTCCCAGCTCCCTCACACTCACCTTGGGAGGGGACCTTATAAATCCCAAACTGGCAGCCTCTAGGCAGGCCCAGCTGGCTCCCGAAGGCGACTTTATTTTGCTTTGAGTTTGATGAAGATGAGGGTGACTTTCACGTCTGCTCGGAATCCCTGGGAAACCTTGATGAGCAGGTCTGTCAAAGTCAGCCGCAGGCTTTACGGTTCTAGCAGGACAGGAGTGGATTGCATATGGCTCTGTAAATTTACTCACATTCCACCTTCTAGTATTTAAGAAGAGACCCCACTAGGTTGTTTCATCTCCTTGTGTTCCAGGAAGTGTCTCCCTTGGTTCCAAGACAGAAGACCCACCCTGTGTCCTCCTGCCCTCCTGGTCTCTATAACCAGGTCTGAGCCTAGTGGGTGGTGAAAAGCAGGATGTTCTAGTGGTTAAGATCATGGACTCTGACGACTGACTGGCTGGGTTCTAACCCTGGCTCTACCACCTATAGTTGTGGTACCATTACCTTGGGACTTAACCCTGTGCCTCAGTTTTCCCATCTGTAAAACAGGGATTCATTCATTCATTCACTTTTTTTTTTTAAATAAATTTATTTATTTATTTTTGGCTGTGTTGGGTCTTCGTGGCTGCGCGCAGGCTTTCTCAAGTTGCGGAGAGCAGGGTTTACTCTTCGTTGCAGTGCGACGGCTTCTCATTGCGGTGGCTTCTCTTGTTGCGGAGCACGGGCTCTAGGCACGCGGGCTTCAGTAGTTGTGGCTCATGGGCTCCAGAGTGCAGGCTCAGTAGTTGTGGCACACGGGCTTAGTTGTTCCACGGCATGTGGGATCTTCCCAGACCAGGGTTTGAACTCCTGTCCCCTGCATTGGCAGGCGGATTCTTAACCACCGCGTCGCCAGGGAAGTCCCATTCATTGGTTTTTTCAAATGTTTATTGACTGTTCTAGGCACAGGGTGAATAAAACATACAAAGTCTCTGCTCTCATGGAGTTTGCATTATAGTAGGGAGAAAGGCAAATAAATAAACAAATTAATAACGATGTATCAGATAGTAATAGGTGCATTGAAGAGAATTAAAATAGGTTTATGTGGCAGAGTGTCAAATGGCTGCTTGGCAAAGGCCTCTCTGAAGAGATGACCAGAGTGAGAAGAAGTCAGCCATGAGAAGATCATGGGAAAGAGCTTTCCAGGCAGAGGGAACAGCAAGTAAAGACTACAGCAGAATGAGTTTGGTGTGTCCCACTTAGAGAAGGGCCAATGCTCCTGGAGCACGTGGGCAAGCAGATGCGGAAGCTGGGCCTCAGATGGGGGTGCTAGTGTCTGGCAGATCAGGGCATTGGACTCTGAGTATGATGGAAACCATGATCTGATTTACACTGACTGTGCCGTGTGGAGAGTGGATCGCGGCAGGGCGTGGAAGAGTGGAAGCAGAGAGACTAGTCCGGAGACTGCAGCAGTGACCCAGGTAAGAGGAGAGAGAAGCCGGAGAGAAGTGGGTAGATCCTGGATACGTTTGGGAAGAAGAGTCAGGAGAAGTTGTTAAGGGATTTGGATCTAGAGAGTAAAAGAAAGGGAGACCCCTAGGATTTGGGGCTTGAGCAACCAGGTACTGTAGATGGTAGTTTCTTTTATTGTGATGAGGAAGACTGGAGGGAAGTGCAAGTCGAGGTGGGAGAGGGGATCAAATGTTCGGTTTGGACATGATGCTTGAGACGCCTATGAGCTGTGCAGAGAGAGAGAAATGTCGGGCAGAACACTGGATAAACAAGTCTAAGTTCTGGCGACACGTCAGGGCTGGTGACTTGAGGACTGCAGGAATCTGTGTGGATTCCTGCAGCCATGGGACTGGATGACATCATCTGGACAGGGATGGCAGAGGGAGGCGATAAGAGGCTGCAGTAGAGGTGTGAGGGAGGAGACGAAGCCTCTGAGGCTGATGGAGAGGGAGGAAGGAAACCAGCAGGGTGTGGTGTCTGAAAGCCAAGAGGAGAGGGTCGAGAAGGAGGGAGCGGGCAACGTGTACAATATGCCGCAGAGGGTTGGGCAGCACGAGGACTGGCAGCTGACCATCGCTTGGAGGTGCCAGGTTGAGGTTGTTGGTAATCCCTGGAGCAGCATCTGTGGAGTGGGGAGGACAGCTGGTGTGCAGTGAGCTCAGGCAGGGGAGGATCGCATATAATTATAAGCAAGTCAGTGGCCAGTGGGTGGGGAAAGGCAGAACGTTGTGGTGGTGAAGATCCCTGTGGGACCTGACGACTCTACCACTGGGGGCTCTTTTCAAGAAAAATCATGCAGAGTTAATACGAAGTAGGTGTGAATGTAAATATCTATTTAGAATGAGAAATCATAAAATAAGTTATAAATTTAAAAGTCTGACAAATCCCATGCACAACAAAATACAGAAAAATAACTTTTATTAATTAAATGCCAGGTGCACCTCTATAATATTTTTCCTTCTTTTTTTGTCTAGATACACTTCTTTACATGATAGTGATTTTTACATAGCGTGTGCACACACACACACACACACACACACACACAAGTAAACCTCTCTACTTACCCTGTAGAGCCTATCAATATGTATTTCATAGGTGGCCAGAGCTCACTGCAGTCACTGGTGGGATTTCTTTTTCTTCTTTTCTTTTAATTTTACTGACAGGATTTTTGAGTACTGCTTGTTAATAAGAGTATAAAACTCTGTTTTCCACTATCACCTGGGGCCTCAACTAGAGAGGCTGAACCAAATAGGTCAACCAAAGCCTGCGAAATACGCTGAAAATCAAAGCTAGGAGAAGTCCTCTTTGATATCCTATTAATTACACCAGGGTTTCTCAACCTTACCCTGTTGACCTTTGGGGCCAGGTAGCTCTTGGTTGTCCGAAGCTGACTTGTGCGTTGCAGGATGTTTAGCGACATCCCTGTCTTCTACCCACTAGATGCCAGTAGACAACCAAAAATGTCTCTAGACATTGCCAAATGCTCCCCGGGTGGGGGGCGGGGGGGGGGCAAGGTTGTCCCAATTGAAAGCCACTGTGTCACGCTAATTGTGTGTGGTCTTTGGTTGCTCTTTCCCTGCTGTGAATTTGTGGTCCAGGATTATTTGGCCGAGGCTTGGCTTTTATCTCAACAAGAAGTTATGTAGGGGGGAGACGCAAGAGGGAAGAGATATGGGAACATATGTATATGTATAACTGATTCACTTTGTTATAAAGCAGAAACCAACACACCATTGTAAAGCAATTATACCCCAATAAAGATGTTAAAAAACAAACAAACAAACAAAAAGAAGTTGTGTAGGGATGAATGGCACCTCTTTGCCCTCTTCTCATCTCAGTTTTGACCTAGAACCTCTCCCTGCAGCCAGAGCTCACAGCGCACTGAAAAACTCAGAGCTCTTGGTAGACAAACCCTAGAGGGACACATCATATCCCCAGAACCTTGACGAGTAAGGAGGTGTTGAGTATAAAACCCTCAACTAATGTATGATTAGGACTAAGGCATAACTGGTGAAAGTTGAACTAATTCTTCTTTTTTTTTAGTGAAAAAAGCAAGCATTATTTTAGGCAGAGAATACATTTAACAAACTTGTTACTCCAAGAAGTGGTGCAGGTTGAAGACATAAATTAAGAACTGCTGAACAAATGTGTGACTACTATTAAGGCAAAGAGGATAATATGGACAGTTGGAGGGAGCATCTTTTTTTTTTTATCATGTGGAGTTTGAAATCAGAATCTATTTTTAAAATTAATTAATTAATTAATTTTTGGCTGTGTTGGGTCTTCGTCGCTGTGCGAGGGCTTCTCCAGTTGAGGCGAGCAGGGGCTACTCTTCGTTGTGGTATGTGGGCTTCTCACTGCAGTAGCCTGTCTTGTTGCGGAGCACAGGCTCTAGGCACGTGGGCTCAGTAGTGGTGGCTCGCGGGCTCCAGGGTGCCGGCTCAGGAGTTGTGGCGCACGGGCTTAGCTGCTCCAAGGCATGTGGGATCTTCCCAGACCAGGGTTTGAACCTGTCTTCCCTGCATTGGCAGGCGGATTCTTAACCACTGCGCCGCCAGAAAAGCCCCTGGAGGGAGCATCTTTAAATTTTCTGACTTAGAAGAGACAACCAAATCAAATGTCACAGTGAGATACCATTTCACACTCACTAGGATGGCTAAAATCAAAGAAACTGAAAATAACAAGTGTTGACAAAGCTGTGGAGAAATTGGAACCTTCATATGTTGCTGGTGGGAATTCAAAATGGTGCAGTCACTGTGGAAAACAGTTTGACAGTTCCTCAAAAGGTTAAACATATAGTTAGTTACCTTATCACTCATCAATGCCATTCTGAGATACCCAAGAAAATTGAAAGCATAAATCCACACAAAAATTTGTACATAAATGTTCATAAAAGCACTATTAATAAAGCCCCAAAGTGGAGACAACCCAAATGTCCATCAGCAGATGAGTGGATAAACAAAATATGATATATACACACAATGGAATATTACTGAGCCATAAAAAGGAGAACATGTGACAGGGATGAACCTTGAAAGCATTATGCTAGATGAAATAAGCCAGACACAAAAGGCCACATATTGCATGATTTCATTTATATAAAATGGACATAATAAGCAAATCCAGAGAAACAGAAAATAGATTAGTGGTGCCCAGGGGATGGAAGGACGAGGTAACTGAGTCCTTCTCATAGGTACAGGGTTTCTTTCTGAGGTGATGGAAATGTTCTGGAATTAGATAGTGGTGATGGTTGCACAACTCCTTGAATATACTAAATACCACTGAATTGTACACTTTAAATGGTGAATGCTATGTTATGGGAATTATATTTCAATTTTTAAAAAAGAGGCCACCACCAAAGCCTAGAATTAGTAGGGTCCCTGAGAATCATGTGGTACAAACTTCACGTTTTCTAACTGATAAACCTTGAGGGTATTGTCCAAGAAATTCTCTTTAAAAAACTATTTTGAAGTGGATTCCCACTTACTTAGAACCCACTGAGACTTGAGAAGCACAGCTGGCATTAAAAGCAGAATGATGCCCAGAACAGGGCCATAGAGACCACCTCTGGAGGTCCATCATTTAAATAAATGAATATTTATTGAGGGCCTACTGTGTGCCAGGCACTTTTCCTGGTGCTGGGGGTACATCAGGAACTAAACAGGCAAAAAAAGTCCTGCCTCCATGGAACTTAGATTCTAACTTAAGTCTTCCCTAGACTTTCCTAGGACATTTTAGAAGCTGTGTTGTCAAACTAGTGCACATTTAGAAGTCAAAACCAGTTTTCAGAAGGAATGGTTGAATGAACTGAGTATTTTCACCTTTAGAAAGAGAAGATTGAGGAAGAACATGATAACTGCCTTCAAAAGCCATTTGGAAGAGAGCCGTTTCATTCTCCACTGCTCCCAAGGGCAGCGCTCGCGTCAGAGGGTAAACGTTACAGAGAGGTGGATTTGGGCTCGTAAAGGAAGGAAGAAAACTCACGTTGTTGTGTACCTGCTTAATAGCAGGCATTCTGCTGGGTATTTCACCTGTGTTACCTCATTTAATCCTCACAGTATCCCTACAAGGTACAGTGATTAGCACTACTTAAAGAAGTGGAAATGGAGGCTTAGCAAGGTCATGTAACCACCCCAAGTTCACACAGGTGGTCAATGGCTGAGGCAATGGTCAGACCTTTCCCTGGCTGGCTCCACAGTCCTGCTACCATGCCATGCTGTCTTCTCAACAGTTAATGCTTTCAAAAATGTGCACATTTGTGGAGGGGAAGCCTGCATGTGATGCAGAGGTGGACTGGATGACCCAGATACTTTGACCCCTCACAACATACTCTCACACTGTCTCATTTGGCTCACTCTATGAAGATGGCTAAAGTGGTAAAATGAAATTAATAATAATCCACAGGAGTGCGGGTCATTTGAGATAATGTACTTGCAGAATCTAGCATAGTGACATCAACGTTATTCAGCAAGCATTTATTGAGAATCTGCTTTGCGCCAGGTCCTCAGATGTGACGCCAGCATGGTTCTCATGGAGCTTACAGTTTTGTCTGACAGAGGGCACACCATAACATGTAAGGTCCAACCCCTTTCCCCTAGTTCCCAACCCTCTATGCAGGGCAGGCTACTATCCTTATTTTATACTCCTGTATTCAATCAACTGGCAAATTTTACTGGGTGACTTCTGTGTGTCAGGCACTGTTTCAGGCATTGGAGATAAAGCAGTGAACAAAATGGACAAAAAAATCTCTATTTTATGGGGCTTGCTTTGGTGCTTACAATAAACAAATATAGATAAAATACTACATTCAAAAGTGAAAAGTGCTATGAAGAAAAATAAAGCTTGGAAAGGGAATAAGAGAGTCCTGGGGAATTTGGAGGTTGCCGTTTTAAATAGGTGGTCAGGAAGGACCTCACTAAGTTTGAATCTTGGCACTAACTTTGAGGAGATGAAGGGTGAGCCATGCAGATATTGAGGGAAAGAGATTGTGCAGTTGAGGAAGGCCCAGGGCACATGCCTAGAAGGCAGAGCATGCTAGGTGTGAGGGAGATGAGGTCAGAAAGGTAATGGGGAACCAAACTGTGTAGGGCAGGTGAGGCATTATGAAGATGTGGATTTGCTCTGTGTGAGATGGGACGTCATTACAGGTCTGTCCACTGTCTGGAGAACAGGCTGTAAGGAAACAAGGGTATGAGCAGGAAGTTTAGGAGCCAGGACAGGTAGAAGGATCCTGCCATGTTCACCCCCTAATCCCTGGAAAGTGGGAATATGTTATATATATTACATGGCCAAAGGAACTTGGCAGATGCAATTAAGGTTATGAACTTTTATTTTTTTAGTATTTATTTATTCATTTATTTTGGCTGTGCTGGATCCTAGTTGTGATACATGGGATCTTCGTTGAGGCATGCAGGATCTTTAGTTGTGGCATGCATGTGGGATCTAGTTCCCTGACCAGGGATCGAACCCGGGCACCCTGCATTGGGAGGTCGGAGTCTTACCTACTGGACCACCAGGGAAGTCCCGAGGTTATGGACTTTAAAATAGGGAAATTGTCCTGAACTGTCCAGATGGGCCCCATCTAAACACATGAGCCCTTAAAAGCAGTTTTCTTCAGCGGGAGTCAGAGAAATGTGGCAGAAAGAGAAGTCAAGGAGATACAGCACATGAGATGGACTTAATCATCTGTTGTTGATGGGAAACCATGAGAAGCAACTGAATCGTGCAACAATCTTAAGGGAGTTGGAAGATGAGAGTCCAAGTCAGTTGACATCTTGATTTCAGCCTTGGGGGACCCTGAGCAGAGAACCCAGCCAAACCCTGAGACCTCTGACCTATGCAACTCTGAGATAATAAATGCGTGTTGTCTTAAGTTGATACATTGGGGTGATTTGTTAGGGCAGCACTAGAAAATTAAGGCAGGAGTTGTTGCAGTAATTCACATGAGATATGATGATGGTTTGGACTTCTGAAGCTAGATCCCAGAGGATTTCCTGATGGGTGACATGTAGGGCATTAGAGAAAGGGAGGAATCAAGGATGATTCCAAGGGTTTGGGCCTGCACAGCTGGAAGGATGGAGTTGCCATTAACTGAGATGAGAAAGATTGTGGGAGGGGCAAGTCTGGGTGGGAGGATGGAGAGTTTGGTTGCGTCTATGTGAAGTTTGAGGGGCCTGTTAATATCCAAGTGGAAATGTCTAGGAGGTAGTTAGACAGATTAGTCTAAGTATTGGACAGGTCTAGATTGGACAAATAAATTTGAGAATCATGAGCATGTAGCTGATTTTTAAAGCCATAAGACTAGATGAGATTACTGTGGTAAATGGAATTCTAACATCACCCCAATGCTATAGCCCTTTTAAAGTCTCCGCCTCTTGACTGTGGACGGAAGCTGTGAAATGAGACTTCACTCCTGTGCTTATGTTATGGTGTATGTCAAAACGGATCTTGTAAGTGTAATTAATGTTACTTTATTAGTCTGCTTGGGTTGCCATAACAAAATACCATGGACTGGGTGGCTTAAACAAAAGAAATTTATTTTCTCATCAATTTTATCAAAGCCCTGGAGGAAATAAGTCTGAGATCAGAGTGCCGACATGGGAAGAGCTCCTTCCTGGCTTATAGATGGCCACCTTCCCCCTGTATCCTTACATGGCAGTGAGAGAGGTGGAGGGGTTGTGGGAGAGAAAGATCTCTAGCATCTCTTTCTATAAGGGCACTAATACCATCATGAGGGCCCCATCCTCATGACTTCCTCTAACCCTAATTACCTCCCAAAAGCCCCATCTTCAAACACCATCACATTAGAGGTTAGGGATTCAACATATGAAGGGGTGGGGCACAAACATTCAGTCAATAACAGTTACTAATCAGTTGACTTTTAGTTAAATCAAGGGAGATAATCAAATGGGCTTGACCTAATCCCATAAGTCCTTTGAATCTGGCTCTAGAGGGCAGAGACAGAAGAAGAAAGAAATCTGAAGTAAGAGGGATTGCATGCATAAGAAATTCTCCATTGCCAGCTTTGAAGTTGGAGGATGGAGCCATGTGGCAAGAAATATGAGCAGCCTCTAGGAGCTGAGAGCAGCTCCCCTCTGACAGCTTGTAGGAGAACCGGGCCTCAGTCCCACAGTCTCATGCAACTGAATCCTGCCAACAACCTGACTGAGCTTGGAAGCATATTCTTCTCTGGAGCCTCTGGATGAGAACTCAGAGCAACCGACCCCTTGACTTCAGTTTTTGAGACTTGAGCAGAGGACCCAGCCACACCATACCTGGACTTCTGAGCTGGAAATGTGTGTCCTTGTAAGCCATTTAGTTTGTGGTAGTTTATTAGGCTGTAATTTAAAAAAACTAGTATAATCACCAAGGCAGTGAGTGTAGACAGGGACCAAGAGAGGCTCAAGACTTGAGCCCTGGGGCACTGTAATGTTTAAAGCTAGCAAAAAGAGGAAAAGCCAGAAAAAAAAAAAAAAAAGATACAGAAAGGAGTGGACAGGAGGAAAGCCAAGAGACAGCAGAGTCCTGGAGGCAAATTGAAGAAAGTGTTTCTGGGAGGGGAGAGAATACTAGTCTATTCTGAGGATCAGTGAAAGATCAAGGTCAAGAAAGGTCAACATTTTATAGATAAGAAAACAAAAACTCTGAGAGGGCAAGTGACTTGCCCAAGGTGACATAAATGGAAATTTGTGGAACCAGATCTCTGGCTTCTAGTTTTGTTCTCTTCCATTCATACCACGTTGTCTTCATCCATATAGTTGCTTTTTTTTTTTGCGGTAAACGGGCTTCTCACTGTTGTGGCCTCTCCCGTTGCGGAGCACATACTCCGGACGCGCAGGCTCAGTAGCCATGGCTCACGGGCCCAGCCGCTCCGCGGCATGTGGGATCTTCCTGGACCGGGTCTTGAACCCATGTCCCCTGCATTGGCAGGCGGACTCTCAACCACTGTGCCACCAGGGAAGCCCATCCATATAGTTTTTGAAAATTTTTTTAAATTAACTTGAATTGAGAGGCAAGACACTTGTGTTCTGTTTATTTATTTGCCAAGACAAATTCATAAAAGTTTACTACAGGTGAGAGCACCGGGATCACAACTAACTGCTGAACAATCATCGACAGGAAGACACTGGAACTCACCAGAAAAGATACCCCACATCCAAAGACAAAGGAGAAGCCACAGTGAGATGGTAGGAGGGGCGCAATCACAATAAAATCAAATCCCATAACGGCTGGGTGGGTGACTTACAAACTGGAAAACACTTATACCACAGAAGTCCACGCACTGGAGTGAAGGTTCTGAGCCACACATCAGGTTCCCAAGCTGGGGGTCCGGCAACGGGAGGAGGAATTCCTAGAGAATCAGACTTTGAAGGCTAATGGGATTTGATTGCAGGACTTCGACAGGACTGGGAGAAACAGAGACTCCACTCTTTGAGGGCACACACAAAGAAGTAGTGTGCACATTGGGACCCAGGGACCCCATAGGAGACTGAACCAGACCTACCTGCTAGAGTTGAAGGGTTTCCTGCAGAGGTGAGGGGTGTCTCTGGCTCACCGTGGGGACAAGGACACTGGCAGCAGAAGTTCTGGAAAGTACTCCTTGGTGTGAGCCCTCCCAGAGTCTGCCATTATCCCCACCAAAGAGCTGGTTAGGCTCCAGTGCTGGGTCGCCTCAGGCCAAACAACCAACAGGGAGGGAACCCAGCCCCACCCATCAGCAGACAAGCGGATTAAAATTTTACTGAGCTCTGGCCACCAGAGCAAGACCCAGCTCTACCCACCACCAGTCCCTCCCATCAGGAAGCTTGCACAAGCCTCTTAGATAGCCTCATCCACCAGAGGGCAGACAGCAGAAGCAAGAAGACCGATAGCTCTGCAGCCTGTGGAAGGAAAACCACATTCACAGAAAGATAGACAAAATGAAAAGGCAGAGGACTATGTACCAGATGAAGGAACAAGATAAAACCCCGGATAAACAACGAAATGAAGTGGAGATAGGCAACCTTCCAGAAAAAGAATTCAGAATAATGACTGTGAAGATGATTCAGGACCTCAGAAAAATAAAGGAGGCAAAGACAGAGAAGATGCAAGAAATGTTTAACAAAGACTTAGAAGAATTAAAGAACAAACACCTAGAAGAATTAAAGAACAAATAAACAGAGATGAGCAATACAATAACTGAAATGAAAAATACACTAGAAGGAATCAGTAGCAGAATAACTGAAGCAGAAGAACGGATAAGTGACCTGGAAGACAGAATGGTGGAATTCACTGCCGCAGAACAGAATAAAGAAAAAAGAATGAAAAGAAATGAAGACAGCCTAAGAGACCTCTGGGACAACATTAAATGCACCAACATTCACATTATAGAGGTCTCAGAAGGAGATGAGAGAGAGAAAGGACCCGAGAAAATATTGGAAGAGATTATAGTTGAAAACTTCCCTAACATGGGAAAGGAAATAGCCACCCAAGTCCAGGAAGCACAGAGAGTCCCAGGCAGGATAAACCCAAGGAGAAACACGCTGAGACACATAGTAATCAAACTGACAAAAATCAAAGACAAAGAAAAATTATTGAAAGCAACAAGGGAAAAACGACAGATAACATACAAGGGAACTCCCATAAGGTTAACAGCTGATTTCTCAGCAGAAACTCTAAAAGACAGAAGAGAGTGGCACGATATATTTAAAGTGAGGAAAGGGAAAAACCTACAACCAAGATTACTCTACCCAGCAAGGATTTCATTCAGATTCGATGGAGAAATCAAAAGCTTTACAGACAAGCAAAAGCTAAGAGAATTCAGCACCACCAAACCAGCTCTACAACAAATGCTAAAGGAACTTCTCTAAGTGGGAAGCACAGGAGAAGAAAACGACCTACAAAAACAAACCCATAACAATTAAGAAATGGTAATAGGAACAAACATATCGATAATTACCTTAAATGTGAATGGATTAAATGCTCCAACCAAAAGACACAGGATCACTGAATGAACAAGACCCATATATATGCTGTCTACAAGAGACCCACTTCAAACTTAGGGACACATACAGATTGGAAGTGAGGGGATGGAAAAAGATATTCCATGCAAATGGAAATCAAAAGAAAGCTGCAGGAGCAATACTCATATCAGATAAAATAGACTTTAAAATAAAGAATGTTACAAGAGACAAGGAAGGACACTACATAATGATAAAAGGATCAATCCAAGAAGAAGATATAACAATTGTAAATATATATGCACCCAACATAGGAGCACTTCAATGCATAAGGCAACTGCTAACAGCTACAAAAGAGGAAATCAACAGTAACACAATAATAATGGGGGACTTTAACACCTCACTTACACCAATAGACAGATCATCCAGAAAGAAAATTAATAAGGAAACACAAGCTTTAAATGACACAATAGACCAGATAGATTTAACTGATATTTATAGGACATTCCATCCAAAAACAGCAGATCACACTTTCTTCTCAAGTGCACATGGAACATTCTCCAGGATAGATCACATCTTGGGTCACAAATCAAGCTGCAGTAAATTTACGAAAATTGAAATCATATGAAGCAGCTTTTCCGACCACAACGCTATGAGATTAGAAATCAATTACAGGGAAAAAAACACAAACACATGGAAGCTAAACAATACGTTACTAAATAACCAAGAGATCACTGAAGAAATCAAACAGGAAATCAAAAAGTACCCAGAGACAAATGACAATGAACAAACAATGATCCAAAACCACTGGGATGCAGCAAAAGCAGTTCTAAGAGGAAGTTTATAGCAATACAATTCTACTGCAAGAAACACAAAAAATCTCAAATAAACAATCTAACTTTACACCTAAAGGAACTAGAGAAAGAAGAACAAACAAAACCCAACGTTAGTAGAAGGAAAGAAATCATAAAGATCAGAGCAGAAATAAATGAAATAGAAACAAAGAAAGCAATAGCAAAGATCAATAAAAATAAAAGCTGCTTCTTTGACAAGATAAACAAAATTGATAAACCATTAGCCAGACTCATCAAGAAAAAGAGGGAGAGGACTCAAATCAATAAAATTAGAAACGAAAAAGGAGAAGTTACAACGGACACCACAGAAATACAAAGCATCCTAAGAGACTACTACAAGCAACTCTATGCCAATAAAATGGACAACCTGGAAGAGATGGACAAACTCTTAGAAAGGTATAACCTTCCAAGACTGAACCAGGAAGAAATAGAAAATATAAACAGACCAATCACAAGTAATGAAATTGAAATTGTGATTAAAAATCTTCCAACAAACAAAAGTCCAGGACCAGATGGCTTCACAGTTGAATTCTATCAAACATTTAGAGAAGAGCTAACATCCATCCTTCTCCAACTCTTCCAAAAAATTGCAGAGGAAGGAACACTCCCAAACTCATTCTATGAGGCCACCATCACCCTAATACCAAAACCAGACAAAGATACTACAAAAAAAGAAAATTACAGACCAATATCACTGATGAATGCACATGCAAAAATCCTCAACAAAACAGTAGCAAACAGAATCCATCAACACATTAAAAGGATCATACACCATGATCAAGTGGGATTTATCCCAGGGATGCAAGGATTCTTCAATATACTCAAATCAATCAATGTGATACACCATATTAAGAATATGGTGTATACCAATTGAAGAATACCAATTGAAGAATAAAAACCATATGATCATCTCAATAGATGCAGAAAAAGCTTTTGCCAAAATTCAACACCCATTTATGATAAAAACTCTCCAGAAAGTGGACATAGAGGGAACCTACCTCAACATAATAAAGGCCATATATGACAAACCCACAGCAAACATCATTCTCAATGGTGAAAAACTGAAAGCATTTCCTCTAAGATCAGGAACAAGACAAGGATGACCACTCTCACCACTATTATTCAACATAGTTTTGGAAGTCCTAGCCACAGCAATCAGAAAAGAAAAAGAAATAAAAGGAATACAAATTGGAAAAGAAGAAGTAAAACTGTCACTGTTTGCATATGACATGATACTATACATAGAGAATCCTAAAGATGCCACCAGAAAACTACTAGAGCTAATCAATGAATTTGGTACAGTTGCAGGACACAAAATTAATGCACAGAAATCTCTTGCATTCCTGTACACTAATGATGAGAAATCTGAAAGAGAGATTAAGGAAACACTCCCATTTACCACTGCAACAAAAAGAATAAAATACCTAGGGAGACAAAAGACCTGTATGCAGAAAACTATAAGACACTGATGAAAGAAATTAAAGATGATACCAACAGATGGAGAGATATACCATTTTCTTGGATTGGAAGAATCAACATTGTGAAAATGACTATACTACCCAAATCAATCTACAGATTCAATGCAATCCCTATCAAACTACCAATGGCATTTTTTACGGAACTAGAAGAAATAATCTTAAAATTTGTATGGAGACACAAAAGGCCCTGAATAGCCAAAGCAGTCTTGAGGGAAAAAAACGGAGCTGGAGGAATAAGACTCCCTGACTTCAGACTATACTACAAAGCTACAGTAATCAAGACAATATGGTAGTGGCACAAAAACAGAAACATAGATCAATGGAACAAGATAGAAAGCCCAGAGATAAATCCACGCACCTACAGTCAACTAATCTATGACAAAGGAGGCAAGGATATACAATGGAGAAGACAGTCTCTTCAATAAGTGGTGCTGGGAAAACTGGACAGCTACATGTAAAAGAATGAAATTAGAGCACTCCCTAACACCATACACAAAAATAAACTCAAAATGGATTCATGACCTAAATGTAAGACCAGACACTATAAAACTCTTAGAGGAAAACATAGGAAGAACACTCTTTGACATAAATCACAGCAAGGTCTTTTTTGATCCACCTCCTAGAGTAATGGAAATAAAAACAAAAATAAACAAATGGGACCTAATGAAACTTAAAAGCTTTTGCACAGCAAAGGAAACCATAAACAAGACGAAAAGACAACCCTCAGAATGGGAGAAAATATTTGCAAACGAATCAACGGACAAAGGATTAATCTCCAAAATATATAAACAGCTCATGCAGCTCAATATTAAGAAAACAAACAACCCAATCCAAAAATGGGCAGAAGACCTAAATAGACATTTCTCCAAAGAAGACATATAGATGGCCAAGAAGCATATGAAAAGCTGCTCAACATCACTAATTATTAGAGAACTGCAAATCAAAACTACAATTAGGTATCACCTCACACCAGTTAGAATGGGCATCATCAGAAAATCTACAAACAACAAATGCTAGAGAGGGTGTGGAGAAAAGGGAACCCTCTCGCACTGTTGGTGGGAATGTCAATTGATACAGCCAGTATGGAGAACAGTATGGAGGTTCCTTAAAAAACTAAAAATAGAATTACCATATGACCCAGCAATCCCACTACTGGGCATATACCCAGAGAAAACCATAATTCAAAATGACACATGCACCCCAATGTTCATTGCAGCACTGTTTACAATAGCTAGGTCATGGAAGCAACCTAAATGCCCATCAACAGACGAATGGATAAAGAAGATGTGGTACATATATACAATGGAATATTACTCAGCCATAAAAAGGAGCGAAATTGGGTCATTTGTTGAGACGTGGATGGATCTAGAGACTGTCATACAGAGTGAAGTAAGTCAGAAAGAGAAAAACAAATATCGTGTATTAACGCATATATGTGAAACGTAGAAAAATGGTACAGATAAACCGGTTTTCAGGGTAGAAATTGAGACACAGATGTAGAGAAAACACGTATGGACACCAAGGGGGGGGAAGCGGCGAGGGGGTGGGGGTGGGGGCGTGATGAATTGGGCGATTGGGATTGACATGTATACACTGATGTGTATAAAATTGATGACTAATAATAACCTGCTGTATAAAAAAATAAATAAAATTCAAAAGAAAAGAAGACAATTGTAGTTTGTTGGCAGATTGAAGAATGTTTTAATCAGTTCCAGCTGCTATAACAAAATATCATACACTGAGTGGCTTATAAACAACAGAAATTTCTCACAGATCTGGAGGCTGGGAAGTCCAAGATTAAGATGCCAGCAGATTCAACAGCTGGTGAGGGTCCACCTTGTGGTTCACAGAGAGCCGTCTTCTGGCTGTGTCCTCACATAGCAGAAGGGGCAAGGGAGCTCTCTGGGATCTCTTGGCCCTAATCCCATTCATGAGGGCTCCACTGTCATGAGCTAATCACTCCCCACTGGGCATCAGGATTTAACCTATGAACTTGGGAGGGAAAGAAACATTCGGTCTATAGCAGAGAATACTGAAAGAGTTCCTATCTTTCCTGATAAAACTTGATAAGAGGTTGGAGAGAAGTAGAACCAGGAAGGGAAAATGGCAGAGTATCCAGCGAGGAAGTAGAAAAACCAGGTGAGTGTGGTGCCCATGCAGCCAAGTAGCTTTTAGGAGGAGAGAGTGACCAACTCTGTCAAATGCTGTAGATCAAGGTAGATGAGAACTGACCATTTGATTTAGGAAGTCACTGGTGACCTGGATGAGAGCAGATTTTGGTGGAGTGGTGTTGGAGGAGGGGGACAAACCCCAACTAGAGAGAGTTTAAGAGGAAACAGGGAATTATAGATAGGGAATATAGTTATCTTTTGTTTTTTAATCAACTCACTGTAAAGGGGAGCAGAGAAGTGATAGCTAGAGGGAAAAATGGCGTTATGAGAGGTTTTTTGTTTTTTAATGAGAGGATAGCAATTTTTTTTTTTTTTTTGGTATATATACTGACAAGAATGATTCAGTAGAGGGAAATTTTTGACATTGCAAGAGGAAAGGGGAGAGATTTTCTGGAGCCATATCTAGTATGTCACGTGGTGTATTAGTTATCTCATGCTGCATAACAAATCATCCCCAAACCTAATGGCTTAAAACAACACACGTTGATTATCTCATGATTTCTGTGGGTTAGGGTTCCAGGAGCACCTGTTGAGGGCCTCTGGCTCAGTGTCTCTCCCCAGGCTACAATCAAGGTGTCAGCCGTGGCTGCTATCATCTCAAGGCTCAACCAAGTGAGAAGCCATTTCCATGTCACTCAAGTCTACTGGTGACAGATTTCAGGTCCTTGCTGGCCTTTGGCCAGAGACACAAGGGCCTCTCCATGGAGCAGCTCACGAAATGGCAGCTGGCTTCCCTCAGAACAAGAGCTAAGAGAAAGAAAGAAGGGGAAGTCATTGTTTTGTAACTTAACCAGGAAGTGCTATCCCATCACTTTGCCTTATTTTATTTGTTAGGAGCCATTCACTAGCTCTAGGCTACACTCAAAGGGTGAGGTTTACACAGAGGCATGAATTCCAGGATGTGGGGATCACTGGGGGCATTTGAAAGGCCGCCTACCAGAGAGGGGATGAGATTTGTGCCCAAGTAGAGAAGCCAGCCCTCACCGGGAGCGAGGATTGTTCATCCATTGTCACAGGAGAGAAGGAAGCATTTGAAGGCACACAGAAGCTCGTAAGTAGGTAACTGTGAGGGTGGAGGCGAAAGTATTTGCTCATTAGCACTGAGCACCTTGGAAAATGGCAGGAGATAACATGAGGAACCAGGGCTCATTTTCCTTTGTTCCTGTGTTGTATCCTTCAGCAGAGCCAGAAGGATTCTAAATCCGGCACAGCACAGCTCTCTACCCTCTCACATCCTTAACAACGAAGCATTTAAAGCATCACACCAGGATTTGCTAAGAGTTTTACTTACCTGAACTCAGAAAAATGTCAGAAAACCCACGAGGAACTATGAGCACGAGAAGGAAACACAGAGGAGATGGGGAGAGAAGAAAAGGTGAGGCATCATCTGAGCGATCCACTCCCCAGCTGGGATTTCAGGCATGGGTTTCTCCCATTCTCAAAAGTCATATTAAGCCAGAAGCCTTTTTGCCATTGAACATTTGTGGTTCGAGGGGAAAGGCTTTTTGATGGTTTGTTTTGTTAAAGCAGAAAAGTGAGACAAACATTTTATCTTCACTATCAGCATCCCCAGACCGATCTGCTGGCAGTCATGACAGAGTGGATTTCAACTTGGAGAGTGGGGTACACCGGAAACAGCAAATTATCAAGGGCTTCGGTTTTGATTTTCAAGGCTGTCAAGGGAGGAAATCTTATTGTTGCTAAGAATATGGAAGGTTTCTTCCTTAGCTCTATAGTGGGAGGCAGCAAGGTGAATAAAAGCGTTTAGGCTCTGGGGCCGCCAAATACGGTCTAGAATCCCAGCTCCACTATTTACCTTGGGAAAACTCCACCCCGCCCCCCTGGCTTTCCATCTGTAAATAGGAAGTACTGGAAAGTTTTAGAGAGAAACAGGGGAAATGGCTTCCAGGGGGCACCATTCACACGAAGACGGTGCTTCCTGACCTTGGACATCTGAGAGGCTCACTGGCACGAAACAGGAGCTCTGGAACAGCAGTTGTTACTGGGGGCTCATTCCCATCCCCGATGACTTAGGGCTCTCTGCCTCGCTCTTATATAGACGAAATTTCTCCCACATGCATTCTGTCCGGCTCTGCTCCCCATCTTTTAGTCCAGGACGCCACGTGCCTACTTCTCACCCACTCCAGACCCTCTCCTAAGAGAGCTTTCCCAGCAGGGAGCACTCCTTAGCCGACAGAACCATCCAGAATTCTCCAGACCTCCTCCAAGTCTTGCTCTACCTCCCAGAGCTGCTAGACCCTGTTCTTCCTGCAGAAAAAGAGCTTCCAGTCGCGGACTACAGTGTCCTTTACATTCACTTCGCTGGTGAAGTTGGCCCAGGACCTAGGCTGGGGCGAGTGGTAAATACATGCCCCAAGCCTGTAGCAGCGGACAAGTCATTTTCAGGGAACACTTTTCGAGAAAGCCGCGGGCCGTGTGATGGGGTAGGAACTGGGGCTTGATCTCCCCAAGCTTTAGCAGGAAGGTAAACCCTGCTCTTATGGGCCTCATTCTCTTGACCTCGGACAAGCTCTAGGGGTAAAAAAAAAAAAAACCCAGGGAGCGCGCTCGCTGTGGGCGGGAGCGCACCCCACCCCGGAAACCACCTGCGCGTCCTTGTCGCGCGAAGGGCGTCTCTCACCCTCCGGCGCTTCTCTGCGCCCCGCAGGGACAGCGCCCGGAGCGCGTGGCCCTGGGTGGTGCGGAAGTTGACTTTCCTTTGCTCGCACACGGGGTCGGGGCGAAGGTGGCAGCCTGGGTGCGACGTGGGGCGCTGACGTTAACGCAGCTGCGTGAGTCTGAGGCTGGAGGAAGGCCTAAGGCCCACCGAGGCCTGGATCCGTCTAAATCCCAGGGGCCTGGGTCAGAGGCACGCCCAGCCTCCTCCTCCTGAGCCGCGGGGCTGCTCTGGGCCGCGGGCGCCGATTCAGGCCCGGCCCAGACCTGCGGCCCAGTGTGTGCAGGCGAGGAGACGGACCTGGGGCCGTGGGCTGCGAGGCCTACTTGCGCACTCAGCTCCGGCACTTCTCACAGCTGGCCAGGGCAAGACGCCCCGGCTCCGGGGAAACAAAGAGGCCCAAGGGCGACTTTTCCGAGCGGGAGATGGCGGGGGCTTTGGAAGTGCACTGGGTGGGTGATTACTCTCCGCGGCCGCGCATCCGTTCGCGAACATCAGAAACCCACTATCTTCTGGGAGAGTTCCCCTCCCTCGAATCCGCAGCTCGACGTCTTCCTTCCCGCAGTGGGTCACGACCTCCGTCCTGCGCACCCAAGGGCACGTTCAGGGCCCCCCAGTTTTGCGCAGAGACTCGCGTTGGGTAACCCTGGCCCAAAACTTGAGGGGTGAGGCGAGCACCCTTCGCGTCCCCCACCTCCAGGTTCTCAAAGTAAGCACCTCTGTAACAGAGGTCGAGGCAGCTTTCTAGAAAGAGAGGAAACGGTATCCCAAGCCCCCGGGGAGTGGGTGCGCGCCGGTCTGTGCCGTCCGCCGTGCATCGGGCACCCAGGTGGGGGGCGTGTCCCGGGCGTGGGGACGCAGAATGACGGGCTGGCTCGGGCGACCTCTGTCCCCGCCGGATCATGAACGCGAGCCTCGCCTGTTCCAGCTCTCTGCGTCCGAAGAGGCAAGCGCGAGCGGCTGGGCGCCGCCGCCGCGGGCTCATGTTTATTCACGCCGCCTTAAACAGCCCGTTTGAATACATATTAATCAGCCGCTCTAACTACTTACTCAGGGCTAGGTTTGCAGGAGAAAAACGAGCCCCTGAAAAGGAGGAATAGCAAGTGGGCATCCAGAAGCGCAAAGAAGCCTCGGTCTGGGGCAAAGCTGTGGGCGCCTGTGTACCCCCCCCGGCCCCCGCGGCGAGCAGCCGGAGGCGGGGCGGTGGCTGAGGAGCCGGTGGGCCATTAGCTAAGGGCCTCTTTTCTGCCGCTGGCTCTTGTCCCACCGATGGAGCTGGGGACGAGCTCCCTGGTAGTCCTGAGGGTCTATCGGGGGCAGATTTCCCGGGAAGGAAAAGGAGCTTGAGTTTCACAGTCCCTCGCTGGTACCGACCCCTCTTCTAAAGTCGCCTCGTAATTGTGATTTAATTTTCTTAAGTAAGTTTCAGGCTGCACAGAGTCTGTTTCCCACTGTGGGCTCGCGGGAGTTAATATCGTGGGGGAGAGGCTGGCCCCAATTTTAGAGATTCGTCTTTCTAACGTGACTCCCTCCATCTGTAGGAGGGGTCGCCGAGTCTGGGTGAGGGCACTGTCAGGACCCTCCCCTGCTTCCAAATCCCCCCGTGCCACGCGGAAGCTTCCAGGGCCCGCGTGATCGCCTCCCGGTGCCTTCCCTCCCCGAGGGGGCAGTCTCTTTTCCCAGTTGGGGCTGAGCCAGCAGGGGCTTGGCGGAGGAGGTAGTGTCGGGGGCGGCTGAGGTCCGCGGTCCTTCACCTCCTCCTGCCGTTCGGCGTGTCCCGTCGCTCATCAGCCCTGGCAGCACCTTCCCCAGGTGTTGAACCTGAGGGCAAGAGGGAGTATCAGTAGTAAGGCAGCTCTTTTTCTCGTCCTGATTTGTTCTTTTATCCTCCCTTCCTTCCTTCCGTTTCGCCCGGCACCCGCTTTTCCTATGCTTCCCTGAAGTGGTTCTCCATGTCCCCTCCCAGGCTCTACGTGCGTTGTCTCACTCCCAGTCACTGAGCCGGTCTGTGCAGGCAGAGGGAGGCCGTCTAGGCCATTTAGATGATCCAGTTCAAAACAAACACCATTACCAAAACTTCGGCCAAGTGGGAGAGAGCGAGGGAGAGCGGATGCGCAAACGATTGTTGGGCAGAATTCGCGTGTGTTCTAGAAATACAGTTAACTTTAAAAATATTAATAATAATAAAAAGAATTCGTGTGTGTTTGAGCGCGGTTCTAATCCCACACAATTTCCTCCGACTCCTGATGTCCGCATAGACCTTCTAGGTCTGCCGGAATCTCGGAGACTACTCCCAAGCTCGGGGTTTACCATCTGGTGATACATAAACCAGGGTCCGCTCCAAACCAGGTGTGTGTGTGTGTGTGTGTTTTCTTAGCATGTGCGCGTGCATGAGTTTGGACATGAAATACCCACAGGGCAAATAGGAAAGGAGCTAAAGAGTCCCCTGAGCTCAGTGGCAGTACCTGCGGGGGACTCCATGGAGGACAGGCTGGGTCCCCTGCGGATGTCACCGTGGTGACATTGTAGGAAGCAAAAAGCTTACCCCCCACCCCCTGAGAGCCCTTTTAAAGGTACTCCGTCTTCTGCAAACATACTTCTCTCCACTCCTGACCGTATGAAAAGATGGCCCCCGTGGAGCAACCGATCTGAAAAGCCTCACTTGGTCTCTGTTATCCTCGGCTGTGCCTCTTCTTTCGGGATTTCAAGCTTTCTGCGAGTGGCTAATTACCTTGGGGTGATCCCAAAATAAAATGCTGGGGTGAGGTGGGTAGAGAGGAGGGTGCTCAAATGAAATTGACAATCCATTAACGTCATTTTGTGAAGAGAGACTGAAGACGTCCTCGTAATTTCCCTTAAGAAATCTGGTTTTACTGGTCGATCTCAGTAGGAGAATTCTTTGCCTAGAGCCTTGAAATGAGTAATAGGCCATGTGTCTCCAAGTCTTCGGCTAATATGACAATAAATACATTCAAGGAGAGCAACGGGGTGTTTACAATTAGTACCTAAACTTCTTCTGTTTGTCAAAAAGTCCCTAAATAACCCCTCCCCCAATCAAGCAAGGAGCCCAAAGGAGGTAGAAATCAGGTAGAGAAATCTTCAAAAGGAATTAAAAAACCAAAGCCGATTTTATTTCCTCCAGTCAAGTGTGAATGATGGGGCAGCCGCGGCAAGGGTGATGGAGTCTACCTGACAAAGCGTGCAGTGAGGGGCTGGGGAGAGTGCGGGGGCGGGGGGCGGTCACAAAAACGGAGGCGTTGAAGTCGTTGCCTAGTGGGTACCACTTCCCTGCTCTGCGCTGAGGCGGTTTCCAAAGGCCCAGTGGCCACCTGGAACCTGGAACAACAGGACACTGCCTCCCACAACTGCCCATCACCCCAATCTCTGTGCTTTTTATCTCCTCAAAGTGACTCTCAACGGGTTTATCCGGATAGAACCCTTTGCAAGTTTTTCAGATTTGTCGGTTTCTAGGAACTTGAATGTTTTAAGTAGAGCCGAAACCGCGAAGGCTCGGGTTACACTTTAAAATATGCGAGGCTTCCGCGCGACCCCCGTCACTTGGTAAGGCTCAACTGCTTCTTTAAAAAGAAGAGGGGTGGGGAGAACACTGCTTTTAAAGTTCGGGACACCCCCCCTTCTGTCTCAACAATTCAGAAGCAGTTGTCACTGCTTCTCAGAACCCAGCTTCCCACCGGCCGTCGGGGAGGTCGGGAGAGCTGCTACTCAGAGCGCCCTCTGAACCTACGCGCGTTCGCAGGGACGTGTCAGCTGGGCCGTCTATAATTTGCATTATTCATTTAAGTTTGCGCAGCGCTGAAAGCCGCTGGAAAGTTCGACGGCTGGGTGGCCCAGCACCCAGGCAGGCTTGGCGGTCAACCCTTGAACATAAAACAACTGACAAGGTTACCGACGCCCGCCTCCGGGGCAGCGAAGGGAGCCTGAGGACAGCCCAGATCTCCGCGGGTTCGCGCCCTGCCTCCGCCAGCAATTCAGGCAGGAGGTTCCCTGTTGCGTGGGGTTCAGTCAAAGGCTTACAAGCCAGGAGGGGAAAGGGGGGTAGGAGCCAAGGGGAGAAGCCCGCGAGAGAGAGCTAAGCTTTAAGTGTATTCTAATTCTTTAACGGGGTGGGTCCAATGTTCTACGCAGCCAGATGGGACTGCTCACAAGCTTTGGGGCAGATTTGGGGGTGAGGACAGAGTGAGGAATGGGGGGGCAGTAGTTGCTCGTCACTTGTTCGGTCTTCACATCTTGTGCAGCGGCCCAGGTAGACTGAAGACAAAACCCCTCAGGATTTGGACCGCTCCCCTAGGTAAGGTGGAGGTTGGGGCGGTGAAATGCGAAAGCCATCCTTGGTATTACTCCTCCCCGACATCCACAGGAGGCCAGGGTTCCTCCATCAAACTTACATGCGTTCACTCATTCCGCAACTATTCATTCAGCACCTACCACGTACCAGACACTGTATGAGACTCTCAAAAACGCAGTATAAATGGAAAGCAGGCCCCAAACCCTGAGTCTAAGGATCGGCTCCCTGGAATGTTCTAAAATCAGAGTGCATCTTGGAATGGCCAGACTTGCCGCTCCACGGATTCCAACGCTGGGCGAAGGGACACAGGAAACATAACTTCTGCATAACTTTTACTTCTTTCCTTTTTTCTTTTTTAAAGTAGCAAAGGACCATTAATTAGAAGAATAATTACTGCTACCCTATATTATCCCAACCTGTTCAATTTCTATCTGTTGTAGACAATGCTAATAATGGCAACTATTGCTTCTATAAACACCCCGAGGCAGCACTCTCCTCCCACAGTGTGTGTGTGTGTTTAAAGAATATATATAAAAAGTTCCCCCGCTCATTTGCATAGCTTCATCTTTACCTTTTCCCTTTCAGTCCTTGCAAAAAAAAAAAAAAAAAAAAGCATATCTATTCAAAGCCCTTGCAAAAAGCATATCTATTCAAAGGGCATTTAGTCCATTTCTTTCTTGGCCGGTAAACCTATTCATCAATTGTTCTGCCTTGTAGATCGCATTCTAATGCTAATGTAGCGTGTTAAATATCTTTTTGTTCCCCTTTCACCGTTTTGTCATTCAGTTTATCCAGTTTTGGTCACCCATTTTATTTATTTATGCGCCTGCTCCTATTCAGGGGCTCATGTATTTTTTATTATGTTGTTTCACTGTCACGCAGTGTCAACTTAGTCTATTCAATGGGGGCTACTTGAAGGCCGGAGGGACAAAGCGTGTACACATTGCACCGCTATTCATTCCGGCCAGCTGGATCGGCTGAAAAAAAAACCTTGTGAAAAGAAACGCCTCACAATGGACACAGAAGAAGTGCACAATGCTAACAGTTTTCCAAATACCACTGATTGGTTTCTTCACAATGAGGAGAAAGCCGCCGCTTTTTCTTAGCTCCACTTCAACAAACAACGCTCTCACAAAACCTCCCAACCCTGCGTTTTGTTCCTGGACAAAACCTCCTCGACTGTCTAAACGCTCCCACTGAAGGACAAAAAAAAAAAAAAAAAAAAAAAGGAAAAAAAAACCCCTCTTTTCACTATTCCCCCCCCCCGTTTCTTTTTCCTGCAAGAGAGAAAAAAAGAATGGGGGGTTGGTGGAGGGATTGTCAGTGAATTAATGATATCAGTCTTTTAAAAGAAGAGGGCTGACCTTTGAGATGCACTGGGCTGAGAGAGAAAGAACGGGGAGAGATTAATAAAGTTTGGTTGGCGCTCTCTCTGCCTCCGCTGGGCTGTGAGCACAAGAAAGACACGGATCCTTCGGGCGGGCCAGTAGCGGGAACTTCACTCTCCCCGAGGGTGCGGCGGCGGCGGGGAGCGGCAGAGCCGCGCTCTGATTGGCTGGCGCGCGGGTCCCTCTCTGCTCAGGGAAGATGGTCGAATCTTCTCTCCATCTTCTGCGCCCCTCGCCTAGGCTACCCAGAGGCGGGGAGGGAAAGAGAGATCCATGCTGTTTCGTTCTACTTTCTTCGGGGGGTGGGGTGGGGAGAAGAGGAGGAGGAAATTGTCAAATGAAGTGACAACGGCAGCCAGCCCCACTGCTCCCTGGAAGCCATCCCTCGCACGGCAGCGGGCCCCAGCTCTGGTCCTTACGGCTGCAACAGAACAATTCCACCTGTTTGCTCAAAGCCCGAGGGCAACACAACACTCCTGGCCCCTCGGGTGTGAGGGTTGTTTAAAGCCGTTAGGCAACCGAGAGACTACCTAAGGAATGTCGTAGCTTTTTTAAACCTTAAAGAGGAACGAAAATGTAGAAGAGCAAAAAGAAGGAAGGGAAGGAAGGAAAGGAGAGGAGAGAAGAGGGGAAAGAGATAGAGATGGATAGAGAGAGACAGATCTCGAGCACGCAGCAGCTCTTTGCCTAGTCCGAGGGCTGTATTTACGGGTCACTTTCTGACCCTCACAGACACACCCGGCCCTTTCTCCATGCCCTATTGCCCCCGAGTCGCATCCCCTTACTTCTGCACAGTCTAACTCGGAGGGAGACTTTCTCCAGGCGCAACTTGTTAGCAAGACCACTGGGATCGGGGTGGGGATAAACCAGTCCCCCCGGTAGGCCTGTGGACTACTCAGACAGCCGCGCAATCTGTTGGCTGTGTGACCCCGTGTGCTCACCCGCGGCATCCTTCCCCCCTCCCTCACCCGTCTTTCTAGTCCTGCTCTCGTTCATCAACACTCCGGAGCGTTGCTCCCAGAAAACGCCGATCATTAGGGAAAGGGGAGGGGACGGGAGGGGGCGGGGAATCTTCGGCCGGCGGGGCCGAGCTGGAAGGCTCTGGGAGGTGACTAAGATTTAGGACTGGGGTGATTTCCAGCGAGCCGCAGGAAGTTCCGTGTTGAGAAGTGATGGGCTGCTACAAAAGGGAAAGACGAAGCCTTGAAAGGATTTAATTAACCGTGTCAGGGATAATTACCCCTGGACAGTCCAAATTAGTTTTGCATAATCGCTCAGAACCATATGAATTAACTTATAATATTGCAAAGAGCTCGGGGAATAACAGGAGAGGGATCGTTTTAATTAGTGAATCAGGGTCAAACCAGCAGAGCCTATTTTTCACATTTCCAAAACTTTTCATGGTTCTTAAAATATTATTCCGTTGGGGAAAAACAATGACTTTAAAGACTTGGATCGCTTATAAAGAGGTGGAGCTCCAGAGACGGTCTCTGTCGGTAGAGAAACTAGTTTAGGACTAGTTGAGTCTTGTATCTTGAGAATTTCTATCTTGGTGGGGCGAAAATAAAGGTGTCCCTACAGTTAATTTTTTTTCTCTGATATTCTTCCTGGTGCCCTATAATTTCTTTTCTAATATTAAAATCCTTCACGATTTCAAACCTTTCTCCAGTGGAAACTTGTCCAGCCTTGGAAATTCAACCCTCTCCATTAGAATTTGTTATATTTCTATTTTAATGCCACTAGCATGACAGAATAAAGCCTTAAAGAGGCCCAAAGTTGTAAAATGTCGTTAGCAGTGATTATCCTTACAACTAAAATCTTAAGGTGTAAATAAGGAATATGCCAAAGATACACGAACAAATTACACTGATTTAAGCGGTGGAGCTCTCCAACTAACAGGATAAAGTGGTCAGGCAACTTTCTCCTCTTAAAATGTTACTGGAAACTAGTGAAATGCTTTAAACGGTCTGGATGTTTTCAATGGGCTCTGTTCTACTGGTTCATGAATGCCTTCCCTGCCCCCTGCCCCCCCCCAAGATAATACAACTACTTGGTTTTTTTTTTTTTTTTTATCTTCTTTCCTATTCACGATTAAAAATGTGATAAATCAGGTTTTTGGCTCTGAATAACAATGGCTTGATTTAGATTTCCTAGTAAATCTATTCAAAAGTGAAACAAAGGCTGCCTTTGGAGGATACCTTACACTTCACCTGGACCAGGCACGTAAGGGCAATTCAGATAAAAATCTTGTTAGGAACTCAACAAGAAATAAAGGATTTTCTCTTTTCCCTGGTTCAGGCTTTATTTAAACTCTTTGTTCAAAAAAAATGAACAGAGTGATAGTCGGATTCTAATTTACAGATATAGCTTAGACGTCTAATATTAAATTAGAAGATCACACAAGAAAACCATTTACACATAAAGGTTAAAACCAATACTTAAACTTTTTAAAACTTTATATTACATAAAGCCAAAATGAAACTAAATACATGTTAGCCAACTTCATTCACAAACATTAGTCAAAATATATACATTTAAAAAGAAAAAAAGCTACAAGTGAGGTTCTTTTCTCTAAAATGTGTTTTATCATAATTTGCAAATGAATTGCAGGTGATCTAAAAAATAAGCTAGTTAGGGAGGGAACTCCAAAACACATTTAAATGGTTTGAGTTGGAGAAATGCTAGCTGAAACAGAGAGGCATCTGTCAAAACAATTCTGGTTTTTGTTTTGTTTTGCTAAATAATAAATATATAATTACCACTCAGACAAAAAAAGTCTGATTTAATCTTAGATAAAATTGCGGTTCTGAAATAGTCCCGCAATTTTTAAAAGTTAACTTTGACATTTGTTCAAAATGTTTTAGAGTCTAAAACCGACTCAGATTTAGGGCAACGCAAATAACACATTTTCAGACTTAATGTTTTCAAGGACATATACACATTTACAATCTTAAAGTGAAACTCAAGTCATAAGGGGAAAATAGGAATAATGCCTTTTCTCTTTCTGTGTAAACTGTGTCAAAAATCCAAGCGAGTGGACTCAGGGAGACTTCTAGCGGTTTTTTGTTTGTTTGTTTGTTTTTTAAGGGAGAAAATCCAATTGACAACTTTTCATCTAACACATATTTCTTGTTTGCCGTCCTTGCTCTTGAGAAAGAGCTCTTGCTCTGATTTGCATATGCTATGATAAACAAAAGAAACCGTGATCATCTCACACACAAAAGGCCAGATTCGAGCCGGTCACTGGTCAAGAATGGATCCGGCCTGGGGGTTCTGCTTGAGAGAACAGAGATTTTGCAAAGTTCAAATGGTACAAATAGGGAGCAAGGCTGTTCAGAGCCATCCCGCTCCGAGAAACTAATGACACAGATCAGCTTTTTCCTTGTGCCAACCATTTCAGACCCAACATTTGAACAGAGTGCATGCAACAGCGACCAGGAGAAAAGAATAATAACAATAAAAGAAAGATAATGGGAAACAAAAACAAAACCGACAATAAACTTCCAACAAAGAAAGCTGGAAAGCCCAACATATCAAAAAGTTACTCCTCCACCTCTGTGGGCCATAACGCAACAGGTTCCGAAGTGCAAAGCAAACATCAACTGCTGCGAGATACAACTGCCCTCTTTAAAGTTGTCTGCCGGGGTGCAGGTGTGAAATGACCCTGTGAATTCACACGCACACTCGCCCGCGCACTCGCGCGCTCGGCCACTCGCGCCCCGACTGGCCTCTCTGCCTCTGCCTGGCACCTATACATCTTATGTACATACAAACCGGGGCCCCCGTCGCGGGAGGGCGCTCGGGGAGGCCGCAGAGCTCGTACCTATACATATGTACACGTGTGCACACCGGTCCTCGCGAGGCGGCCCCGCGGGGTCATAGCGCGGCGGCGTAGGCCGCGGGGTAGGGGTCCAGTTGAGGCTTGCCCATGCCGGGCAGTAGGATGTAGGCGAGCGGCGGCTGCAACCCGGGGCTGGGCCACGCGCTGCAGTTGCACGGGATCATATAGCCCGGGTTGCCCGGGCTGGGGTGCGAGTGCGTGTGCCCCCCGGCGGCCGCGGCCGCTGCTGCAGCCGCCGCCGCCGCGCCGTGGAAGGCGCCCGCGCCCGCGGTCGGGTAGCCCAGCGACGACGCGTACGGGAGGCCGGACGAGGAGGACGAGATCTCTGCCATCTTGGAGCCCAGGTCGAGCAGCGAGTAGGGGCTGCCGGCGGCGGCAGCGGCGGCGGCGGCGGCGGCGGCGGCGGCCGACTGCGGGAAGAAGACGCGGGCGGCAGCCGCGGCGGCGGCGGCGGCCGCCTTCTCGGGGTTGGCGAGCAGCGACTCGGGCACCAGGCCGCCACCCGCGCCCGCGTGCAGCCCGGCGCCCGCCTTGAGTGCCGGGTGCTCGGCGTCGGTCACGCCGCCCAGGCCGTACGGCACAGGGAAGGCGAACTTGTCCTTCTTGAGCAGCGTCTTGGGCTTGCGCCTCGGCCGGTACTTGTAGTCTGGGTGCTCCTTCATGTGCATGGCGCGCAGGCGCTTCGCCTCGTCGATGAACGGCCGCTTCTCCGATTCGGTGAGCAGCTTCCACTCGGCGCCCAGGCGCTTGCTGATCTCCGAGTTGTGCATCTTGGGGTTCTCCTGGGCCATCTTGCGCCGCTGAGCCCGCGACCAGACCATGAAGGCATTCATGGGCCGCTTGACGTGGTCCACCGGCTTGGACATGCTCTCGCCGTGCCGCGGCTGCAGCCCGCCGCCGCCGCCGCCCGCGCCGTCGCTGTCGGCCCGGAGGAAATCAATGTTGGCCGTCCGCGGGGACCCTATCGGCCCGCCGCGCTCACCGCGCCCCACTTCGCACCCCGGCGTCGCTCCCGCCCGGGAGGAGGGGGCCGGGGGACCAGCCCCGGGCCGCGCCGCTCCCCTGGCCGCCCTGCTCTCTCCGGCCAGGCGCTCGGGAAAATCCTCTCCGGGGCGCGATAACTTCTCGGCGGTGTCCCCACCCCACGGGGGCAGTCTGCCCTTTGCTTTCTTTTTGTCCTTTCTCTCCAGTTGCGTTCGCTCGCGAACTCCCCGCAGGTAGCCGCCACCCGGCAGCGCTCTCCCCGTCCTCGGTCTTTTCTCTGTTAAAGGCACAGCAGCCGGGAAACTTGCGTCTCGGAGGCTCCACCAGGTTGAGCAGAGGAGTCAGCCGCCGCGCGCTGCCAAGTGCCAAAGGGGGCTCTCGGCGGCTGGAGTGTTTGGGTTCTCCTCGGTGACTTTCTCATTTGACAGTAGCAGATGGGGGTGGGGGGAGGAGGGGAGGTGGCCCCGGAGGAGGAAGAGGAGGGGGGAGACGGAGGAGGGTCCGGGCGCACCAAGGGAACGCAGAGCGCAGCAATGGATATAAATACAAATACTGCAGCACCAGCCGGTCTTCCTCACTCGGGGCAGGCAGGGCGCGCTGACGGGAACCCCCCTAATGAGCTGGGGTTTTGCGGGGGGACCTGCCTCGTGGGTCTTCCTCTCCGGCTGCCGGTCGGGGAAAGAGGTTGGATGAGGCTTGAGCGAGCCTAGGATCTACGGACCTCAAAGGAAATCCTCGTGGCTCGCCGAAGCGCCGCGTCTCGCTGTCCCTCGAGCCATGCCGGCTCCGCTCGCTCCAAGCCCCTCCTGGCTCTCCGGCCGACTCGGGCTCCCGGAGCGCACCGGGCGTGGAGCGCGGCCCGGCTTCCGGGCAGCGCGGCGGGCCCAGCACCGGCCGCGTCCCCTCCTCGGTCCTCTGGGCCTCCGCCCGGGACTTGCAACTAACTTCGCCCAAGTTTCCTGCGCCGGCACCGCGGCGCCCCTTTCGGCGCGCTCGCCTCGGGGCGTGCGCCCGCGTGTGCTCCGCGCCCGGGGCCCCTCTCTCCTGGCTTCCCCGGCGAGAGCCTAGGGGGCGGAGGTGCGGGGTGGGGGAGGGATTTAAGGAAGACGCGCCATCACCTCAGTTCGCAGGTCCGCGCTGGGGCTGCTCCCGATTCCCGCAGTCCCGCAGCACAGGGGGCCCCTCCGCGGCCCAGGCCGCCAGGCCGCCGCTCCCGAGGCGACAGGCGCCCTGTGCACGGGCTCAGGTGAGTGTCGCTACCTGCGTGTGCACGCGCCCGGAGCCGGCGCTGGGTGTGCATGTCCAGCCGCGGCTGAGTGTGTGTATATCTGGGGCCACGAGGAGGAGGTGGAGCCCAGGACTCCAGGAGGGAGGAGGGCCCCGCGGAGCCTCCTTCCGCTCCCACACCCCCAGGACCGCGAATTAAACAGGATCCCCTCCGCCCCCCTCACACTCCTCCTCCCACCCCTTTTCACTTGAGAGCAGGTTTAGGCGAGTGGAGAGTCCGGAGCGCGCCGCCGAGTTTGCGCACTGTTTGGCGTTGGCAAGCCCCTAGCGTCATCCCGGCTACCCTGGCCGGCCGGAGCAGCTGTGGGAGCCTCTGCCAGGAGGAAGGAGGCGCGCACGGGGAAGGGAGCCTCACGAGCTTCGGAGGAAGAGGGGACCCACCCTAAAAAACGCTGGAGACTTTTCCTAGCAAGAAAGGGCTCCTTTTCCTTGGAGGTCCACAGGTTGCTTGCAGCAGATGCTTCCCGAATTTTCTTGCACTGGTGATGCATCCAGTCAGAGGTAGTGGAGTGAAAAATAACTGAGGAGGGACCGAGCGTGCTCTTGGCAACCCTTTCAAAAAGGACCTAGCCCAGGCATCCTTGGCCGACTATTCCGATCTTTTAAAATTCTGGGGGTTTGTTTTGTTTCTATTCTAGTCGTCAGTCATCCATATGCTGATCTCTTTAAGGTACAGTTAACTCACAGTATCTCACTTAAATGCACGGATAGGGTGAGGTGTTCAAAATCAGTAAGAAGTATAAAACGTTTCTCTGAAAGACAAAAGTGAAACATACTAATCACTCTACATTGGAATCTTTTTACGCTGTTAAGCACAATTTTCTTTAGTAAGAGCAGCTTTTTACTTTATATGTGACATAATGCAAAAATCAAGCAGCATGATTTTGTTTGCGTATTTTCCGGACTTCTTGGTATGCTGCAGCTCACTTATAACATGATCAGTCTGGAGATTTCATTCACCAGTTGGCCTGCCCTTCAGGGAGAACTTGCTTGCCTTCTTTCTTTGGCAGTTTGGATTTGACCTAGCCATGTGGTATGTACAAGTAGGAAGTTCTATAATCAGTTAACTCTTTAAGTCTTCCCAGCAATTCATGTTCAATTCACACACAGACACATATGCAGACACAAAGTACTGATTGAACTTAAATAAAAAGTTTGTAGGCCATCAATTTTAGTTTAAAGTTAAGTTCGTTTTATTGCTCATTTTAATAAAAGAATAGTGATTGTTGCTGGGTTTTTTTTTTAGCTGCTGTGAGGACATATAGAAATGCAAATCAGCAGTGAAATGTATGGGAGTGGCTATCTTTCTTAAGATACCACACTGCAAATGTTTACTTTGTATCAGCCCTTGTATCGCTAAAACAATTGGACTGATTTCTTTAGAACCATATTCCTTTACAGGCTCTGTAAAAACACTCTGCTGCTCACAGACTCTGGGTGGAGCAACGTGAAAACCCTAGCAGGTGCAATCACATGGACTAGAATATTAAATATACTGTTTTGTGATGATAAACTAGAAAAGTATCATCCCTGAGCTTTTAACCTACTAACCTGTATGATAGGTTTGACACAAAAATATTACACACTGTCATACAAAGAACATGTGTATAAGGATGCAAGTTATGAAAACTGTTATTCATTAAAAACATTGTGAATAAAGTTGAGTCTAATCCCCAAAATTATTTTGATATATACAAAAGGATAAGGATTGAGAAAAACTTTTATATTGGTGAGTTAAATTATTACGCATTCTTTTCAAATTTAAGTTTAAAAATCAGTTGCAATAAATTATTACCATGAAAAGAAATGTTTGCATATGTGATTGAAATGTATGCTTGTATGTGCAATATCTTATAAAAATAAAGTGCGTAAGCTTCCTGGGATATAGTTTCATAAATTGTGCAGTATCGCCTGTTTAGTGTTATTAAATGAACCAAATCTGAAAGTTCTTAAGTCCATGAATGTTGAACTGTGGGGGGGGAAAGGTGTTCCCATACCTAAGAAGAAAACGGCTGTTTGCGTGCTTGTTGGTTCTTCAGCAAAGGAAACTTCAAAATAGAAGAGATTTGGTTTTTAATTTTGGTTTTTGGGGGATCAGTATTCTTGGCCTACAGCCTTCCCGTCCAGGGAGAGACCTTCACAATGAGCCCTGCGTGAAGGGAAGGCAGCAAAGCATGGCTGTTATTAACCAACCTTCACACCTCTTGCCCAAATCTGGTTGAGCCTTTCACCAAGTAAGTTTCCGTGCCATTCTCTTTCTTATATACTGAAATGACAGTTCAATTTTAGTGTCCACAGACCTTATGTTTGAATTGATAGAATGTTATCTATTTGTTCTTGTACATTTTGATCTAAAAGTGAAAAAATACCAAGATTTAGGAGAGAGAGTAGTCTGTGTGAGTGAAGAGTGAAGGAAAAATAAATTGAAAGAGAATTAGAAGTTCTATGGGCTTTATATTCCCGACTCAATTGTGAGTACCCAAAGAACAGTGGACCTCGATCAGTGGAGTCTGTGCGGGCTCTGTATTTGCCTTGTGGCCAAGGAATACCCGTGATCACAAATACATCTAATCAGAAACAGAGAGGCAGACACTCGCTCAGAAAAAGTTTGGGGGTCTGTGTAAAGTCAGTTTCTTCTTTTCCCCTTAGGTCCTCCCTGTAAATGGTCTTTTTTCAATTCTAAAACTTTCACTAGGAGGCAGCAATGAGGCTGTTGGGGGAATTTAAAAAAATACCTTGGCAACACCAGACTGACCGGCTTTCTTCTTCTTTCTCTTTCTCTTCCATAAAAGAGGGGAGAATATTTGGATCCCAACAGAAGACAAGGGATCAGAGTGAACTAAATCATTCTCCTCCATCCATTCCATCTCCGTTTTCTCGCTGGATCTTCACCCAGATGGCTCATTGTCACATGTTTCTAGAACCATGGAGGTGAAACCACAGCAAAGAAAGGAAATCAGTGGGGTACTGAGAAGTGACCAAGTGGAAGTGACAGGGTGGGAGAGGTGATGCCTTCAAAGTGCAGGGGCCAAGTCGTGGCACCTGAAGCACTGGGAACAGACAGCTGCAGTTAGAGAGCTTTGGGCTCCTGGTCTTAAGCGAGTGCACGGAAAGAATTCGTAAGCTTTCAGACCTGCCTAGAAAAGTAATACAGCCTGTTTGTCCTGTTAAGGAGGAAATGAGCAAACTGACAAAAGCCAGTCTCAGGCTTTTGTCACAGTTCCTACTAATCCTACTCCTAGTAGGATTAGTTCCTACAACTAGTTCCCTAGTTGTACTCCTATCAGCCCCACCTCCGTCAGCCTCCATAAGGGGAAAAGATCCCAAACACGTGGTCCACATAAAGCCCGAGAGATGAGGAATTAGGTCAGGCAGTCCTGGTTAGAGTGAATGGCTGCAAGAGTGGCCCTTGACTGGTTACTACTAAATTTTCATCCTTGTGAGATTCCTGTCCCTTTATTCTCACTGCTCCTGCCATACTGGGAAGCTGGGTCTATACAGATTAATTATGAGAATGCCTTTCTTCATTCCTCCTTAACAGTACTCACTCAGGCTGGCATTTTCTAAAAGAGCTTTACCTAGATGACAGAGCAAGAAATACAAAATAAAAAACAGCTCCCTTTCACCCCATCCTTCCCTCCCCACCTCACCCCCACCCCCAAATTAAACACCGAAGGGAAAAAAGACAATACAAATAATCCAAGACAGACAGCTTCACAAAGTACTGATTTCAGATCCTGAGAATCCTATGTAAGCAATGGAGGGATTGACTTTTCTCTAGGATAAGTGCTTTTTGTAAGTGGGAGAGAGCTATCCGTGAGCAAAACCAGAAATGAATGAGGAGGTCTGGCTGTCCTTTCCAGCTTCCAGATTGCTCTGGCCTGTGTGCTACTCCCTCCCAGATTCAGTTTCCTATCTAAGGATGAGTCTGCTTGGTTGAGCAGTTTGATTATAACTATCATTTATTGAGTTCCTGAGTTACTATCCCTTTTACATACACTATCTTATTTAATTTTTAGGAAAATCCTAGGAGGTAAGTGTTACCTCAGTTTGCAATTGGGGAACAGAGCCTTAGAGCTGGTGAATAAGCAACTCACCCAAAGTCACACAACCATAAGTGGAAGGAATGGGGTCTGAGCTAAGCTGATGCTCTTCACCACCACCACTCTGAGTCCCAGTTGAAGGCTCAGCTCCTTCCTGGCTCAGGTTCTCAGTTCCACCTACTTCCTCAAGCCTTCTGTGACTCACTCAGTGCTGTGCTGCCTGTGTGAGGAGTGCGCAATGGTAATCTCTTCACTAATGCATTCCAAGCCCGTAACAACAGCACCCCTACGTCCAGTTCTGGTGTCTGGCAGCCAGGCTCCCCCTGGCCCCTGTGTTTGTCAGCACAGGTTTGGTCTCAGCTGTAACTCACTATCCCTCACTCCCCGGCTTCCCACTGCAAACACTGAACAATTGCTGGTGCCAAACAGAACCCAATCTCTACCTTTTTTCTGATAGCCAAGGGCTGCTAAAAGGGAACCTTATGACAATGATATCTAATCTCAGTCTGTATGTTCCCCTAACCCTGGTTGTCCAACCCACCCTCTCTCCTTCCCTCTTTCCTTCCCTCCCTCGTCCCTCTCTTTCTACCTTTCTTTTGTAAGATCCAAGTACACAGAATTGTTTTAATCACAATTCCTGGTGCATGATATACTCTCATAACTGCTCCATCAGTGACTTCCTTCCTTCCTTCCTCCCTCCCTCCCTCTCTTTCTTTCTTTCATCATGTAATAAATACCTATGAATCTACCATCCAAAATAAAATCTGCTGGTAAACCTATATTAAATCAAGTCCTCTCCCCAGAAAACTCTACACTTGCCTTCCCTAACCCAATGTAACAATTTTCATTCCCTTGATCTTTAAATTTAGCTATATAACTTTTCTCATCTCTGTGTATCCTTTAAATGTATGTTTTTCCTTTTGTTTTAACTTTAAATGTTATTATAAGTTAAACTTTTGTATGTCATCTTTATTGATTAACTTTTTTCGTTTAATTGTGTTGTTTGGATTCAGTGTTACTGCATGTCACTGAGTTTATTCATCTGCTGTGTAATATTTAATTGTTGCAAATATACCACAGTGTATTTGCTTAGACTCTCCTGCTGATGAGCATGGGGGTTGTTTCCAGTTTTTAACCACGTGTACTTGCTGCCATAGGCATTCTTGTTCACGTCTCCTGTTGTATACACGCAAGATATTTTACAAGCAAAAAACTATAAAAATGAGTAACTCACTTAGTACTGTACCCTTCTCCCAAGTGTGTTCCCTTGTGTTTCTGTTTGCTTTTGGTCTTTCTGCAGGCGTTCAGAGAGGTTTCTTAAAGAAATATTTGTCCAAAGTTTATGGTTCTTATCTAAGGGAAGATTGGTCATATAGGAGCTACTTCTCCATTTCCAGAATCCATCTGAAATTGATTTCTGTGTGTCGTATAAAAGTTGATTTCTTTCCCTATGGACACTCAATTTTCTAGAACCATTCATTGTAAAGACTGCTTTTTTATACTGCTCACTGGTGCTCCCTTTGCCCTATGAGGTGAGTCGGGTTTCTGAGCTCTCTACTTTGCTTCATATTTTTCAATTTTTGCACTATCCTAATTCTGGCAGAGCAAGTACTTTCAGTTTCTTCTTATTCAAAAGCATCGTGGCTATTCTTGGCCTTTGCATTTCCATATAAACTGTAGAAAAGATGGTCAGGTTCTAAATATTCTTTAAAAACCCAAATATTTTTAATTTTTTATTAAAAAATTTAAATTGAGGTATAATTGACATATAACATTGTATTATAATGGGAGGGAGGGTCTCCAAACTCTTTTCAGATGAAAACATAATGATTTGATACTTGTATATATTGTGGAACGATCACTATAATAAGTCAAGTTAACATTCGTCACAGAATATAGTTCTAAAATTTTTGTTCTTGTGATGAGAACTTTTAAGATTTACTAAAAGCCAAATATTTTTTGTTTGTTTGTTTGTTTGTTTTGTGGTACGCGGGCCTCTCACTGATGCGGCCTGTCCCGTTGCGGAGCACAGGCTCCGGACGTGCAGGCTCAGCGGCCACGGCTCACGGGCCCAGCCACTCCGCGGTATGTGGGATCCTCCCGGACCGGGGCACGAACCCGTGTCTCCTACATCGGCAGGCGGACTCTCAACCACTGCGCCACCAGGGAAGCCCCTAAAAGCCAAATATTTTTAAAAAGCCTTTTAATTAAGATTGTTATGAATCTCTAGGTTGATTTAGGGAGAACTGACATCTTTACAAATTTAGCACTTCTAACCGATGAGCTTAGTATCCTTCAGTTAATTTTGTTATTCTTTAATTTCTCTGAGTAACATCTTACAATTTTCTGGTAGAATTTTTACTCATCTATTATTACTAGGTTTTAAAAATTATCTTTTGATACTATATAAATAGTGTGTTTTTAAGGTTATAAGAAGATAATATCTTTTAAATAATTTTCTTTTTAAAAAATAATTTTATTTTCTGTTTGTTGCTGGTGTACAGAATACAATTGATTTTTGTGTATTGACTTTGCAAGTGGCAACCTTGTGAAGCCATTTTTAATTCAAGTAACTTATTTGTAGTTTACTTGGATTTTATACATACAAAATCATATCTGTGAATACTGAGAGTTTTCTTTCTTCCTTTCCAATTCTTATACATACTATTTCTTTTTCTTACCTTTCTGCACTGTCTAGACTCTTCGGTTCATTGTTGAACGATAAGTTATAATAGTAGGTGTTCTTATCTTTTTCCTGACAAATGTATGGCATAGTGGGAGGGAGGGTCTCCAAACTCTTTTCAGAGAGTTTGGGGCTTCTTTTTTTTTTTTTTTTTAAGAATTTGATCTTTTTTTTTTTTAATATTTATCTTATATTATTTAGTTTTTAAGTTTATTTGGTTGAGCCAGGTCTTAGTTGCAGCAGGCGGGCTCTTTAGTTGCAGCTCGCTGGCTCCTTTAGTTGCAGCACATGTGCTCCTTAGTTGTGGCTGGCAGGCTCCTTAGTTGTGACATGCATGTGGGATCTAGTTCCCTGACCAGGGATTGAACCCGGGCCCACTGCATTGGGAGCACGGAGTCTTAACCACTGTGCCACCAGGGAAGTCCCAGAGCTTGGGTCTTTTAATGATCTAGTTCAGTGCTAGTCACACTGCCACCCAATCACACACATCTACACATTTCCCTGGAATTCTACTTGGTTATGCTTTTCTTAGTTTGGACAGTTACTTGACCAATCAAACCATCCAATCTTTCTCTAGAACAGGATCTCCATGTGCTTGGGTCCATGAACCCTGCATACTAGAGGAATAACTCCATTGGTATAAACTTCTCCACCCTCTATTCCTTTATCAGACAAGCAGAGGTTTTTGCCAAGTATAGTTGCTTACCACCTGCCGGATTGCCGTGCTAGACTACTTGCCTCAACTTGTTTTTATGCCACTGTGCTATTTTGCATTCCTTGCATTAGGAAAACTGCAGCCTCTGTACCTGCACCACTAGGCGCTGGGTTGTGGGACCAATGTCCCCTAGTTTTTTGTGCCACCTATGGGGAGGGTGACTGCTTGGTCCAGCCTTAGTTCTCAGTGTGTCTAAGAGAGGCCACGCCCCCCCATCCCTCCACATAGTCCGTTCCTAAACGGGGACGTTTGCTTTACTCAGCAGCATAATGTTCCCTTTTCCTAGAGACAGGGTAAAATATCCCAGAAGCAAGCAAATGCGATAATTCCTTCTAATTTTTGAGACTTGAATGTGGTAAGAGGGCACAAGGTAGGAATCAGAAGCATTAAAGGATGGTGGTTTGTCTGATAGCAATCGGCATCCAATCATTCCAGCTGCCTGAAAAGTTGACTCATGACCTCAGTGGACTTATCGCCCCCTCTGGTATTTGTAGAGCCGAATTGTATTTTAATGCTTTGTTTGTGCACTGAAGTGTTTCTATGCACTAACTTCCTAGTTGACGTGTCCTTTTGTTCACTATCAGCCTCCAATTTCACATTCCAGGCCGTAGTCAGGAGTGGCCAGGCCCTACGGTCACAGGCATGCCTGCAGCGCCGCTTTTCAATGCACTCTGAAAACAGTATTTGACGTTTATGTCTGTACATTGTCTGCTAGCAAATAAATCCATTTCTGTCAAACAAAGCTCTGTGTTTGATAAAAATTTGTCTTTGTTTATTTATTTGAGGCAAAGGGGGCTTTCACTGTGTCACAGGGCTTGCTTTTTAATAAAACTCTGCCTCTATTATTGGGGCATATGGGAGTGAGTTAAGAGGCTGGCAACAGCCTGACGAGAAAATATTATCTGATCGATTCATTAATAATAATTTGAAGTTGCTTTTTCTATAAATGTACCTCCAAGAAGCTGATTGACTACACCCAGCTTTACGCTTCTCCATACCCTGAACCAACTATTATTCTAGTGTCAGTACTTCTTGGTTGCAACTATTAACTCATTATGTGTTATCTTACCTAAAGTTAAACACACTAAGGGCAAAGACCATATCTTATTTGATCTTGATACCTTAGTACATAGAGAGGCTCCTGGTATTGAATAGGTGCTCAGTAAATTGTTGAATGAATGAATCAGCCACCTGCTCTAAGTCTGTGTGTGCACAGCCAAGGAGAGGTTGAGGATTTAACTGCATGATTCAGGTACAGGATTATTAGCTAATCTTAATTAATTAATTAATCTTAATGAAGACTAGAGTAGTGCTGGAAGTGAGACGACTTAAATAATGTTTTTGATATCCCTAGTGAAACTCCCACATACTTACCCTCTATCATCAGGATATTTCTGATATTTCTACTCTGTCCCACCCACAAATAATTTGGTCATTATTTAAGTCCTTAATCTTAAATTGCTATTGAGGACATGTCTGTAACAAAGGCAACAGCTTTTAAATTTTGACTGTAGAAGTTGTTTCACCTCTGGTTTTTAAAGTTCCTTGACTATAAAAATGAAAATTTACAGTTGAATTAAATCAACATACACTCTTATATTTTTATAAAATGAATGGAATACTTAAAGGACTGGTGATTGTATTTGATGTAATACACTGGATTTGCTAAAAGAAATTTTTTTTAATGCATTTGGATCTGGGGCAATGAATCCTCAAGGAGGTCTTAAGTATGTCAGACTCTCAGGTGTGCCAAGAGCAGCCCCTTTCCAACACCACATTTGAATCACAAAACAGGGGCTTGGGAAGAGGGCAGGTGAAGGGTGACAAAGATTTTGCTCTGAATTTCTGCTATGGACTGAATTGAGCCATATCCTCCTAAAATTCATATGTTGAAGCCCCAACCCCCAGAATGGCTGTATTTGGAGATGGGGCCTCTAAGAAAGTAATTAAAATTAAATATGCTCATAAAGGTGGGGCCCTGAGCCCGTAGGATTAGTGTCCTTGTACGAAGAGACACCAGAGAGCTTCCTTACTCTCTCTGAGTGAACTTTGAACGAAGAAAGGCCATGTGAGGACAAAGTGGCTGTCTGCAGGCCAGGAGGAGAGAACCCTGATGGAACTTTTTTTTTTTTTTGCCTGATGGAACTTTGATCTTAGATTTCCCAGCCTACAGAACTGTAGAAAAAAAAAAATTCTGTTGTTTAAGCCACCCAGTCTGAGGTATTTTGTTATGGCAACCTGAGCCAACTTAGGTTCTATATATATGCTTCTGTAGTGTTTGATATTTTACATCAAAAATTTATTTTTGTATTATTTTTGTCACACACACACAAAATAAATGAAACTCCCACCCACTGACAACTTCTCCTCACCCCAGAAATTAATGTTTTCATTCTGGGGTAGAAAATGTCCTTCATTATCCTCAAATTATGCTGGTTCCATTGATAAGTACAGAATAGTTTAGTGATATAAACTGAGAATTAGTCATGTTTGTTTGTTTTTTAAAATAAATTTATTTATTTTTGGCTGTGTTGGGTCTTCATTGCTCTGCCCAGGCTTTCTTTAGTTGCATGAGCAGGGGCTACTCTTTGTTGTGGTGCGCAGGCTTCTCATTGTGGTGGCTTCCCATTACGGAGCATGGCGCGCGGGCTTCAGTAGTTGTGGCACATGGACTCAATAGTTGTGGCTCGCAGGCTCTAGAATGCAGGCTCAGTAGTTGTGGCACACGGGCTTAGTTGCTCCATGGCATGTGGGATCTTCCCAGACCAGAGCTCAGACCCATGTCGCCTGCATTGGCAGGTGGATTCTTAAACATTGCGCCACCAGGGAAGACCGTGGTCATGTTTTTGATCTTTTTTCTTAGATAAGTAGAGTTCTGGGATTCTGAGCTGGGACTGAGGGGCTCTATCTAGGAGTACAGGCAGAGTCCTTGAGGCAGGACTGTGTTTGGGTGACTCTGCAATGCTTAAGGTAATGATCAGAGAGGCAAAATTTGTTTGTATGGGGGTGGGTGAAGAAAGCTACTATGAGCATTCATTCACACTGCACTACTTTTCAAGAATTATTGCAATTAAGTCTACATGGAGTTGAGATGACAGACTTAGGAGTAAGTGTGTGAATCTTTATTTTTGTGTTACCATAGAAACTTAATTGACTGCTTCCAGCAACCTTTGCTCAATGGCTACAGACTTTATGATAGATTAAAAATTGAGGCAAATTCTTTGTTACTCCTTCATTAAGAAGTGAAGTCTGATAACTTACCCTATGAACCTAGGCTTACCTTAGCAACTTGCTTGGTCAATAGGAAACAGCAAAAGTGTCATTCTGGGACTTCTGAGTCTTGGTTGTAAGAAGCCTTGCAGCTTCCACCTGGGTCGCTTGGTCTCTGGGAGCCCTGAGCTGCCATGCAAAAATTCCCATTGGTCTGAGACCACCTGTTTAGAGATATTCTGTGATAGTCAGTACCTGTCAATTCACACCTTCTGGACACTCTTGGATCCTCCAGAGCAGCTCATCCACCAGCAGAATACCACCAAACAACCTATGCCATACCATGTGGGACAGAAGAATCACCCAGCTGAGCCCTGCCCAAATATCTGACCTATTGTACAATATCATGATTTATAATAAAATGCTTATATTAAGCCACTAAGTTTTGGGATAGCTTGTATGCAGCAGTGGGTAACTGGGACAACCTTCATCTGGACATCAAAGTCCAGAGGAACATAATTAACAAAAAAAACCAATTTACTACTTTACAAGTTGATTCTGCTGAATATTTCTTAGTTCCCTTTAACCCAGAGAAGCCAGATTTAATAAATCAATAACAATCAAAGGAGGAAGCCTGCAGGAGAAGACTTTTTCTTGGTGCAGGGGGAATGGCTCAACAGCTGGAGAAATTCTGTAGTTGGCAGCCCATGCCACCACCCTGATGAAATTAAAGCCAGTTTTGGGGGGAGGAAGAGGGAGAAGCTAGGATCCTCTATGCATAGCTGGGGTCTCTCTGTTGTAATCTCTTCTGGTTCCCAATAATGGATCTTAATTTTTAATCCTGAAAAAAAAATAAATTAGCCTTTTGTCAGTCACTGCCTAGATCAAATTAAGTATTCTCTTCCAGATTTTCTGGGATTAGCCAGTCAGGCATAAACCCTTTGCTTCCCACAAGGAGAGAGACCAACTTTCTATGACTCACATGTCACTTTTCACCTGTATGATTATAGTTGACAGGAAATCCTTTAAAAAAATCAATGCTCCAAATCTAGAGTATTAGAATATCTAAATTAAAGATGAACACACAGACTTCAAATATTGTATATTCCTTGGTAATATTATTCTAGTGTCAGGAAGATTCTAGAGTCTCTAAACATAGCTCCAGTTTTAGAGGTTATATTCAGGATTACATTTCTTCTTCTTTTCAAGCTCTTAATTTCTAATTTTATTATTTTGAAATATATGTGAATAAATTCTCTTCATTGGACTGAGAAAATAATATTTCATGAGAGCCAATTACACATCTAACAATGATATATACATTTTTTTTTTTTTTTTTTTTGCTGTATGCGGGCCTCTCACTGTTGTGGCCTCTCCCGTTGTGGAGCACAGGCTCTGGACGCGCAGGCTCAGCGGCCATGGCTCACGGGCCCAGCCGCTCCGTGGCATGTGGGATCTTCCCGGACGGGGGCACGAACCCGTGTCCCCTGCATCGGCAGGCGGACTCTCAACCACTGCGCCACCAGGGAAGCCCCTATATATACATATTTTTAAATAGAAGCAGGAAACATCGCTAGAGGACACAAAAGCTTTACCAAAAAATTAACATGTAACAATACATTTCAACAATTTCAACAATACATTTGGTGGGGTTCCACTCCCTTTGCTTTAGCCATGATCTTTTGCTTTCATCTCTTTTCGAGGATATGTTGCTTAAGGAAAATATTAGTAATGTCTGCAGAGATGGTTTAATAAATTCCATAGCTGGCTGAACTCCTACTCAATTTGATGAATCAGTGGTTTTGTGGTTTCTGACATCAGTGGAGTCCATCAATTAAAATACATACTGCAGTTAATGAGTTTTTAATTATAAACACTCTGAATAGGACACTATCATACAGGATAAACAATATGTGTTTAAAAGGCAGATAGGAGCAGCACAATATAAGGAACACTGAACTGGGAATCCAGCGTTCCTGTTTGAGTTCCACGTTGGCTTTGTACTCATTGCTAGCTTAACGTTTGGATCCTCCGTCTCTTCGTCTGTAAAATGAAAATAGTAATACCTGCCTTAGCTAACTCATAAGGTTGTTGTGAAGATTAGAATGAAATGAGGCAATGCAAATAAATAGTAAAGTGTTATTTTTTTCAGGTAAAATATCTCTTACCTAGCCAAACCAAGAGTAGAATCAGAGGTGTATCTGCCTGAACTGGGAGAGTAAGGGAAGAAGCTTGTTAAGGAGAAATCTCTTGAGGTTGAGTTGGCTAGAACCGTTCATGCTACTTTTTCCCACAGGATGTTTGTTTTTACTTTAAGGCACATTATAAAGCTTGTTTACTCTATCTCCTCCACAATCACTGATTCTCAACACCCTTCTCTTTCCCTAGCTCCAGAACTCAGTCATCTATCAAAGTGAATTATCATGTCATATGAGGAGGATGGGTTTTTTTTATAATAACTTTTTAAAAATTTGAAGTATGGTTGTTGTACAATATTATATGTGACAGGTGTATAATATAGTTATTCACAATTTTTAAAGGTTAAAATCCATTTATAGTTATTATAAAGTATTGGCTATATTTCCCATGTTGTACAATATATCTTTGTAGCTTATTTTATAGCTCATAGTTTATACCTTTTACTTCCCTACCCCTCTATTTTCCTTCACCCTTCCCTCTCCCCACTGATAACCACTAGTTTGTTCTCTGTATCTGTGAGTCTGCTTCCTTTTTGTTATATTCACTAGTTTGCTGTATTTTTTAGATTTCACATATAAGTGATATCATGCAGTATTTGTTTTCTCTGACTTATTTCACTTAGCATAATGCCCTCCAAATCCATACATGTTGCTGCAAATGACAAAATTTTGTTTTTCTATGGTTGAGTAGTATCCTATTGTGTATATATATTTAATGATATATATATGTATATATATGTGTGTATATATATATATACATATATATATGTATATATATGTGTGTGTGTGTATATATATGTGTATATATATATATATATATATATATATATGTATATATATATCTCACAGCTTCTTTATCCATTCATTTGTTGATAGACACTTAGGTTGCTTCCATATCTTGACAATTGTAAATAATGCTGCTGTGAACACTGAATGCATGTATCTTTTTGAATTAGTGTTTTTGTTTTTTTCAAATATATAGCTTGGAGTGGAATTGCTGGGTCATATGGTAGTTCTATTTTTAGTTTTTTGAGAAACCTCCATAACGTTTCCCACAGTGATTGCACCAATTTACATTCCCACCAACAGTGTATGGGTGTTCCCTTGTCTTCACACCCTCACCAACATTTGTTATTTGTGTTCTTTTTGATGACAGACAGGTGTGAGGTGTCATCTCATTGTGGTTTTGATTTGCATTTCCCTGATGATTAGCAATGTTGAGAATCTTTTCATGTGCCCGTTGGCCATCTGCATTTCCTCTTTGGAAAAATTGGTAACCATAAGCTTGTTTTCTATGTCTGTGAGTCTGTTTCTGTTTCATAAATAAGTTCATTTGTGTCATATTTTAGATTCCACATATAAGTGATATCATATGGTATTTTTTTTTAATTTTATTTATTTATTTTTGGCTGCGTTGGGTCTTCATTGCTGCACTCGGGCTTTCTCTAGTTGTGGCGAGTGGTGGCTACTCTTCGTTGCAGTGCCCGGGCTTCTCATTGCAGTGGCTTCTCTTATTGCAGAGCATGGGCTCTAGGTGCATGGGCTTCAGTAGTTGTGGCTCGTGGGCTCTAGAGCACAGGCTCAGTAGTTGTGGCACACAGCCTAGTTGCTCCACGGCATGTGGGATCCTCCCGGACCAGGGCTCAAACCCATCCCCTGCATTGGGAGGCAGACTCCTAACCACTGTGCCACCAGGAAAGCCCCTATCATATGGTGTTTGTCGTTCTCCTTCTGACTTACTTCGCTCAGTATGATAATCTTTATCTCCATCCATGTTGCTGCAAATGACGTTGTTTCATTCTTTTTTATGGCTGAGTGGTATTCCATTGTGTATATATACCACATCTTGTTTACTCATTCATCTGTCATTGGACATTTAGGCTGTTTCCCTGTCTTGGCTATTGTAAATAGCACTGCTGTGAACATAGGATTGCATGTACCTTTTCGAATTAGAGTTTTCTCTGGATATATGCCAAGGAGTGGGATTGCTGCATTATATGGCAACTCTATTTTTAGTTTTTTGAGGAACCTCCATACTGTTTTACATAGTGGCTGCACCAATTTACATTCCCACTGAGAGTGTAGGAGGGTTCCCTTTTCTCCACACTCTCTCCAGCATTTTTTATTTGTAAACTTTTTAATGATGGCCATTCTGACTGGTATGAGGTTTTGATTTGCATTGTGGTTTTGATTTGCATTTCTCTAATAACTAGTGACGTTGAGAATCTTTTCATGTGCCTATTGGGCATGTGTATGTCTTCTTTAGAGAAATATCTATTTAGATCTTCTGCCCAGTTTTTGATTGGGTTGTTTGTTTTTTTGTTATTGAGTTGTATGAGCTGTTTGTATATTTTGGAAATTAAGCCCTTGGTGATCGCATCGTTTGCAAATATTTTCTCCTAGTCCATAGGTTGTCTTTTTATCTTCTGCCCATTTTTTAATTGGGTTGTTTGTTTTTGATGTTGACTTGTTTAAGCTGTTTATATATGTTGGATATTAATCTCTTATTGGTCAATCATTTGCAAATATCTTCTCCTATTCGGTAGGTTGTCTTTTTGTTTTGTCCATGGTTGCCTTTGCTGTATCCTTTAATTAGGTCCCATTTGTTTATTTTTGCGTTTATTTCCTTTCCTTTAGGAGATGGATCCAAAAAAATATTGCTGCGATTCATGTCAAAGAATGTTCTGTCTATGTTTTCCTCTAGCAGTTTTACAGTATCCAGTCTTCCATTTCGGTCTTTAATCCATTTTGACATAATAACTTCTTTATTAAGATATAATCTACAAACCTAAATTCACCCATTTGAGGTGTACACGTCAATGGGTTTTAGCATAGTCACAGAGTTGTGCAATCATTACAACAATTAATTTTAGAACATTTTTATCACTACAAAAAGAAAACATATATTTATTAGGAATCACTCCCATTATTCCCTAGCTGCCTCAACTCCACTCAGCCCTAGGCAACCACTAATCTCTTTTCTGTCACTATAGACTTGCCTATTGTGGACATATCATATAAATTTAGTAACTTAATAAGTGGGGTTTTGTGAGCGCCTTCTTTCACTTAGCACAGTGTTTTCATGGTTGCAACATGTTGTAGCATGTAGCAATGGTTTATTCAGTTTTATTGTTGTTGCATGTAGCAATGGTTTATTCAGTTTTATTGTTAAATACATTCCATTGTATAAGTATACCATATTTTATTTATCAATTAGTCACTTGATAGACATTTAGGTTGTTTCTATAATTTGGCTATTATGAAGAGTGTTGCTATGAACATTTATGTAGAAGTTTTTGCATGGGCATACATTTTAATTTTTCTTGTATATATGCCTAGGAGTGAACTTGCGGGTCATATGGTAACTCTGTGTTTAACCTTTTGATGAACTCCTCATCCACAAAGTGAAAATAATAATAACTGTCTTAGATAACTGTCTATTTTCCAAAGCAATTGTATCATTTTAAATTTCGATTAACAGTGTATGAGGGTTCCAAGTTTTCCACATTCTGGTCAACTTATTATCTGTGTTTTTGATTACAGTGATCCTAGTTAGTGTGAAATAGTTTGTCATTGTAGTTTTGATTTGATTTGCATACTTTGTATAATTTCAAAACTTTAAAATTTATTTTGGATTGTTTCATGACCTATCATATGGTATCCTGGAGAATATTCCATTTGCACTTGAGAAGAATGTATACTCTGCTGTTACTGAGTGTGGTGTTCTATAGATGTCTATTTGGTCTAGTTAGTTTATAGTGTTGTTCAAGTTTTATATTTCTTAATCTTTTAGTTGTTCTATCTATTATTGAAAGTGGGGTATTAAAGTCTCCAAGTATTATTGTTGAATCGTTTATCTTTTCCTTCAATTCTGTCAGTTTTTGCTTTATGTTTTTGGGCTTTGTTGTTAGGTACATACATATTTATAATTGCTATATCTTCCTGATTTATTGACTCTTTTATCATTATATAATATCTCTATTTATATTTCTATCAAAATTTTTTAAAGTATATTTTGTCTGATATTAATATATCCACTCTAGTTTTCTTATGGTTGCTATTTGCAGAATGTATCTTTTTCAATCCTTTTAACTTTTTACCTATTCGAATCTTTGGATCTGACATGTATTGCCTAAATACATCATATACTTGGGTCTTTTTTTTTTTTAATCCAGTCTGACAATCTCTGCCTTTTGATTAGATAATTTAACCAATTAGAACTTAATGTTATTATTGATATACTTGAATTTATGTCTGCCAAATTACTTTTTATTTTCTATATGTCTCATGCCCTTTTGTTCCTCTATTCTTTCTTAACTACTTTCTTTTGCACTATGTGAATATTTCTAGTTTAGCATTTTAATTCCTTAAATTAATTGCCTATTGGGATGGGGCTAAGAGAGGGTATATGTATAAATCTATCACCACTATTATGTGAATTATTCAGGCATTTTTATCAACACAAAGGGAGATATTATTAGATAAATAATAAATAAGAGAGAGCACTATTCCTATGGCATGAAAGAATGCAGAGAGGAAATACAGACTTTATTATATGAGACAGGAAGTTCTGCTTAAAGGTTAAAAATATTATGATTGAATGCATTGAGAATTAACTTAAGAAGGAATATTCGTCTGTGAAAAGCTGACATATAGTTTATAAGAAACTACAAGAACTCAAATTATTAGTAGATGCAATTATTTTCTTAGTGCTGGTGTAATTTATCAATGTCCATGGAATTATATGGAATCTCCAAGAATAATATTTCAAATTTAGAGGTAAATTCTAGATCTGCCTCTGCCATTATTTCTTCACTCAATTTTTTTTTCATTATGCTTAAAACACTTTGTAACTCTAAGGACCTATATGACTTTTCTTAGACATACTATTTAACTTCTTATTCATAAAATGAAAGGATTGGATTTGGTCATCTCTAAGGATATTTTTCCTGCCCTAAAATCCCAAGATTTTAAATGACATAGTTGAAGTGATCATTTCTTCATTAATTCAGCAAATATTTCTTGATTATCTACTAGGTGTGAAGCATTGTTTTAGAAACAGTGAACCTGGTAGACATAATTCCTGCCTTCATGAAAGTATCATACATTTAAACAAATAATAAAAAGAGTGATGGCTTTCATGAAAGAGAAAGCATAGACTGCTGTAGGGATATAAATCAGAATTTTCTAATCAACCCTGGTGGAATAGGGGATCTTTCAAAGAAGATTTTCCTGAGGAAGTGAACTCGATGCTACAACTTGAAGGATGAGTAAGAGTTAACTGAAAAGAGACAGTTTAAAAAGGGATGGTATGGGAAGAAAGTTCTAGAAAGTGGTAAAAACATGTTGGAAGCCCAGGGACAAGAGATAGCCTAAGGGGTTTGAGGAACTTATGAAAGTCCAACATGGCCAGAATTCAAGGCCAAAAGTGAATAGAAATGAGGTTGGACGGGAGGGAGGGAGACCACAGAGAGCCTTACGTCAGCTGCTTAAAGAGATGGTTACTTCACCTACAGACAATAGCAGGCTATCTAAGATGAATTGAATTTGTCTTAAAAACGATGACACTGTCTGTGGAGCAGAGGGTAAACTGGAAGTCTATGAAGTATCTAGATGGTCTGCACTGGGTGTGTGTGAGGATGGAATGAAGTGAATGATTTGAAAGATATACAGAAAATTAAGTGGATAATATCTGCTAATAGAATGAATGGGGAAGCTAATTAATAACTAATAAATTAAAACTTTACTTCATGCCTAAAATCATTTAACACACCTTATAAAGATGCTTACGACTTAGCCAGACAATATATGTTTACATGGTTTCTAAAATGAAGACAAGGAAAAATAAGAATACAAAATGTACCAGCCTGGAAGATTAGTTCTTGAAATAAAAGCCCTAAACTTCTATTTTTTTTTAAAGAAATGAATACCAAATGTGGGAAATTTGGGCATATTTATGATTATCTCAAGAACTGAGAGGCAAGAAAATGTATCTGCCTGAGGAGATGGTTTTTAATAATAGTATAGCTGTTTTTCACCTCAGTGTGCATGCTCAGGTGTGAAGGAACTGCTGCTTCTCTTGATTTTCCATGAATGAATTTGTTCTCGGCTTTGAGGATAGCCAGGGTGGCAGAATGTGAACATCGGTGGTTCTGGGGGTCTCATCAAATTCTTGGACTGCATGCAGTGCCATTCAACGCCTCAGATCCCTCTGTGACTTCCATGCTGTGTCTGGGACTCAGGGGTCTGAGTCAAGTATGGGACTTGGATGTCAGTCAGGTCTCATCAGGAAAGCAGAAGCCACACTAGGTTGTTCAAATAGAAGAGACTTGATATGGAATTGGTTTCACAAGTGATGAAAGACTGAGAGAGCGAACAGGGATCACTGAGAAAACAGACATACTTGCTATAGGAAGCCACTACTACCCCTAGCACTAGAAAAATAAAAGGGAAATGGGGGTACCAGGATCTAGGAGCCTGGAAGGGGTCCAGCAGAGTCTATTCACAGACTTCTGAGTGGGAGGTACCACGTGGAACGATGAAGCTGGTGTTGGTAGCATCAAAAGAAGATGAAAACTGAGACCAACTGCTGTTGCTGGGGTCACGTTGACAAGATCAAAACAAGACGGGGGAGATTATCCCCCCCTCCTTCGATCTTTCAATCTGCCCCCAGAACCTCCTATGACAGAACATAGCAAGGATGCCAGATGACAAAGGAGTCTGGGAAATGAAATTTGCAGAATCCCAGTTCCTGTATCATAGGTAGAAAACTATCAGGGTGATTCAGAGCTGAGATCATTAGGTAAATAACAGGCTTACTAGGGGACCATGTCCCTGGCAGCCTTGCTGCTCCAGGACTCATGGGTTCTTCTCTTACATGCAGCCCGTCCTCTCTCCCAACCTGAGGTGACTCCTTTCTGCCACTGGCTTTTCAAAGTCTCTTAAATCCCTAGGCAAGTGTCTGTTTCCTTGCGTTTTCCAGTTTCTAGAGGCCACCTGCACTTCTTGACTCTTGTCGCTGCACCCCTCCAACTTCTGCGTCCATAGTCACATCTCCTTCTCTGAGGCTGACTCTCCCGCTTCTGTCTTAGAAGGACTGTTGCGATTACGTTGGACCCACCCAGGTAATCCAGAATAACCCTCGTATCTCAAAGACATAAACGTAATCACGTCTGCAAAGGCCCTTTTGCCATGTAAGGTAACATATCCACAGGTTCCTGGAAATAAACTTTGGGCATCAGTGAGGGCTTTTTTTTTTTTTAATGGTTAACATGGCCAGCACAGTGAGAACTGTGACTGTGGCCCTCGTTGGCCCCTCTGCTTTATTACAGAGGGCAACATCTTTGTTTTTATTTTTCTTCTCTGTGTAAGGAGGATAGAATGCAAACATTTACCCTCACCTCCTGGGAGATCTGTCCTAGAAAGAAGAACTAGTCTTTTGGATGTTAATGATTCGGGCTCTGGTTCTAATGGATGATAACATTTACTGTGGATGATTGCAAAGAGGGACAGAGCAGGTTGAGGGGCATAGAGTATGGAGTAGGTATGGCAAATAGTTCAGGGCTAAGCCAGGAACAGAGAAATGTTCTCTAGGTAAGTTCTGCTCAGCTAAAAGGGTCTGAGTTGGCTCAGAGAAAAATGGTAAAACTTGGGCTTTGTCCTAATCGTCTTGATCATCATGCCATCTAAAATTGTACCTGTAATACAACATAGAGAAAATCAGAAAAAGAGAATGATCTATCCATACTCCATATATAATCCGTAATGAACTATCCATCATCAGTGTGTGATTTGGGGAGTGTTTGCTATTGGGGAGCATTTTTTTTAAAGTGCATTCTGTTACACTCCTGTGGCTTATAGGAAAGCATTGTGTCACATGACTGGCACGGATGTGCCACAGTATTTCCATGGTGACTGGGTACAGGAAAGGGTATCTGGTGTGGAGAACATTCACACTGTTCCCTGCACGGAAAGAGCTTGGTCTTGTGCTTGATTGAGGATGTGACAGTGCAGCTGGCTACTGATGAGAGTGGCTTGAAAGCTTTTCGCTTCTCTGAGAATTACAGTGAAAAAATCCTGTTGCCATATAGCTTAAGTTTTGTTATGATAATTGTGACGTCTGAACCAATCATCTTTCTTGTATTTTCTAGACAGTTTTCTGCTTCTTAGAATGTTAAATACTTAAAAGTTTGGACAAAAGTCCAGATGCCTCTCTACTCAAAAACATGAATGACTGGTGCTAGCACCCATAAGGGCCCACCTGGCTTCCTCTCCTTCCATTCCTTTAACTTGAAGCTTAGGCCACTTAACCCCCTACCGGTAGGTTCAGGTCAGTTCCAGAGTCTAGAATGAATTCTACTCCTAGGCAAACGTTAAAAGCCACTTCATTCTTTCTTTTTTTTGTTTTTGGTTCTTCTCTGACTTCCAGTTCTCAGCAGTCTTTACAACAACAACAATAATAATAGCTACCTGCTATGGACTAAGTGTTTATGTCCTCCCCAATCCCTGTGTTGGAGTCTTAATCCCCAGTGTGGTAGTATCTGGAGGTGGGGCTTCTGGTAGGTAATTAGGTTGAACAGTGGAAGCAGAGGCTTAACCACTGGACTGCCAGGGAAGTCCCAAAAGTAAATGTCTTTTGTTTAAGCCATCCAGTCTAGGTATTCTCTTATAACAACCATACGTAGAAATACACTACCATATACCAATCAGCAAGGGGAATTCATCAAAGATTCAATTAAAGTCATGGATGCAAAAGGCTTTCTTTTTATTGCATTGAAGACAGATAAGGGTGAGGAGAGAGAAGAATTTAAAAGATACTTAGATAGGCTTCCTAAAGTTTAGTTCCCCCAAATAACTTCTTATGACCATCCCACTGTCAGATTTCTGGCAATGGATATCTACAGATTTTTGTGATTCTTAAGAATTTTTCTCATGGATCAAAACTCAACATTTTCCCTGGTACCAGGGCTGCTATTTTGACTCAGATAATGAGTATATTTTTGCAAGAAGAAGATAATTTCACTTATTAATGGCCAACCAGATGTTATCATTTATTTCTACTTATTTTAGGGCATGTATCATGCTTCTTCTCCTCCTCTTTCTTCTATATTATTGAGAAATACATGTTGAAATCTGTGCTAAAAGTTGTACTCAAATGAGCTCCTTCAATACTCGTAACTACTTTAGGAAGTATATACTTCTTTGTACTTTTTTTCTTTTTCATTTTGCAGATAAGGAGACCCAGACTCTGAGAATTTAGGTAAAAATTCTAAAAGACAAGAGGAAAAGCACAGCTCATACTGTTTACATAGGTTAGCTCTAAAGTCACCCATCTACTAAAGCCTTGACAATTAGATAATGAGCTACAGTCATTATTCTTTGCTGACTCCTTTGACAGAACTATTGACCAGGGTGTGGCCAGAAAGGCAAACAAACTGTCAGGGCACGAACCAGATGGTCAGTAGGGAAACTTTCCTTCCTCAGTACAGAGGCGTCTCAGGGAAAGTGAATCCAGGCATTAGACAGGAAAACCATGACACTTCACAGTGAGTGCGTACAGGATCTCAGGGAGGAAAAGTAGGGGCGTTTGTATTCAGCATCATGTGGTGAGCATCACAGCGTTCTTCAGTACAGCCCACAGCTTCCACTCTGGGAAGACGGGCAGTCAGACCTGTCTTTGAAGAGACAATGATACACACTGAATGCTGAGACACTTTTAAAGACAGAAACACCATACACATGGACTTAGAGGTTAAACTGTTGTAAGGAAGGGAATGGAAGCCTGGAGTGAGGACTAGTAGCCATAGAACAGATAATCTCACGTTCTATCCACAAGGATTCAGGATGGTCTAACAGTCCCTAGGTGTGCACGCATGCATGTGAGAGAGCTGCAGGCGTGAACACCTATTGAAGGTGTTAACCTTTAACCCCACAGCTAGTGTGTGTTTAATCCATTACCAACAAGATGTCTGGGGAAAATTTTGGTTGCTTGGAAGCTAAGTTGCACCGTCCTGAAACTGATGGAGTGCTAGAAATGTGCCCGGTGATGGTACCAGTAAAGGAAGAAGCTGAGAACTGGCTTGAGGAACGGCAGCCACGTGACCCTTGTGCTTCTATCCCCTAACAATTGACCTGGAAATCATCACCGTCCTACCTTTCCTGCCAGCACTGTGGGGATTCTAGTTCTGGCCTGGAAGATTGTCAAGAGTTTTAGCCACTGTTTATTTTTCATTCTTGTGTTACAAAAATCTTCAAACAGAAACAAAAGCAGAGAAAATAGTACGACGAGCCTATCATCAGCTTCAATAATTATCAACATGGGGCTTCCCTGGTGGCGCAGTGGCTGAGAGTCCGCCTGCCGATGCAGGGGACACGGGTTCGTGCCCCGGTCCGGGAAGATCCCACATGCCGCGGAGCGGCTGGGCCCGTGAGCCATGGCCGCTGAGCCTGCGCATCCAGAGCCTGTGCTCCGCAACGGAAGAGGGCACAACCGTGAGAGGCCCGCGTACCGCAAAAAAAAAAAAAAAAAATTATCAACATTCTGCCATCTTTTTAATCTAGTTATCCCACATTTTTTTTCTATAGTATTTTAAAGCAAACCAAGCGATCATGTAATCTCTCAAGTAATAATACTTCAGGATGTGTCTCCAAAAGAGACATACTTTTATTTTTTCTCAGCAGAACCACAGTATCTTAGCACATCCAACAAAATTTGCAATAATTATTCAGTGTAATCTAATACTCAGTCTATACCCATTTTCTCTAAAAAAATTTTTTTTTAGTTGCGGATTTACTCAAATCAGAATCCCAACAAGCCTCGCGTGTTACATGTGATTGCTTCTCTTTTGTATCTTTCAATCTAAACAGTTTCCTTCCCTCTTGTTTTCGTGTTACTTGTTTATTTATTTTTTCATGCTGCTTATTTCTTGGTTAGTTTGTTTGGAGAGGAAGTGGGACTGGAATTGAGAGCCGAACAACCTGGTGAAATAACCACGTTCTTCTTCCATTTTTAATTTTTTTTTTTTTTTTTTCTATACGCGGGCCTCTCACTGTTGTGGCCTCTCCCGTTGCGGAGCACAGGCTCCGGACGCGCAGGCTCAGCGGCCATGGCTCACGGGCCCAGCCGCTCCTCGGCATGTGGGATCCTCCCGGACCGGGGCACGAACCGGTGTCCCCTGCATCGGCAGGCGGACATTCAACCACTGTGCCACCAGGGAAGCCCCCATTTTTAATTTTAAATCTTTAAATGTCTGTTAAAAAATTTATCTTGCCTATTCACATCCCAAATATTATGCACTTTGCCATCAGATAGCCACTTGAATTAGACTTCAGTTAGTATTGTTGTATTATTTTTGAGACCCGGTTACAGCTGCTTGAAAGGTACTCTTTACGTTCTGCATAAAAGTTTTGGTAAAGTGATTTAGGTACATTGCCACATCTTTATAACCCCATTTTTGTTCAATTCCCCTGAGGGTATTCAGATTTAACAAAAACCCCCCACAAATAATAGTGTTTAACCATGCTATCCTTTATTGATCCAAATTCCACCAAACCATTTTAGTATATCAGTGGTCACTGTGTTATATTTTCTTAATTTGATGACATTGAAGTCCCTCTTCAGATTGTTCAGAAAAATATTATAAGCAAATAAGACTGCAAGGCAGATGGTCTCTGAAACACATACATGTGTAGAGATATCAAATGGAACTCCTGCTAAACTGATGATACATTTGGATTTGATATGGAGAGATTAAAAAATTGTCAGGAGTCGCTTATATACTGAACACAAAACATGACCATGATCTGTAGAGACCAAAACCCTTATTTAGTGCTTCCTTCATCACCATCACAAACACGTGACCGTTTCCTTCCAATGTGTACTGTATGTGTTTACTCCCACTTTTATAGCCAGGATCTATCTCTGATGCAGTTAGCACCTATGTTTTTATTCCATTTGAGAAGTTTTCGGACCCTGAACTTTTCCTTCTGTTATATTATCCAGTAAAGTAAGGAAACCAACACAACAGCTGAGATGTTTTACTTTCACTCGATTGGCTTCCATTAGGTATATCATTATTGATCAAATAACTATAATGTATATACTATATATATGCTACTGGCAATATACACTTAAAATATATCTGAACTTCCTTATTTATAGGGAGTTGAGAAAGAGATCGTGGAAAAGCCAGGAGGTGCAATTCAGAAGCATCTTTCTCTTCTGCACTCTCCTCCTTATCTACTCTTCTTGTGTTTCCAGTATGTTAGGACAAAGAGATTTAACCTGTACACTAGGAAGGGCAGTGCTGTTGAAAGCTGATGAGATGACATTTGTTACAACTTCATTCAGTTATGGGGTGGCAGGGGCGTTAAAGTATAAAAGAGAATAATGGAAGGCTAAAAAGAAGAGGAGGGTCAAGAGACTGGGTAAATAATGAGAAAACCAATGGAAACAAGAAACACAGGGAAAATACTGTTAGTGTGGAGCTGAACTTTAGAAAGAGGAACTCAAAAGCTCACTAACAAAAGTTTGCATAAATCGCAAATATTGGGTTTGATTAGAAGATAATCTTTTCTAAATCGTAAAAAGACTTCTCTTTATTTTATTATCGTATTTTAAAGTCGCATTGTGTTCACTAGCTCAGCTTTTCATTATTCTTAAAAAGAAAAAAGTCAAGTAGTATTTGCATTGGTTCCAAGGTTACCTTCTTTTGTAGATATTATTTTATAAAGGTAACCTTGGCTATCTTTTACTATTGTTATTCACATCAAGTAATAAAGCAACATATTAAAAGGTGACGTTTTGCTATTTCACATTATATTCATTCATTTTTACCTTTTGTTAGACAAACATACATATGCACACAGACCCTGATGCGTGGGCAAATCATCTTCAACCTTGCTGACATTAAGAACTTGGTCTTGGGGCTTCCCAGGTGGCGCAGTGGTTGAGAGTCCGCCTGCCGATGCAGGGGACACGGGTTCGTGCCGCGGTCCGGGAAGATACCACATGCCGTGGAGCGGCTGGGCCCGTGAGCCATGGCCGCTGGGCCTGCGCGTCTGGAGCCTGTGTGCCACAACGGGAGAGGCCACAACAGTGAGAGGCCCGCAGGAAAAAAAAAAAAAAAAAAGAACTTGGTCTTGCACTATTTTTAAATATTTAGGTTACTATTTATAAATAATCTCTTCTTTAGGTGTAATCCATGATTTCTTCTTTACGTAAAAATTAAATAATTATTTGTATAAACTATAAGTTAGAATTGAACATTTTTAACATAGCCAAGGCTATAAAGTTCAGTTTATGCATTCTTGAGCTATTCATAAGCCAGTTTTCAATACTCTTGTGCTATAGAAGGATTAAATTATAGGTTTGCAGTAGATTAGGTTTCTTTGTATTATTGTATTTATACATCTGGTTGGTCTAGTGTCCATTTTCTCCATACTATCTTATAAACTGATTAGGACATAACTCCTTCTCTATGGTATTCATAGAGCCCATCATAGCATGGATTTAAAAAGCAAAATTAAATACCTAATATCTCTGGCTTAGAAAATCATTGGTTCTCAATTGCTGTATTGTAATTCTGTCTATAGATCTACCTACCTACACTGAGCTTTAAAAAGAAAATGCAATTAAAGACACAGATTGCCGTGAAGGAAGAATTATATTCTACCAACAGTAATGAGTAAAGTTTCCCCATTCCTGACCCCAGATAGGCCATCTTTGAGCCTCATTATAGAAAGACTAGGATGATACTCTTATGTCTTAATACAACACATAATATATAAAAGTATGCTCACAGATCAGTTGGCATTTCTTTGGGCTTCAAGAAGCTGAGCCTTTGTGTCCTAAAATAATAGGCACATAATCCATGAATCTGCTGTGTGGCCAAAAAAAAAAAAAAGTTGAGCATGCCCTTTTTGTTTGCTGAAGACTCAATATGCAATATGAAAGCAAACTGTTAATATTTTACTAAGCAATAAAATGTCATTCAAGTGATAATACCCTTCACCACTGAAGAGTTTCTGGCTTTCATGTTTAAGAAAAACAGACTAGAGGGACTGGTTAAGTCCAGCTAAAGGTAAGGGGGCTTTGAAAGCGCTTCCTTACAGTTTTGGGGTTCTAAATTGGCATACCCGAATATGCCAGTTTAGAACTGCAAGCTGGGCAGAAATGGGCACTGGTGAAAGTTTGGGTATGTAGGAAAATATGCCTAGAGATTGGCCTGATTTACAAAATCCAGTGTCATTTTTATTTGAAAACAACGAGAGTAAGAGTTTAAAATATTCCTGGTGTCCCTCGCCTGGGCTTCCCATAGTAGCCAGGGCTTCTTACTCCCTATGATAGTTTCCTTACTGTCCCTCTGCCCAGTTATTCTATGAGCTCCTTCGGGGCAAGGATCCAGTTTATATAAGTAGCCCAGTCACAGTGGTTGGCTCAGTGCCTGGCACTTAATAGGTGTTCATGAAATGTTTGTTGAGTGAAGGAATGAATATAACGAGCTTCTCTTGAAATATTCTTAGACTCCCGTCTATGAGCTCCATGGACCAAACCCTTCACTGTGCCTAGCACATCACAAATACTCAGAGGTTTGTTGCTTGATTGACTTGAGAGAAGCATCCACAAGCATTCGAATTTGTAAACTGGAAACTAAAAGTGACTAATAACTTACATTTAACATGCTTTTTTTTTCTATGACTTCAAATATCCAAGTATAATTGTTGCAAAGGCCTTTTAGATCATCCCTTAGGTACACTTACATTCTTAGAAAGGAAGTGTAGGGATCAAAATGTTTCCTGTATAATTAGCTTATACTGCTTTCGTTGGCTGCCTCGAAAGTCTGGAAAATTATAATGAGTATTGAGAGGTATAAAAAAGAGGTTTGCACATTTAGTCATAAATCACCCATATTATTTGATTTCTTCTCAGTCTTCCTCATTTCTCCTCTCTCCCTCATTTCCTGTCCCATAACCCTCCCTTCCCACCCTATCTCTTGTCTGCTTTTGCCTGCAGGAGCTTCCCTACCTATGAAAATGTGCATTGGACCGTGGCCTGTATAGTCCCTGGAATTGTTCTCAGGGTGAAAAACCTTCATGAGTGTTAGAAACAATTAACATTTCCATTTACAACTAGACCCCAAGCTTTATGAGTAACAAAGATGTAAATTTATTTTAACCTTAAATCTAAAGTATAATTTTTGTGTGTGGGAAACCAGTAGTGGGAGACTAGTGTGATTGGGAGATACATTTCAATTAATTCTTCCACCAACACCTTATCTTCTGCATCAGAACCTTTTATAGTGTTAAAATTAACAATTATGCAGCTGATGGCTGGCTAAATCCACCGGGGGACTGGAGAGAGCCTCAGATAACACGACACATATAAATCATTCAGGAGAACAATTCATGAAAGAAAACTTATCTGTGTTTGGGATGACATTGGAAGAGCTAAATAGGAGTCAATTTGAAGAAGGGACATTTAGTCCCATTGTCCAGCTTGCCTTTTTTTCTTTTTTTCTAATTGTGTCATAATATACATTTTTAAAATTAATTATCCATTAGTGGCAAGATAAATGTCTCTTCTTGTGCTAAGGAAATAGCGGCCTTGGTGTATTTCACCTGAATAGCACTCATAAAGAAAGCTGTTACCAGATAAAGTGGCAACCGTTCTTTGAAGAAGCACAATGAAGGGTGACAGGCAAGCCCTTGTTTACCAAACTGAATAGAGGACTAGCGGACTTCAGCCCACCGATCAGTTACATAAGCAGAGGAACCAAGTCTGGAGTGGTGTTACACTAGATTACATACATCACCAAGTAGTAAGGACTTCAGAGTATAACAGCCCATGAAAACTGGGTGCTAGGGAGTACCAAGCACTATTTGCAGGATTTATCCCCCCACCATGGTTGGCAAGCATCTCTAGAATTGACTTCATGCTTAAACCTTCAGTCACCATTAAAAGATGTCTATGTCAAGACTTTTTATAAATGTCTTGTTCCTGAGGCGGGGAAAAGATATATGCATGCGTACATTCCGGAACAAACTAGAATTTAATAGGACCAATTGCCAATTACTACAGTCTTGCAAGTGATCTGTTTCATTTATTTATATTTTTATTTAAATTTTATTTTTATATACAATTTATTTCATTGATGCTTTAAAAAAAAATCACATCTATGTGACCTTGATTCTTTTTTTTGCCTACTGGTTCTGAATTTCATTTTTATTTATTTATTTTGTATTGAAGTATAGTTGATTTGCAATATTATATTAGTTTCAGATGTACAACACAGTGATTCAATATTTTTATCAATTATACTCCATTTAAAGTTATTACAAAATAATGGCTATATTTCTCTGTGCTGTACAATATATCCTTGTTGCTTGGTTCTGAATTTTAAACTTCACTCATAGTTAACAGAAACATTTAACTTGCAGTTTCCACATATGGAATTTTTAGCCAGTTTAAAAGCTTTAATAAGCACTGGAGTGAAAAATTGTTATATAATTTTCATTTCTTTAAAGTAACTTATTTCTTTCCCCTCACTTCCTTGCTACTAACATGCAGAAGAAATAAAAATCACAAGAGGAGAAGAAAAAGATATGGGTTTTGACATGGTTCAATAACCATGTCACAGTTTGGTGAACTTTCTGCTGTTCATTATTCTTTAGTGAAGTATGAATTATAGTTGCCTTAATATTTATTTGCATCCAAAAAAACCTGAAAAATTTCATTGTTTTGCTTTTGTAGTCCATTAACTTATAATGACACAATATTTTTAATCATTTGCTTTGATGAGCATATCCATTTTAAGTTCATTCTGGTATTTAGTTCTTTAGGAAGACATAAATGTTTGTGATCAAATGTTGGCAATCAATAGTGGTGCAAAGATGTCTTTGATTTGTGTAACACGCTCATTAAAATGTAGAAAATAATGGGTAGGATGTAGACATAATGATTGCAGAGCAGATGTCGTGCAGACACAAACAGTGTGACACATAGGAGAGGATGGACAAGAAGAGAGAGAAGACAAACCCAGAGTGTTTTATAACAGAAACTTCTCTCTAAGCAGCCCTCCTCAATCTCCCCATCAGCCTTTCAGTGAAGAGAAACTGAAGGAGAACATCAGAACCAGTTCTGTAAGTTTTAGATACTAAGATATATTTTTATATACTAAGTACACATATAGATATGACAATATTATATATGTAATAAAATACCCTTTGTCCTTACAACATACATTGTAGTTTGAGTCGTTTGCTATGGATGATTCCTTCTGTTGTTTCCATAATTTCAAGGTTAAAATACTCCTCCAGGTTTTGTCACTCAAGAATGGTTAGACTGGGTAGATCCTGCCAGATCGCTTCTCCCCTTTGCCCAGTGAAACCTCTTCCATATAGGTCTTTCTGATCTCATACTCCATTCAAAGATGATTTAAGAAAATAATCTAGGTATAATTCACGTATCATCAAATTCACCACTTTCAAGCCTGCAATTCAGTGAGTTTTGTATATTCACAGAGCTGCGCAGCCATCATCACTATCTAATTGCAGAACACTTTCTTCATGCCAGAAAGAAACCCTTACCTGTTAATGGTCACTCTCCATTTCCTTCAACTCCCAGCCCTGGCCACCACAAATCCTCGTTCTGTGTCTGGATTTGCCTATCCTGGACATTTCACATAAATGGAGTCATACAATACGTGGCTTTTTGCACCTGGCTTCCTTCACTACATGCTATTCCCTGTGATATAGTAGATGAAGATAAAAAGGAAGAAAACCTTTCTGCCCCTGGGGAGGTCATAATATTGTAGGACAATCAGGCTTGATAAACATATACTGTACACAGTATGCGCAACACATGTTCCTCTTGATTCTGTCTCCATTTTCTCTGGTGTACTATTTACAAATACCAAATCATGGCCCCTATTACATTATTGCCAGGGTGACATGGCCTGCATAACCCAAAACTGGGATCAGGCTACACAAGGCTCTCATCTTTACCTTCAACCGCATGCTCAGTTTTTACACTCAATTTCTCTTTCTTTCTTAGTCAAGGGTCAAGAGAAAATAAAGACCCAGGATGGATTCATAGGTCCGTTTCAAGTTGCCTTTAATACAATGGACAGACTCACCTTGCTTCCCCGTTCCCATTTTTGTTGCCCATCCACTCACCAAATGTAAAGGTGCTGCCGACACTAGGACACATTATAACACATCATCCCAGAGAGTCATCTTCTTGTATGATCTTAAAGACAATATTCTGATTTGTCTAACAAAGTTGTCTCTTAAAAATTCATACAACCACCAAAAATTCTCTCTTGGCTCCTTTAAAATATTCTGTGAACATCTTTTATAACTCAAGTCAATAAGATTACTTTCTTCACTCATAATAGTTATAAAACTTCTCTGTAGAGAACTTGAAAATAAATTATACAGAAGAAAATAAGAATCATCTATAATCCTGTCATCTAAAATAAACTAATGTTGCTATTCTGTGTTTAATTTTACTCCCTTTTCTTGCACATATATTCTTGAAATTCAGTAAAGATTATTGAATGTCTTTAATGTGCAAGGGGGAAATCAGTGGTAGATAACAGCCAATCTCTTAAAGTTTGGCAATTTATAAAAATTAGGATCACATTGATTATAGGGTTCCTTCTTCCCCACAATAAACATTAGGGCAACTGTATCTCCCTATATCTTAAAATATGCTTCAAAAACCACGACTCTTCATATCTGCATAGGAGTGGGCCGTAATTTCCAGACCGTGATTCATTTAATTTCCATTTTTTTCTATTAAAAATAATGCTATGTTAAAAATATGTTGAATGACCTTTTATATAAAAATTGGAAGCACTTGTAATTAAATTCTTAGAACAGATTGCTAAGAGGATTAGCAAGTCAAAGAATATTTTTTGTTATCTTTCAGCATATCTATATATATTGCTATGTTACCTCCAAAATATCATGCCGATTCTACTGACTTTGACAAGAATGCTCTTTTTCCTATTTCCTTGACAACACTGACGTTATAACTGTAAACATTTAAAACTAATTTCATAGGCAAAATGCTATCTTTTTTAAAAAATTTATTTATTTTTGGCTGCGTTGGGTCTTTGTTGCTGTGCGTGGGCTTTCTCTAGTTGTGGCGAGTGGTGGCTACTATTCGTTGAGGTGCGCGGGCTTCTTATTGCGGTGGCTTCTCTTGTTGCAGAGCACGGGCTCTAGGGGCATGGGCTTCAGTAGTTGTGGCACGCGGGCTCTAGAGCGCAGGCTCAGTAGTTGTGGCTCACGGGCTTAGTTGCTCCGCAGCATGTGGGATCTTCCCGGACCAGGGCTTGATCCCGTATCCCCTGTATTGGCAAGTGGATTCTTAACCACTGCGCCACCAGGGAAGCCCCAAAATGCTATCTTTAATTATTGGTAAAGTTGAATGTGCCCGGTTCACTTCAGACATCATCTTATGCGACACTTTTTTCTCTCAAGTCCACCCCGCCCTTTTTCCCCTTTCCTCTCCTTTTTCTTCTGCATGGTGAGACTGGATACCTTGAAAGTTAGCTTTGTCATTAGAAATAAAGTTTTGACAATTTTTCAACAATGTTAAATTTTAAATTTTTTGTCTAGTTATTATATTGAGAGTGAACAATTTTCTGGGTCCCTGACAAATTTTCCACTTTTTAAGAAACTGGCTTTAGCTGTTATCATGGATGAAGTCATATGTGCCAGTACTTAACACACTGCACAGTCCTTGTCACATAGCAGACATACCCAAAATGTGAGTTTCCTTCCTACCTTTCCTATGTTAAGATGCATCTATTTCTCCCCATGAGACCATTGTCTCATTGCCAGAGACTCTTTGTTACCGGACTTTGAAACTCCAGCACCCGGCCCAGGGCTTGGTACGGAGTCAACCTTAAATACCTATTTGGTGCTTGAACAACTAGAAGAATGAATAAACAATCAATGAATGATATAATTAGAAAAAGTAGTGTAAGTCCCATTTTTTCAAACTTAATTACTATTCGTCAACACATTTTACTACTTCTGCAGGCCCACTTTTCTATACTTGTGTTCCGGACTATTAATCTATGTGTCTAATTCCATTCTCTTTCAGATTGACTCTAAATATTTCATGCTTCACAGGTTACTTTTAGGTTACTTCCAACTCTGTTATCATTTTCCCAGACACACCTGCAATTCCTTTCCGTGTGTATGTTTGTCTTTGTACAGACCTGAGTTATAGCAGGTGCTTCAGTGAAAGTTGTTGAATTTGAAATCGGATTCTTTCATCTTCCCCAGTTCTTATTAATGATCCTATATCCTCTTTACCTCATTTTATGTATTTTGAGCAACTACATTTGAACAACTGCATTCCCTTCATTCCCTGTACCAAAGCTTACATTGTTTCTCTTCTAGGATGGCAGACTTTTAGACAGAATATTTACAAAATATTAACATTAAGATGGGCTGCATCTTTAATTATTATTAATTATTAAAACATTCTTTTACCGTGTTTTGTGATTTCAAAGAGCTCTCCAAATTTCTTTGTGCCTTCCTCTTCTTAAAATTAGTTTGGGCATCACATCTCTTCTCCCCGCCTAGCAGTGTGCTATTTCCTGTATTTCTCCTCCTTCTGGGACTCAGACTGTTAGACTTGCTTCTCATGGTCTGCGGGCTTTCCCTTTATTGATGGCTTCCTCTACCCCCCCCCCCCCCCCCCCCACCTTTGCTTCTCTTCCTTTTCCTTCCTTCCGTTTCTCTTTTGGGAGACTTCAGACAAAGCTCTCCCATCTAAGGAAGTGGTTTGTATCTTGTTCTCAGTAACACTTAGGTACCTTCTATCTGTTGTTTCCCTGACTAGTTTCCATACGATCATTTGTGTTTCATTTTCTCCCATGTCCCTTCGTGAAATCAAATATAAAATATATTAACCTTCCCCACCTTCCAGCCCCATTCTCTTCAACCTGTTTCCTTCTCTTACACCCAGGGAATTTCCACGCACTTCTTTGGGCTTCTGTTACCTGTTTTGGTTTTCATTTTCATTCCGGGCCCTTAGAGGTGGCCCAGCAGAACTGCCTGAGCTTAACAGCAAACCTGTGTCCTTTTTTATTACAAACAGCAGACACAGTCCCACAGCGAAGACATTCTGGCAAAGAAATTTGTGTGTGTGTGGTTTTCTGTATCAACTTTAATCTTTTGCTGACTCTAAAAGCCAAACCAAATCAAACAAAACCACAAAACAACTCAAAACTGACAAGTTTTTAAACAGTAATAGTCTCACTTGCCTCAATTCTATTTTGCATCTGTATTTCCCTGCTCCAATCAAAAGGTTACCATTATTTTTACTGAAATTATTAATGCAGCAAAAATATCTTTCTATTGAGGTCATGATGTTTTCCATGCCCATAGTTTTATTCCTGAAGAGAATAAATTGCGTTCTGAATTATTAGGGCTGTCTTTCCAAAGTACTTACCCTTTCTTCTCAATGCTGTATCCAAAATAAATGCTTGTGTTTTTCCCTGACCGTATGAATCACCCATTAAACTCTTTGTTTCCTGGAATTTGAATTGGAAAAGTTCTTGTTTAAAGAAAAAGCTCAATAAGTTTTTGTTGGATGAATGGATAAACCTTAATTTATCTCATGCCAGTTGTAATAATAATTACTATCTTCATCTCTGCCACTAATACATCATCTTTACCACAACAGCTAATATTTACTTGCTATGTGCCAGGGACTAACCCTTTAAAGGCATTATTTAATCATAGTAGCTGCATGTAACTTTGTTTTTCTTTAGAATAACTTAATTTAGATTTCAAGACCCTGTTCTGTTACGATTGTAATGCTTCATCTCAGACACTTCAGGGTTCCCCTCTTTTCTGGGGTCATTTCTAAAAACCAAGGTTGTGAGAGACACTGTTTTTCAACCAGTATAACTCCCCCAACTTCCTTGTTAACAAAATGCTGGTATACTGGGCAGCAAAGTGCCCAGCTAACTACGCCCCTTCTCTGCCTCCTCTGCAGCTAGAGTAACCAATTCTGGTCAATGAGACATAAAAGAAAGCCAGCTGCTGGCTCCTCTCTCTCTCCTTTCTGCTTTGATCTTAGATGTAATGCCTGGAGCAGGGGCAGCAATCTTGTGACCATGCAGGAAAGACCCCAAATTGCATTATTGAATTGTAGAACCAATTTGAGTAATCATCAGTTTTTGGACTTCCTATTATGTAAGAAAAATAAATGCCTATTTTTTAAGTCCCTGAAATTGTCTTTTATGCTTCTTGCAGCTGAATGTATTCCTAAGTAATATAGGAGGGTTGTAGAGTGCTACGGTTGCAAGGGTCCTATCATTCTTCAGCCACTGACACCTCATCTAGTCCTATATTGTCATTTAACACAGGCCGTCACTGAGATCCCTTGTACCTGGCTAATTGTTGTTTTAAACTCTGCAAGTTTCTGTTCTAGTTCTTTGCCATGATGGCGTCGGTGGTAGTAGCAAGGGTGTCATCTGTTTGTGTGCCATTCTGGGATATGAGAATATTTGCAAAGCTGGTTATAGCTCTGTGGTGGACTATTACAATGGCAGCTCCCACTTAACCACTCTACTAGGTATTCATGCCATGTGTACACCTTTCCCACATTGACTCTAGGCTTGGCCTCACGACTTGCATCGACCAATGGGACTTTAGCAAGCATAGTGTGCACAGAGGTTCAATAAGCTGCTTGTACATTGGGACTTGTCTGCTTGGAGTACTCCCAGTCACCATGGTCTAAGAAGCCCAGCCCCATAGAGAGGCCAGTGAAGGAGCACTGAGGCACTTCAGTTGACCCTTAGCTGAGTAACCAGTCAACAGCTTACACAAACCAGCAGATGTGCGGGTGGGCCATCTTGGGTATTCCAGCCCTGCTGAGCCTCCAAATGACTACAGTCCTATTTGAACCACGTGCACCAGAAGAATTGCCTAACTGAGCCCAGGCAACCCATAGAATCATGAGAGTAATTAAATGCTTGGTGATTTAAGCCCAAGGTTTGGGATGATTTGTTACCCAATAATAGATAACTGGAAAAGGTCCCTTCTTCCTAGATACACCATGATTTAGAGAATTGCAGTATTATAATGACTAGCACAGCTATACATTTTTTTTAAAAAGGTAAGTATTTGCTTTTGCATTTTTGCTGCAAGGCCTAGTTATAATTTTTTTGTGTGTGTATGGGACACAAGAAGCCTGATACATTCATGAGCCAATGCAAAACACTACATTTTCTGTTTTATTCTACTTAGCATTTATATAGTGCCCATTATCACAAAGTATAGGTGCTTTACAATATTATTATTTAGCATTTATATAAAACTTTTTGCTTTCAATGTGTGCTACAAATTAATTTTTATATTTGCAAAGTATTTTATAGTCATTTAAATTTTAGAATTATTTCATAACCTTCCTTGTAGAGGATAAAATATATAACCAATATTGGGCCCAATTTATATGTTCCCTGAAAATGTGCATATGTAGACTGTGTAGAGGGCTGGGTCCAAGGCAATGAGTTGAAATGGGGCATCAATATCATTGCAACAAAGGTCATACCAGAAAATCTGAATTGAAAAAGCAAGTCCCAGCCAATTGCACCCTTCAAGCAATAGTTGATACAATTATCCCAGAAACCATAAATTCAAACTGGAGGAAGTGCACTGTGGTAGACCAGAGCAAAAGTTTTGGAATAAGACAATTGGAGAAGGTTTCCACCTCTCAGATTATTAGCTTTTTAATCCATAAAATGGATATCGATAAGTGGGATAACATGAGTAAAAACACTTTGTGTAGGCCTGATACACTTGAAAGTGCATAAAAAATTAGAGCTATTCTTAAGATTGTTACTAAGATCTTATTGTGTACTAATTAGTTGAGAATTAATTTTTTAGTGTCACAAAGCTGTCTTGGTTTGAAGGATGAAGAAATGCTTCAGCCTTTTCAGGTGATGAAGCTGCCGTATAGTAACTTACCATCTTGTACGCTCCACAAATGATCACAAAGAGTGAATCCATTGCACGGTTTCCTAAACCTATGGTCTACTTCGTCAACAGAGAAAAAGTATCTGCCTTACTCTGCTAAAGAACGTTTTTCTTTACCATTATGAAAGGAGATGTGGTCTAGGATTTCTCCATGGAAGGGAGGAGATGGCATCTGGCCATTCCGGTGAACCATGGCTACCCTGCTATTCCCTGGGGAGTAGAGATTTTCTTCCTTTAACAGCAGGGTCACCAAGATAGTAGTTCCCTCTTCCTAACCATGCCAGGAGTGGCCTTGGCATTAAAATTCCCTATTGCCCCAAGAGCACACTTAGCTGGTGCCTTCCAGGTTAGAGGAGGAGAATGGAGCCATCTTCCCTCTGTTTCTGATAAAAAGGAAGTTGATGAATGGCTGTTAAATGGCTGTTTACACCGCCTTAGTGGCAGGGTTATCATCTGGACTCAATCTTACATTCTAGAAAGGCATATTCTTTTTTTTTTTTTTTTTTGCGGTACGCGGGCCTCTCACTGTTGTGGCCTCTCCCGTTGCGGAGCACCGGCTCCGGACGCGCAGGCTCAGCGGCCATGACTCACGGGCCCAGCCGCTCCGCGGCATGTGGGATCTTCCCGGACCGGGGCACGAACCCGCGTCCCCTGCATCAGCAGGCGGACTCTCAACCACTGCGGCACCAGGGAAGCCCACACCCTCTTTCTTTTACTCATTGAAACTCCTTGGAAAAATGCTTTTCCAAATAGTTATATATGAATATACATATGCAATATATATTATGTAAATAGTATGTGAATATATGTAATATATTTATTTATATAGGACAGAAGAAAACACTGATACATACCAAGGTGTTGTCTGCGAATAACCCAATTTAGGTGATCTTTAGTTTTTTCTTTACATCTAGAAAAATGTAATGATAATTTTCAGTTTTTAAAAGTATTTTTCTCTGCACCGCAGATAAGTTGATCTGAAGAAGCTCTTTCCCTGAGCATTCTTTCTTTAAAGTTATATTAATTTTTAAAAGATTATATGGGGCTTCCCTGGTAGAGAGAGACATCTGCAAACTTGAAAAATGAGGCACGTACAAGATTATTCATTGCAGCATTCCTTTTTTTAACCTCACAATGTGAAATTTTTTTAAATTAATTAATTTATTTATTTTTGACTGCGTTGGGTCTTCGTTGCTGTGCACGTGCTTTCTTGCGGCGAGCAGGGGCTACTCTTCGTTGCGGTGCGCACGCTTCTCATTGTGGCAGCTTCTCTTGTTGCAGAGCACAGGCTCTAGGTGCTCGTGTTTCAGTAGTTGTGGCTCGCGGGCTCTGGAGGGCAGGCTCAGTAGTTGTGGTGCACGAGCTTAGATGCTTCACAGCATGTGGGATCTTCCCGGACCAGGGCTCGAAGCTGTGTCGCAGGCGGATTCTTAACTACTGTGCCACCAGGGAAGCCCCACAATGTGAATTTTTATTTCATAGTTTAACTTATACTTGATGTGACATATGTATTTCTTTTTTTATTGAAGTATAGTTGATTTACAGCGTTGTGTTCATTACTGCTGTGCAGCAAAGTGATTCAGCTATACATATATAGACTTTTTTTACATATTCTTTTCCATTATGGTTTATTATAGGATATTGAATATAGTTCTCTGTGCTATACAGTAATACCTTATTGTTCAGTATTCCTTTTTATAATAGCAAAAATCAGGAAACAATCCAAATATCCATCCACATGGAACTGGTTGAATAAAAGATGAAACATTGTGCAATGGAGTACTATGCAACTATGAAAACAAATGGATGTTTATGTACTCTTGTGGAAATAGCACCGAGATAAATTAAGTGGAAAAAAAGCAAAGGGCAAAGCAGTAAATGTAATGTTACATTTTGTGTAAGAAAGGGGAGAAAATAACAGCATACATCATGTATGCTTATATCTTCATAAAGAAACTCAGAAAGGAGGCTATGAGTAGTTTTCATAGAGTGGGAAGATCAGGACAGAAATAGAGGGAACGTGTACCCGTTAAAGTATTTTAATTTCTAAACCATATGAATGTACTACTTTTCTAAACAAAAGGCAACAAGTAAAATTTCTATATTACTTTTTATAATTCTAAGAGTAACACCTACTCATTATAGAACATTGTAAGAGTAAACAAAAAGACAGAAATGTAAAAACAATCCTTCATAATTCCCTCTCTAGAGACAATCACGGTAAACATTCTGGCATATTTCCTTCCCATCTTTCTCCATGCAGTTCTCCATAAATATCTGTGTATATACTTACAAAGTTGAGATCACACTGTGAAACAATTTTGTATTTTGCATTTAACACTTAGATAATTTTATGAGCATCTTAATGTGTCATTTTAAACTCTTCAAAATAATCATGTTTATATTTGTTCTTAAGAAATGTTAACAGAAAAGCCCATTCTTTCTAATGAATTTTAAAAGTCACCCCTAAATTAACAGAAGGACCGTAGCCTTCACTCTTTTAGTCTTTACACATAGGGCACACGTAGGATGAGGATTTCAGGATGTACTTAACTGATGGTTCTGGCAGCCAGGCTAAGATGCTGATTTGCCACAGTAGCAGGGGACGCCATGGCAACCATTCTGGAGGGTTTGTGAAGAGGAGCTCAGAAGATGCATTCGTCTAACACACAGTTCCTGAACTTCATCCGTGCCCGTGACGGTTGCCGTTATTGACGGGCAGCCCGACACAGTGCTGGGATAGTTTGTGATTTCATATCTGTCCTTTTCTTGTCAGGTTTTTGCCTTGTCAGCAAAACTGGGGAAGGAGAGCACCGACAGAGGATATCAAGAAGTGGTCCTTTTTCATGTGGGCTGTTTATTAGCACATTCATTGCGTAGCCCTTCCAGCATGGCAGGAGGGTGGGGTGTCCAATTTTACAGATGGAGGAAACATATTTGAAGAAATTTAGCAAGGAGATACCTAAGCCTTGTGGTTAAGCATAGAAGATTTGGAGTCAGAAAAATTTGCTTTTGAATCTTGTTTCTTTCTCTAAAAAACTGTCATTTCTTTTACTCCCTGGGGACTGGGAGTGAGGCAGCTTCCTCCTTTCTGGTCAAGGCTCAGCTCATAGCCCCCCTGAACTCCAAAAGAAAGAGTCTGAACTAGATTTGGTAGGTGTCTCTTTATTTAAAAAAAAATTTTAACAGGGGCATGACATGATCGAAATAAGATTTGGCGAAGATTAATTTGGTGGTAATCTGGCAGGTGGAACGGAGAGAAGAGGGACAGCAGAGAGGCTTGGAGGCTGTCGCACTGGTTTACATAAGCACCCTTCTGAACATGAACATGAATGCTGGGAGTGGTCCAAAGGAACAGAAAGGAAGGAGTGGAAACAGGAGAGACTGTGAAAGAAAAATGGATGGGGTTTGAAAATTGCTTTGATGCTAGGGACAAGGGAAATATGGGAAGGAAATCAGCAAAAAGACCTGCATTTAAGGAGGCAGGGTACGAGGAATTAGTTTGGAGGTAGGAGAGGACAGGTGATGAGTCTGATTTCAAACAAGTTGAGCTTGAGATACAGTATATAAATGAATAAAGAAAGGAGGTAGGAAGATGGGCAAGAGAGTTGAGTATGTGGGTGAAAGAACTGAGATGTTGGACCAGAACTGGAGAGAAGCCTGGGAGACCCATAGGAGAGATGTTTCCAGGATGTTCTGGCAAAGGTTCTTCTTGGATCTACAGGGCAATAGGAAATACAGATTATTTAATGGAATTGAAACAATAGGCAGTTAATTTAGGTGTGACACCAAGTTTGACCAAAAGCACTATTCTAAAGAGGTGGATAATTCCAGGTATAAGGGAAGGGGGATTTGTGATGTACCAACTGGAAGGTACCCAGGACGCTAGGATCTAAAGTCGTTGTGCAGGACTCCTGGGAAACATAACAGCATCCGAGAGTTGATGGAATCAGGAATTTTTTTTTTTTTCGGTACGCGGGCCTCTCACTGTTGTGGCCTCTCCCGTTGCGGAGCACAGGCTCCGGACGCGCAGGCTCAGCAGCCATGGCTCACGGGCCCAGCCGCTCTGCGGCATGTGGGATCTTCCCGGACCGGGGCACGAACCCGTGTCCCCTGCATCGGCAGGCGGACTCTCAACCACTGCGCCACCAGGGAAGCCCTGGTCGATATTCTTGTTTGACTGAGCCCAGACATGACCCTGGAGTGGACTCATCTTACTCTTAACCTCTCGTGGTCACAGGGTGGCCTTGAATGACATTGGTGTCCTGTGAAATCAGGTTCAGCAAGAGAAGGCCGCAGCCTTACAGCCAGGCCGGCTTATAGCAACACGGAGGCCTACCTGACAGCACCAGGCTTGCTCCCCGACGGGACTGCTATTCTCTTTCTTAGCCTGAGCTCTCCCAAAATGCTACTCCTTCACTGTTTCTCAGTAATTAGCAACATGTGTATGTTTATTTATTCAACTAAGGTTTATTGAGGATCTCTTACATGCTGGGGTATGATAGCTGTCAAAGCAGACATGGAATCTTGAAAATTAGATCCACAGTGGGTAGAAGAGAGACGGAAACAGGAATTTACATTCATTAAAAAATTTAATTGAAAAAACCCAGATGTTTAATTACAAGCTGTGATAGCTATTATGAAGGAAGAGTGCAAAGAGTTTTCAGAAGGTGTAACCACAGAGCTAATCTAGTCCAAAGAGTCAGAAAATGATGTTGGAGCAGAAATTCTAAGGCTAAGTGGGAGTTAGCCAGGGGGAGGAGGGAGGGATGGAAGGTGCGAAAGGCATTCCAGGTAGACCAAATATCATCTGCAAAGGCCCTGAGGCAGAGAGACTTTGGAGAAACGGAAAGAAGGCCAGTATGGCTGGCTCTCTGCTCATCTCAAAAGCAATTTCTTGGACCAAACAGTATTTATTATAATAGGCAGCATTCTAAATAATGAGATAAGAAAACCAATGGGCTGTTTAAAAACCAACTGGCTTTAACTGAAGAAAGCGGCCATAGTGGTTTGTAAGCAGTAATGCAGATTCCAGAAATGATGGCCTTATTATCTGGGAATTCATCAAAACCTTAATATTCCAATTTGAATTTAAAGCTTGGTGTTTTCATATGGAACACTTGGCCCATTCCATCTCCTCTCCCCTCTTTTTTTTTTTTTTTTTTTGATGTGGACCATTTTTAAGGTCTTTATCGAATTTGTTACAATATTGCTTCTGTTTTATCTTTTGGTTCTTTGGCCGCGAGGCATGTGGGATCTTAGCTCCCTGACCAGAGATCGAACCAGCAACCGCTGCATTAGAAGGCGAAGTCTTAACCACTGGACCGCCAGGGAAGTCCCTACCCCTTATTTCTTAATTACCTTCTGTATTCTATGTCTCACATTCAATCTCCAGCCCCTTCGAGGGTGAGATTCCAACCTATTCAGCTTCACAAGTCCCCTAGCCCTTGTCACTTAGTGGGTTTCACTGGTTTAACTAAGTTTTATGGAACAATGGGCCCAGTAGTACTCCTTATGAGGATACAAAAGCTAAAAAGATGGATCTCTGCCCCGCAGGGATAAACTTTGAAAGAGCTGTTGCAAGAATCTGGCCCACTATCCTAAAACATAAAACATGCTTTTGGTCCACTTCATCAAATTACTTAACATCAATTTCTACAATTGTTTCTCCTATGATAGAATCATCTTTATTCTCTACTTCAGAGTCTAAGAAACTACTTGCAATAATATATTGATATTTTGAATAAAGTTTGACGATTACAAGATGGTATTCCCGTTGTTAAAATCAAATGACTTACTTGTGATCCCATTTATAATCGATGCTTTCACCTTGGGGTATTTGAAAAGGAGGTACTTTTCCTTTTATCTTTCCAATGGCAGCCCCTTGGAATGCTTGTGTGAGCACAAGACTAAGAATTAGGAACTCGTCATTCTGCCCCTGACTCACCAGGTTACCCGACTTAACCTCACTGTTTCCTCCTCTGTAAAATGGGGATAAGGATACTTACCTCTCTCACTGGGGTGTCATGAGTATTACTTAGTGTTTGTCAGGTGCTTTGAGGTCTTCAGAGGAAAGGCCCTGTGGAAGCCCAGTATTATAATAAAAGCCTCCCTACCTCCCACTCTCACTGAGCAGCGATTACCAATTCTAGCCAACTCTAAATGGCGGTAATGCTGCATTCAGACATGACAAGGCAGGTTTTACTGGTCCATTAGGACATGCCTATGTGGGGGAATTAGCTCTGTGAAAATGGTTATTATGCCAAGGACTTTTACTTTCGGCAGTTGTTGGTCTTCATAGTTAATAGTTAAATACTAAGCCATTTGGAAAGGCTGGTTTCACATTCCAATTGGGAAGTCAGGCCTTCGTGACCAGGCCATTTACACCTAAAGAAGCTTAGGCATGTGGTGTGGGAGAGTTTACTTCCCATGAAATGAACTCATATTTATATGGAAGGCCAACTTCAGATTCTAAGAAACTAGCTGGGGAAAGAAGACAATGCTTGCCACTTAATTAGGAAAGAAAGAAGTATCTCCCGCATACTATAATTGTCTAGATTCCAATTTCAAGGGGTTTGTAACTTGCAAAAAAAAAAAAATTAATTCTCTCATTAGAGCCATATTTAACCTGTGGCAACAAGCTAAATCAATTCTTGGTACTTTCTTTTCCCCCACACTTTTGTGTACCAACATCACACCTAGTATATGAGAATTAACAGACTGCAAAGAGGGGGCATATGTCTTGTAGGTGATGGCTGAATAATGTATGTTCTTTAGTTTATTTGTTTGTTTTTTGATCTCCCATCAGGCTTAGCATTTTCCTGGTTCAAAAGTAACAGTTTATTTCTTCTTCAGGAAGCAGGAAATTAGCTAGATAAATATATTTCAAAAGCTACCTGAGTTGTTAACATGATGATCTTACCTAAAAGTTAGATGAGGACTTCCCTGGCGGTCCAGTGGTTAAGACTCTGTGCTTCCATTGCAGGGGACACAGGTTAGATCCCTGGTCGGGGAACTGAGATCCCACATGCTGTGCGGCACGGCCAAAAAAAAAAAAAAAAAAAAAAAAGCTAGATGACCCATTCATATTTTCATAACTGAAAATTTCTTTTTAAAAATACAAAATAAAAGTTCCACAAGAGCCACTGTTCTTCAATCATTGCAGAATTGTGTGCTTTCCATTTGTCTGAAAGGCAAGACAGATAAAGAAGTGACAAATTTTTATGGAGGTTTTTTTTTCATATAGGAAGTGATAAACTATTTTCCTATCGTGTAGATCACAAAGTAACATTTCACCATGAGATGAATTCATATCATGTTTGCAAACACTGTATGACTTCATTTAGATTCATTTCTAACTTGTGCTAATTTGGGTGTGAAGAGAAGTAGAACCACCATTGTTTTGCCCATGAAAACAGAACTTCTTAAGCAAATTCATTGTGTAAACAAGGGAAACACTTTCTTTACTCAAGAGTGAGGCCTAACCTTGTCTAGGGCCTGAGAAACCAGTTAGTGGCATTGTTGGCATACAAAGTATATGCCAATTACAAATGATTCTTATCTACCTATTAACAGACTTAGCAGTCCTCTTGCACTTAGGGCCCATTATCCTGATCATAATTTTGTTATGTTTGCTTACTAAAATACACACACACACCTTTTAAAAAATCACAGATTTAAGTGATCGAGTCAGTTTTCTGCTGTGTGTATTTTGTTATTTTGTAAATCTTTTCATTAACACTGAAAATCATTTATTCATTCATTCAACAAACACCACACCACTGAGAACGCCATTGTTCTGGCCTCGAGATGAGAGGGGAGAAAGATACCTACAAAAAAATTTTTGTGTCATGTGACATCGGAAGAGACTCTTATTTATTCCGGTGGATTCTGGGGAGGGCAGGTGTAGAAATGGCGATGTCAAACTGCCCCATGCAGAGCAGATAGTATGAAGTTGTGGGGAGTGGGAAGGAAGGAGGAGGGTGCAAAGAAACGGAGGGGTGGCTGGAACGCCTGGTGAGGGTGGGCAGAGGCGGGGGAGAAAGGTAGGGCTTCGATCAAAACTGGGCTCATGGTTCATGCTAACTAGGTTAGATTTTATCCTAAAGATGACCGGACGTCACTGGAGGGTTTCAGTGCTGTGATGTAGTCAGATTTAAGGCTAGAACGGTCTCTCAGATAATTCTGCTCAAGACCTCCCGGATCTGATTCATCAGAACGACTAAAAAACACAAAACAAAAGCAAAACACACTTATTTTACTTCTTTTCAAAAAGTTAAATGTTAAAACACTAAAATCAAAAGCTTATGAAAAGATAAATTATCTCCTTTCTCCTTCACACCCTCACTAACATAAAAAGGTTATCTCCAAATGTATATAGACTTGGAATCAGTGTGTTGTACATTTGAAACTAATATAATACAATATGTCAATTATACTTTAATAAAAAAGGTTATTTCCACTTACCTTTATGTTTCCCTCCAGTATTTAAACAAATACAAGCAAAAATGAATATGAATTCTTATTTCCTTCCTTTTTTTAGGCCAAAGGCAGAAACTGATAGTCACTATTCCTCACCTTGCTTATCTTGGTTTGTTTTTTGCTTGTTTTTAAATCTCATTTGGAAGGGGTAAGCTCAGGAATCTGTATTTTCTTTATTTATTTACTTATTTATTTTTAATTGTTTTTTCATGGAAAGGCATTTTATTTAAAATACAGCAGTGTGTACATGTCAATCGCAGACTCCCAATCTATCCCTCCCTCCCATCCTTCCCCCCTGGTAACCATAAGTTCATTCTCTAAGCATGTGAGTCTGTTTCTGTTTTGTAAATGAGTTCATTTGTATCATTTTTTAAAATTCTGCCTATAAGCAATATCATATGATATTTGCCTTTCTCTGTCTGACTTAACTCAGTAGGATAACCTCCAGACCCATCCACGTTGCTGCAAATGGCATTATTTCATTCTTTTTAATGGCTGAGTAATATTCCATTGTGTATATATAGGAATCTGTATCTTTATAACTCTCCTTGTTGATGCTGATAGTCAGATGGAAACTGGCCTTGGGGATGGATGGGAAGGATATAAGTTTGGAAGCAGTGGGGAGGGAAGGAAGGTACACTTCCAGAGATATTTAGGATCTTTAGTATGGGAAATTCATATTGTCATCAGGATTTTAAAGATATTCATTCAATATATTCAATTCCGTGTAGGTCAAGTTTCACCATTACAGCTCCAAAGGGGAGAAAAAGGTAGGTATTGCCAAGGGCAGGAGGAGAATGTGGGCAGGGAATGTTGGCTGGGGGAAAAAGGTAGAGGCAGGTAGGAGTGCTGGCCCATGCTGAGCCACCCAAGCCCCCATGCCAACAACAGACACTGGCTCAGGAAACACCTGCACTGATAGACCCAAGTCCCCACTTTTCCCTGTCACCTTGATGACCACACCAAGCTGCCATCTGGGACAGGAGCATAGGGAGGGCCAGGAAATCTGAAAAAGTGAACATTTATCCAAAAGAGATTAAGTTACCCTAAACATATGCTTAAGTTAGTGGGTCAGGCTGAATTTAATTGTACTGCCAATAATGAAGAGCAGATGAATTATAACGGGGGGAGAAAGAAGAGATGATTTTCTTTCATATCTAAGTAATATAAGTACATTTGCAACTCCACGAAAACACTCTTCACATTTTTTTATAGTACGTGGGATTTCATGCTTCTCTCAAGACCACAGCATTCAAAGATGGCTACAAGAGTCTTGCCCAAGGCTCAAAAACGTACTATAAAAATATGCAGGTCAGAGAAGCATTGAGTTGATTACAGGGATGTTTAATTAGCCCCATTTCATGAAGGTGGAAATCAGGAAGTCTCTTCAAGAATGACAAGGTCAGTGGTAAGACTAGTTTTAGAGCTGCCACCCATGAGGTTGAGCTTTCTCTACTTAAGACCATTCTCCCTTATTTATTTACGACTTTTGTGGTGTCTCTGGACCACCTTTGTTTTTTACTATGAAAGCTCAGAGAACGTTGTATCGTTAATTGAGCTCTGCAAATAGCAGTAGCTCTAGATCCCTGAATGCCAGGGGCAACGAGGATTGGGCAACCTGTATCTCTGTGGCCTGGCTGGAGAATTTGCTGCATTGTTGATGAGAGAGTGTTGATAATTTTTTTCTTTTTTCCAAAAACTGAACTGTCTGTTTTGATCGGCACATTAGAGAAATCATTGTCCCTTTAAGGTTGGAAGAATCCCTGCTCTCAACAAAGATAGAATTCCTTGGTAGAAAAAATTGACCCCTGAGAAAATTTACCTTTCAGCCTAGCTGGTTTCCTAGATACACACTTTTCCTTCTGAGTATGATAACTACTGTGGCAAAGTTTCCGGATCGGAGTCCAGAAACCAATTACATATATTCACATACCAGTAAAAAAATTGGATCTGCAGTGTCCCTATCCCAAAAGCCTTATTCTGTTAATTGAGGTACAGATATAGTATGAAGAACAGACACAATTTTTTTTCTTGGTCTCCTAAAATGTTTATGTGGTCCAGAATTAGTCAGTAAATGCAACGTACCGTATAAAGAGCTTGATATAAATTATTAATGTAAGCCTTGAGTATGTGGTGATGCCAAAGGCTTTAACCATCAAATTACTATTACTGGACCTATAAAACATGCTCCTAATGTCTCCTAGTACAGATGTTACTTTTTTTAAGGAAAAATGATTTTAAGAAAAAATTTAAAAATAAAACTTACTTAAATAATATTCTTACTATAGGACAAATAATTAAGAGAAAAAATAAGAAACAGTTATGAATTAAAACATTGCAAGTGAAGAACTTGCTATAGAGGAAAAAAAGACTAGATATATTATTTATAATTGTTTCATTTTGATGCCATTCATGCTATATAGGTGTTTTTAATTTTTGAGTTATTTATTTATTTATTTTTGCGGTACGCGGGCCTCTCACTGTTGTGGCCTCTCCCGTTGCGGAGCACAGGCTCCGGACGCGCAGGCTCAGCGGCCATGGCTCATGGGCCCAGCCGCTCCGCGGCATGTGGGATCCTCCCGGACCGGGGCACGAGCCCGCGTCCCCTGCATCAGCAGGCAGACTCCCAACCACTGCGACACCAGGGAAGCCCTGAGTTCTTTTTTTAAAAATTTGTTTTGTTTCTTAAATTCTCTCACCCTACGATCTTCTTTCACCCTAGCTTCAATCTTTCTCCCTTCTATAAAAAGAAAAACTTTCACAGATGCTAAGTCTGCATTTTCAATTAAATGTTAGGGGAAATTTTTACATGGACAGCATTTCAGAGACTTCTTTAGCTCTTCAGTTACACAATAGATTTCTCCTCTTCAGCCTACTTTTGGAAGCATTTGGGTGGAGATGGGGAGAAAGTGAGCTACTTGTCAAAATTATTCCCTGCAAGAATATGATGTTTGGGTATCTCTACACCTTAGGCGAGTTTCTACAAGTTGGACAGAGGCCCAGTAATCGTACAGGGAAATGGATAAAAATGGATAAAGGTCTCTGTGTGAACTGATTCATATTATAACTAATATTTATTGAGTGTCTATTATTTGCCAGACCTGTTATAGGTGCTGAGGACACATCAGTAGTGAACGTGGGGATTCTGATGGGATTTTACTCAAAATTGGTCGTGTTAAAGTCACATTTGATGAATCAAAAAGCAGGTTTTGAACTGGAAGCACCAATTCTCTTTTAATCTTTGGGAAAGAGAAATGTAGCTTCTTTTTTAAAACATAATTTGTAACACTTCCAAATTTTCATCTTTTGTTCTAGCTCTCACATTCAGCTGGGTGATAGTGGGAAAGCCATTTATTTACTTTTGGCCTTGATATCCTCATCTAAAATTAGGGAATTTATTGCAAGAGAAGATCTCAAAGGGGTTCTCAAACAGTCATGTGCATTAGAGTCACTGAAGAGCTCGATAAGACACATATTCTAGGCCCCATCCCCAGAGTTTCTGACTCAGTAGGTCTGGGATGGGGCTGAATTTGTATTTCTAACAAGTTCCGAGGTGATGCCCATCCTGGGACCACTTTGGCAACCACTGGTCTAGGATGTTTTGATCTACCCAACACTCTCTGATTTTTAGTGTGTTTCAAACACGATATGAACATGAACTTTCTCATTTCTCACTTCCTCAGAAGATTTTCCTCGAGAGAATTCCATCTAAGGCTGTGCAGACTAGCACCTAGACAGTTTACCTGTTAATCCCTCATGCCAATGTTGATTTTCCAAATGTGGACACTGATAGATCAACAACCTTACATCCAAGAGCACATGAACATCATCTTCATTTCCGGGTCCATACCTTATTCATTTACTGTTAAGTGATAACCCAGCTCCACTTGGCTAAAACTCTCCCCCCACCTCCCCCTTCTCTTCCTGTCGTCCGGCAGATCTTAAGTCTTTTGGGGGCCGGGGGTGGGGGAAAGGAAGGAGAAGAATATCTCCTTGGCACATAAAGTCAGGAAAGAATGTTGGTAAGTGGATAAGCCACGGAAATTCTGGTCAGGCTGACAAGTTTTTATATACAGTAATCTGAAAGTCTACCTGTGGGCTCTGTATATAGATGTCTTGATGTCTTTGTGGAGGATGGTGACTCTAGAATGAACCCTTATACGTGACACATGTGATAAGAAATTGGAGAAATCACCATGACCAGATCAATGTCCTTAGGCTTCTTATTTTGTTCTCTGACTTTCATCCTCATGTAAGTTTTCCCCAAATCCAGTCACAATCTCTTTGCTCAACACATGGCATGGAAAATCTTCTGCTCTTTCTATTGGTGGCTCAGAGGAACCTTGAACTCTGAGCAAGTGGTGATGACTTGTTCTTGGTCCCCTGGATCAAGTCCGTTGGCCTCTCTTAGACTTTGGATGAGGGGAAGCAGTGGGGCCTCCTCACGGCCCCCAATACATCCCCAGCGGCTGTGAGTCCCTGGTCAGCCCAGCTCTAGCTGCACCTGTCATGTTCAGTTTTATGCTTTTCCTTCCTAAATCTTCATTAGGCCACATATTCATTGACAACCACATGCATGATACGGATACCCACATCTCCTCTTGCTATTCTGCTTTTTTTTTTTGCGGTACGCGGGCCTCTCACTGTCGTGGCCTCTCCCGCTGCGGAGCACAGGCTCCGGATGCACAGGCTCAGCGGCCATGGCTCACGGGCACAGCCGCTCCGCGGCATGTGGGACCCTCCCGGACCGGGGCACGAACCCGCGTCCCCTGCATCGGCAGGCGGACTCTCAACCACTGTGCCACCAGGGAAGCCCTCTAGTCACCTTTAAAAAAAAAAAATGGCGAACATCCATTTTCTCAGGCGTGCTGTGTGTATGCCTCCTCTTTCCAGAACATGCCTCGCTCCTAGGTGGGGTACCTGAAGGGGCTCTTGTTGCTGCTTCCTCCATTATATTACCTGCTCATCAATTCTTGAAAGAATGTAGTGTGTTAAAAGTCACTGAGCACCACTATATGCTAAAAGTATTGTAAGACCTTTGGTTTTACAGTCCCATTTGATCCTCACTGTGGCCATTATGATATAGATGTTACTGCAATTAGAATATGAGGCATGTGAGGCCCAATGAAATTAGATGACTGGGCAAAGCCAGGAACAGGTGGAGGTGCGATCCTATCCTAGCTTTGTGAACCCTTTACGTTCTGTGGTGCTTCACCTCCCAAGCTGACTGGCTCTTTTCCTGAGAAGACTGGAATGGCCGTGTTGGACACTGTGCATCTGAAAGGCCTCAGGAGAATTACAAAATGGAATGGAAGAAGCAAACTGTACTGGGTTGAACAGTGCCCCCTCCCCCAGTTCATGTCCACCCGGTACCTCAGAATGTGACCTTTAATTGGCAATAGGATCTTTGCAGATATAATCGGTTAAGATGAGGGCATACTGGGTTAAATTGGGCCCTAAACCCAATGACTGGTGTCTTTACAAGAGAAAGAAGAAGGAGATTCAGATACAGACAAAAGATGGCCATGTGATGACAGAGGCAGGGATTTGAGCGATGTAGCTATAAGACAAGTTTCAACCACCAGAAGTTAGGAGGAGGCAAAGAAAGATTCTTCCCTAGAACCTACAGGGGAGACAGAGTCCTGCCAAAACCTTGATTTCAGACTTCCATCCTCCAGAGCTGTGAGCCAATAGATTTCGGTCATTTTAACTCATCCAATTTGTAGCAATTTATTACAGGAGCTCTTGGAAATCCATGCATAAACCTTCTTACAGAAGTTTATGTGGAGTCTTCCAATCGACTGTTAATTTCATAAAGGTACAATTGAATGAAAAGATGCTTTACACAGAACTTTCCAGATGGTTAAATTAACGAAAAATTGAAACTCTGTGAAAAGAAAATTCACTGCACATGTACATCCATTAGCTACATGGCTATGATGCTTGTCAAGAAATGTTGATGTAAGTGGAAAAGAAAATAAAGGAATAAAATGACATATTTCTGTAAGTAATGGGATTAAAAGGATAGGCTAGAAACATAGATTTGACGCTCAGGGAAGTGAGAATTTCTAGTGTTCATAACAGTTCATTCAATAAAGGTGGAGAATGAGCTGAAAACGAAATACTCAAGAAATATGTTGAAAAACAAGAAAGTGTAAAATCCTCTCTGAACTTAAAATCTTGATTAGTACATATTTACCAAGACTAGTTTCCTGGTTAATGAGCCTGGAAATTGAAGGTAACCTGGACTTTTTCTCTCTTGGACAATAGGGATTAATTGAAGACAAGTATAATTTGTCAAAGTAACACAGATTGGCTGTGGGGGCTTTTTGGCTGTGTTGCTTTTTATTAATTGGTTCATCCTGTTCTTTACACTTCAACCATGGAAAGGGTGGTTGTCAAAATTTGGCTAAAAAGAACCTAATTTCCAGGCTGAGGGCTGGGTAGTCAGCTATGATTTTCATTCAGTAGAGCAGAAAGAGCAGAGGATGGTGACCTGAAGTTCTGATTTCTAGTCCAAATTCTCATCAGCGAGTCTGCGGCCTTCGGTAGAACTCCCATCTCCACAATTCTAGTTTTCTCTTCTGTTCCATGAAATTACTGAGCAGTGATGTATAAAATACCTGCATATGCTAAAATAGCCCTTCCAGGCAAACGAAGAGACCGAGAATGATAAAGTTGCTACAGGACGCACAGTGATAGGGGTAGGAGTCAGACCAAAGTGTATGGGTGAATATGTACTTCATTCTAAGCAGAATTAAGGATTTAAGATGAGGTTTCAGGAAAGCCTCAGCATGTACATCAAATTAATTCTATCAGTTAACTGGATGATATTCCATTCATTGTTGTACATGCAGATCCAAAGGGTGTATCATATCCTTTTGATATCCTACATTAGAAGAGACTGACATAAGAGTAAAAATATCATTCTTAAGGAAACAGATTAATGCATTAATATTTTGTACCAAAACATCTGACCTAAACAAAAATCTCTGTTTAAAAATAGTGAGAATGGAACAAGATGAACGCATTTAGTAAAAGGAAATGGGGTAACTTTTATAATCTTCTATGCACAAACACACACATGTAGAACTTTCAAAATGCCTTGCTTTGGTAGATGCTCAAAAAAGATTGATTGGGTGAATAAATATTTCCCTTTTGATTACACCAATATTCTCCATTCTGGTGTGTTTTCATTTTGATTTTGTTGGGTTTTGTTTTTTTATGTGTTTTATATTTGGAAGTAGCATCATATGAAATTGATCACCCACGTACTTTTCTGCTTCTTCCCTGACAGTTTCTAACCCACCCATTCAGTTAAGCATTTGATGAACCACACAAAACTCTTTCATTAAAGATTCCTAAGACTTCATTCTGAAAATAGAAGTGTTCTGTTCATCCCAAATGCAAACTGAAAACAAATAAACACACCCAATTCAATTTTTCGTTTAAGTCAAACCAGCATCACAAATTATTTTTCAGGGCCAAATTTTTACGGTTTTAAAAGTTCAGGGTACGTACAAGTTGAGTTTGGGTCAATAAAGACAAAGTTTCATTTCCTCAGCAGACCTGTTTTTATGGGAAACTCATATAATCAGAATTGCTTCAGCAATCACACCTAACACAATTCCTGAATTCCGTAGAACTCCCAGCCCTTGCTTCTATCAATTTTAGTATCCTGGACATCACAGGCCATTTGATGTAGTGGAAAACAGAGTTCATAGTTAGAATTTGGCGGGAGAGCTAGAGCTTGTCACTTACCCTTTCGTGCCATTCTGTCTTAAACCTGTTGGAATGCTTGTCATTGTCTACAGTGATTCAGTCCATATTCTGGACACTGAATACTCAACTCAAAGGAATGATTATAAAAGGGGCTTTCAGATCCATTGATGAAAGACGTGAGACAAATACAGAGTGTTATGATTATTACTCTTGATTATTGTTATTATGATGATGGCTGGCTGTTATTATAGCTTTATTGGAACCTGTGAGGAACAGTGGTTGTGCTGATGATCTTGAAGTTTCTTAAGAACAGGATTCTTAGCTCCTTTGTCAGTACTAGTTGATCTATAGCTTTATTTAAACTGTTAAGGATTTAAGCCAATTGAATTATTGGAGCTCGGTGAAAATAGCTGTAGCCGAGTTAGAGGGTAAATTATATCAGCTTTTGGAACAAGGTGCTGGATAATACTCCAAAAAGAAGTGAAAAGCTCTCTTTATTTGTGCCTCTCCTGTCACTACGCTGAGACAGAACATTTTCATTCTATGGAAACCAACCACCTTATAAGAAGGATAATTTGGCAAAAATCTACTCTGTTGACAGTTTATAGGTTTTGATTCTAGGTTCTCTAAATGTATGTGTATCCAATTCAAGGAGATTTTTTTGATGGAAATATCCATTTTCTATATTTCTATATTTCTAGGTTATTTATCAGCCAGTCTACAGAGTGACAAATAGTTTATGTACATGTTGTTTCTATCCTCAGTAATTCCCAGCCTAGTTGGAGAGAAGACAGATAAGTCAACAATGAAAATACCTTATCCTAAGTACTGTGAGAGAAATACACACAGCACACTAATGGAACTCAGAGGAGAAGCACCCAGACTGTGGAGCTGAGCACCTGGTGCAAGAAGATAGTGGGAAGGGAAAAGGGGAGAGAAAGGGGTTCCCAGGACAGGTGGACCAAGTAATGAAAGATGTGCAAGAGTTAGCTAAGGAAAGATAAATTTTATGGAAGATAAATTTTATGATGCATTTAAAGAAATTTGGTGTGTCTGGAGAATAAGGAGACATTATTTGTCTTAGTTCCCTCTGTACCCCAAGAGCCCAGTCATACCTGTTGCTATGGCCGTGCAACTTACTACTTGTGTCTGTTTAGCTACGGGAATTTCTGTCTATGTGGATTTCAATGTGCAGTCCAAGTTTTAGATATAGCTATTTGGGGGCCAGTTCAAAAAAATTTTAATTGCATTCTTTAAAAAATGAATTTTAAAAACTATAAAACTCCTAGAAGTGGGGCTTCCCTGGTGGCGCAGTGGTTGAGAGTCCGCCTGCCGATGCAGGGGACACGGGTTCGTGCCCCTGTCCGGGAAGATCCCACATGCCGCGGAGCGTGAGAGGCCCGCGTACCACAAAAACAAACAAAAACTCCTAGAAGAAAACTGAGGTGTAAATCTTTGTGACCTTGGATTAGATATAACATCTAAAGCACGAGCAACCAAAAAATATATATATATAAATTGCACTTCATCAAAATTGAAAACTTTTGTGCATCAAAGGATGCTATCAAGAAAGTGAAACAACAACCCAGAGAATGGAAGAAAATATTTGCAAATCTTATATCTAAGTGTCTAGTATCCAGAATACATAAAGAACTCATATAGCACAACAATAAAAAGACAACCCAATTAAGAAATAGGCAAAAGATTTGAATAGATATTTCTCCAAAGAAGAATGGCCAATAAACACATGAAAAATGGTTAACATCATTATTCATTAAGGAAATCAAACTACAGTGAGATATTGCTTCACACCCACTAGGATGGCTGTTTTAAAAAAGCAGAATAACCAGTGTTGGAAAGCGAGTGTAGAAAGAGGAGCTCATATACGTTCCTAGTGAGAATGGAAAGCGCTGTAGCTGCTGTGGAAAATGGTATGGTGGTTGCTCAGAAGAATTGAAAATAGAATTACCACTTGATCCAGCAATACTACTTTGGGGGATATTCCCAAAAGAACTGAAAGCAGGGTCTCGAAGACATATTTGTACAATCCTGTTCATAGCAGTGTTATTTATAATAGTAAAAAGATAGGAGCATCCCAAGTGCCCACTGACAGATGAATGGTTACACAAAATGTGGTGTATGAACACAATGGAATATTATTCAGCCAGGAAAAGGAAGGAAATTCTGACACAAGCTACAACATGGACAAACCTTGAGGACGTTATGCTGAGTGAAATGAGCCAGTCACAGAAGTGCAAATACGTATGAGTCCACTTATACACGGTACCAAAAGTAGTCGAATTCATAAAAATTGAAAGTAGAATGGTAGTTACCAGGGGCAAGGGAGAAGGAGGGAAGGGGGAATTGCTGTTTAATGAATATAGGGTTTCAGTTCTGCAAGATGAAAAGAGTTCTGGAGATTAGCTACATGGCAGTGTGAATGTACTTAACATTTCTGTACACTTAAGATGATAAATTTTGTTATGAGTATTTTGTCACAATTTTTAAAAAATTTTTTATTTTTGGCTGTGTTGGATCTTCGTTGCAGTGCACGGGCTTCTCATTGCGGTGGCTTCTCTTGTTGCGGAGCACGGGCTCTAAGCATGCAGGCTTCAGTAGTTACAGCAGGTGGGCTCAGTAGTTGCAGCACGCAGGCTCTAAGGCATGCGGGCTTCAGTAGTTGTGGCTCGTGGGCTCTAGAGTGCAGGCTCAGTAGTTATGGCACGGGGGCTTAGTTGCTCCACAGCATGTGGGATCTTCCGGGACCAGGGATCGAACCCACGTCCCCTGCATTGGCAGGTGGATTGTTAACCACTGCACCACCAGGGAAGTCTCTGTCACATTTTAAGAAACTTTTCAAAAGGGCTTAGCTACACATGCATGTGTCCATCCACACAAACACACACAAATGTATGTACATACACATGTACACACACACGCACACTTTTCCCCCCTTGATTTCATTCTTCGTCAGTGCGAGGTTTAGGATGATTCCTAGTGAAACAAAAACAAATTAATCCCAGTTCAGGCCATATGAAAGGCCAGACTCGCCCTGCTTTAGATGACAAAAGAACCAAGGTTAAAACACCTCAACTTTTACACAGGCTATTTTGTCTTAAACTCTGGACCTAAGGTATCAGCCAGAAGCAGCCTTTCCCCTTACACATAATGGATTGTCCTCAGCCTGTCTTTGGCTGTAATCAAAGTTCAACTCAATAGTAACAAATGGCTCAAGTGTTCTGAGGCTCCACTTGACAGGCTATAATTAGAAATAATTTACTTGACCTTTTATAAGCCACCATCCCCAACAAAATTGTGCCGAATCACATTTTTAAAATGCTCTTGCGTCTTTTGTGAGTACAGGCAAGATTACAGGATACTTTTATTTTAGAATAATTACATAGTGACCTCCAGAGTTATTTGCAAAGGTCATATTCTCTTCACATACCCTTGATTTCCTTTCAGTTTTGTCTTTTGTCCCACCAGACATAAATTTAGCAAAGGAAGAAGAAAGAGAGTATTTTTTCTGTGGATGGAAACTGAAGAAGATAGTTCAAAGTCCCCATAGGCACTCAAAGGGCTGTGGGCTATGATAGACTATTTTCTACCATTTAGCTCCTGCATTATCGCTACTCCTTTTTCTTCATTATTCTCCACTTATCACATGCAGCATCACTGCAGAGCCCAAATAGAGAGTTGTAATTACCCAGCTGCCACCTGATAGCACCCTTCTATCATCTTTATCTCACTAGGCCTTGCTGTTTCATCATTGGATAAAACTTGCCCATGGCAATGCCTGTGATAGTGCATCTCAGAGATACATTTAAAGTTTACTCATTTATTGCAGAAAAATGCTGAACCCAGGCAATTATTAAATACACTTGCCAGTTTATTTGTTCAGTAAGGTTACTTTCACTACCTTTTATATCAGCCATTTTTCCTTTTTCTTCTTGGAAACACCGAGGTCACAACTGGCTACTGAAATAAGATTGTAATGAAATTGTCCAGCATCAAGAATACGGACACTGCCTATGGGTGCGGGTGTGGACATATACACCCGTGCAGACACTCTGATACCGCCATGCTGGCCATGGAATTCAAGCATCCCTCTCATCAGGCACACCTAAACAGGGCAGCATCCTGCTTTGAAGGGGCTCTTTGACCCTGAGAAAGTTGCTGCATACCAAGACCTTAGGAAGCATCACTTTTTGTGAAAGGTTGGCTTGCTGATGATTTTAAAAATCAGAGCACAGAATAGTTGATATCTAAAAAAGTTTAAGAACATTATCATGGGGGCTTCCCTGGTGGCGCAGTGGTTGAGAGTCCGCCTGCCGATGCAGGGGACGCGGGTTCGTGCCCCGGTCTGGGAGGATCCCACATGCTGCGGAGCGGCTGGGCCTGTGAGCCATGGCCGCTGAGCCTGCGCGTCCGGAGCCTGTGCTCCACAACAGGAGAGGCCACGGCAGTGAGAGGCCCGCGTACTGCAAAAAAAAAAAAAAAAAGAACGTTATCATGGGCACCTCTTTGAGAGATTCCTTGAGCTTTTCCTTTACTTGTCATCAGGGAACATAGCCCATGGGCAGAATTTCCCTTATTATTTCAAGAATAAGTGGGGTGTGTGTCTCTGTGTACGTGTGTGTGTGCTTGTGCCAAACGTGCACTCTTATTCTGGTTAGTGCAATTAGAGGGATGTACTTCTATGCACATTTCTATTGTATATGTGATAATTTATTTAACTGATGGCCACTGTCCTCATTAAAGTCTGTTGGGAATTCAAAATGATATTTGTAACAGCATTATTGAAGTATAATTGATATACAAAAACACTGTACATGCTTAATATGTATAATTTGATGCGTTTGAACATAGGCATACATCCGTGTACTACAATCAGGGTGATAAACATATCTATCACCTCCAAAAGTTTCCTCGTGTCCTCCTTTTTTGTTGCTTGTGGTAAGAACGAGTAACAGGAGATCTACTCTCTCAACAAATGTTTAAGTGCATAATCTGTGTCATTAACTATGGGTATTATGTGGTACAGCAGGTCTCTAGAACTTATTCATCTTGCATTACTGAGACTTTATACCCATTGCACAAAAAAGGGTTTGGTTTTTCTTTACTCTGGCAGAAAGACCTATTAGGAAGAAAATAAATTCTAGGGCTATTTTTTTAACACTTTTATATATGCTGAGAGTGGTAGTGGTGAAACTAGTTAATATTAAATGACCTTAATTTAATCAGTGAAAAAAATGAAATGAGCAAAAATTATTCACATTCATTTCAACAATGGCAATTGCATTTAAGTAGACTTTAAAAAAACTCAAAGAAAGTTCACTTTAATAAATAACAACTTGAAAAAATTCTCCTTTATCTTATCAGACAATTCTGCAAGCAATCCTACGCACTTTGGCAAAAGCGGATTTGTGTGTGTGGCTGGACAACAGTGTGGGGAAAGTGTGTCACACACGATACTAATAAAAGGTGTACATTTCCCAAGTGTCGGATTTAAAATGTGGTGTTACAGATGTGGTTTTTGAAATTATATCCCTCCTGGATATTTAATCTGGCTTGATTCATTTACTTTATGGGATGATCTATTTAAAACAACAAATAATAATTCCTCATAGTAACCATTCCCTTCAGCTCACTGTGAATACAGTCACACACACACACACACACACACGGATAGCAATGTATCTTTACACGATTTACCACTTTGGTTAAAGGTCCTTCTGCCCCAGTGTTCAGTTTCTCTTTGACATGGAGATAAATGAGAATTGTGCCTGCACTTCTGTAAAACTCTTCTTTCACAGAGTAGCTCTGAAGAACACGGGCACGAGAGAAGTAGTGTGGTTGTACCATGAGAAATAAAACTACTACAGATATATGAAGTTTTACTGTTGGGTCTGGAGGCTCATATAGAATAAGAAGAAATTTCATTGCATCTCATTTTTCTGGAATTTTAACCTTTTTTGTTGTTTCTGTTTGAGTAACTTTATGCTATTTTTGGATTGCCTTATATATATTGCAAGGGAAAAAGAATTCTTGGCATTATATGTTCTCAGTTCAGATATAGTTTAATAGATGAGAAGACCGTTTATTTACTTACTATGACTTAAAGTGTATTCCCTGTAAAAAGCGCACATATCCAATTAAAGCTTTCCACAGGGTGTCCAAAACATAACTCAAGTTGGGAATTCTAGTTTTATCTTCTACCAAATGGAATTAGAAACTGACACAAGGTCCATAAGGGTAGTCCTACCCCTAATGTCCGTGGCTCTCCACTGCCTAGAACAGAAGATCTGCTTGGCCCCTTGGCCAATCCTCTATGTGAGCCGCTGGAAGTTTTCATCTCCTGTGGCTTGACGCCTAGGCCAAGGAGAGCGTGGGGAAGCAGTACAGTGGTGGCTAAGCCTGGTCCAAGTCATACAACCTCACTTACTGATGTGGGACCTTGAGGAAGTTGCTTAACCTCTTTAAGTCTCAGTTTTCTCATCTATACAATAGGCAGAATAATACAACCTACCTGACGGGAAAGGTGGTAGAGTACGGATCTTCCTTGACTTACGGTGGTATTACATCCCAATAAACCCATGTATGTCAAAAATACTGTAAGTTGGGCTTCCCTGGTGGTGCAGTGGTTAAGAATCTGCCTGCCAATGTACAAGACGTGCGTTTGAGCCCTGGTCTGGGAAGATCCCACATGCCGTGGAGCCACTATGCCCGTGCACCACAACTACTGAGCCTGCGCTCTAGAGCCTGTGAGCCACAACTACTGAGCCTGCGTACCACAACTACAGAAGCCTGCATGCCTAGAGCCTGTGCTCTGCAACAAGAGAAGCCACCACGATGAGAAGCCTGCGCACTGCAACGAAGAGTAGCCTCCACTCGCCACTGCCAGAGAAAAGCCCACGTGCAGCAACAAAGACCCAACCAGCCAAGAATACGTTAATTAACTAAAAAACAAACAACAACAACAACAAAAGAAAATACTGTAAGTTGAAGATGGATTTAATACACCTAACCTAGCTAACACCACAGCTTCTTGTAGCCTTCAGCATATCCTGACAGCCCATTTGTCTGTTAAGCAAAGAGTTTTGTTGCATATTGTATATCGATAAGGATAAGGGACACTGGCTTTTATACACTGTGAAGCCAGACCACCACTGGATGTTGGGATTAGGAACCTGGGTTTCACTTTGGGTTTAAGATTCAACCAGAAAAAGTTAGATTAAAATTGAAAGTTTAGGGCTTCCCTGGTGGCGCAGTGGTTGAGTGTCCGCCTGCCGATGCAGGGGACACGGGTTCATGCCCCGGTCCGCGAAGATCCCACATGCCGCGGAGCGGCTGGGCCCGTGAGCCATGGCTGCTGAGCCTGCGCGTCCGGAGCCTGTGCTCCGCAATGGGAGAGGCCACAACAGTGAGAGGCCCGCATACCGCAAAAAAAGAAAAAAAAAAATTGAAAGTTTATATAGATGTATAACTTGCTCCGAAAAAGCTGTTTTCAGTGAGTACACAGAATCCTATCTAGAAACACAAGCTCTTTTTTTTTTTTCCTTTACAATCTACTATGGCTATCAGGGGCAGGGCAATATCAGGCATGTCTCAGGATCAACTTTGTTATGGCCACTGCCCAAAGGTAAGGTAGAGAAATTTCCCAGATACACAGGACTTCCTCCAGAGTCAGGATAAAACTCAGGTGAAGTAACACTTGGCATACCAACCTGTAAGATAGCGATGAACTCACTACTCTGTTTAAGCTATGGATCACAAGCAAAATGCCTTTTAGACCTAATATATTTCTAGAGCAACTCTGAAGGCCCGTCTTTTTCCCTTGCTCAATGTCTTTGGAGAACGTTTGGTGGCATCTTCATCGGAGGTCGGCCTGGGTTTCAGAGGATCATGGATCATGGATTTCGATCGTGGATCTTCTGAAACTTTCTGCAAGGTTTTGAATTTATGCTCTTTTTTCTGGGAGAGAGTGCTGAGTTTGGAGCAGATTTTCAAAGGGGTTTGTGTCCTAAGAAAAAGTGAAGAACCATTCTTTTGCAACAAATTCTCCAGGAAAAGGAAGTACAGAAAATCTGGTAGGAGAAAGATAGAACCGTGTATATAAAAGGGAGGAAAGAATGCGACAGAGGTTTTCAGAGAGGACAAGCACATGCAATTCTATTCCTCCGTTTGTGCCACCTGCTCATACACCTTGATTGGCCTTTGCCAAGCCCTTTGGCTGCAGTTCGAGAGGGACCAAACATCGGGTGTTTATGACGCTCAGGAGCATCGTAAAAAGGTTTCACGTAAGCCCTCACCCACTTCAGAAATAAGAGCCACGTCAGTAGTTTGCATTGACTTGGATTTTTCTTTCTGTTTCAAAGATCTATGATTTGTGTTATGTTCACCCTGACACAAAACAGCATGTCCTGTCATGTACATTTTAGCTCAAACTTTATTGAGCCCTTATGTGTCATCTCTCCTGACTACCTTTTACCACGTGGAATAAAAGCATGAGTGTTATTACAGCAGCTCCTAAAAGCAAGTCTATTGATCTATTAAAAGAAGCACTTTTAATCAAGCAATAATGTGTGGTTGAATCAAGATGTCAAGTAGTAAATTTCTATGAATGACTGCCAGGGGAGGGCATGGCAGAAATGTATTTGCCGGATTTGAAAGTTGTTCTTCCAAGAAAACTTCTCTCCCTCACTGGGAAGCCCAGATATTTTATATTGTTATCTTTTAAAAACATTAAGCCTGAGATCAACCACATTTCAAAATGATCCTACCGGACTTCTGCTGGGACGTCCCCTGGCAGATAGACCTCAGGCTTCACATTGAGAGGTGTTTCTCCCTAGTGGAGAATTTTTCCCTCTTCCCTTACTGAAAAGAGAAAAGGCTAATAAACAACTACAATAACCTCATGTTGTTGCCTACTTTTGAATTTCCAAATCCTGTGCAATTAGAACGGCAGGTCTGCTAGGTGTCCAGTAAACCTAGAGGGAAGCCTTAGAATCATCGGGTTCTTGTTGCCTGACCCTTTTAGTTGCCTGGGTGTCCCTTTCTGTAATAACATTAATTTTATAACGTCACGGTCTTTCACAGTCTTACCTCCCTGCCCTGTCTTGTCCTGAAATCACCTCCCCACCTGGTGGTTCTTCCATCTCTCTCCCATCTATCCAGATTTCAGCCATCCTTAAGCCCCGCTCAAAACCTAACTCCCTTATCAGGCTTTGCCTGAAAGCTTGACTCATCTTCTTATTTACATCAGGTATGTCTTTGTTATATATAATTTAACATCAGTGTTGTTTCACAAATGTTCCTTTTATGTTTTGAGCCGGATTGAAAACTCCCTGTGGGACCATGTCTTGAATATTTCATAGCACAGTACTGGGCATATAGTAGATGCTCACTAAATAATAATGATAAGATGAACAGCTGCTTCTCTTTTTTTTCTTCCAGGTTTATTGAGATATAATTGACATACAGCACTGTGTAAGTTTAAGGTGTACAGCATAATGATCTGACTTACATACATCATGAAACAATGACCATGCTAAGTTTAGTGAACATCCATCATCTCATACAGATACCAAATAAAAGAAAAATAAATGTTTTGTGTGTGATGAGAGCTCTGAGGATTTCCTCTCTTAACAACTTTCATATATAACCTACAGCAGTGTTCATTATATTAATCATGTTATACATCACATCCCTAGTACTTATGTATCTTATAACTGGAAGTTTGTACCTTTTGACGGCCTTCAGCCAGTTCCCCCATTCCCCACACCCTGCCTCTGGTTACCACAAATCTGATCTGTTTTTCTATTAACTTGTTTACTTGTTTGTTTGCTTTTGAAGTATAAACTGACCTACAACACTTTGTTAGTCCCCGGTGCACAACGTAGTAGTTCAATATTTCTATACGTTACAAAATGATCATCACGTTGCTCATTTTCTTGATGTGTACTTTGGATAAAATTGGTAAAGCAGGTTTCAGCCTGTGATATGGAATTTCCCTTTATATTTGGTTTTCTGCCATGATTTTTTTTTAAGGGGGACAGGGAAGGAGGGGGAAAAAAAAGAAAAACAAACCAAGGCTATATTATGGCTCAAAAATTTAGATAATAAATATGTATTGTGAACTAAAGGGTAAATTTATACTAATTAGCAGGTCTCAGCCACAATATTGTGATTTGTTAAACTGGACTCTCCAAATAAAATGAATTGCTTCAATACACTAATCTTTATTTTTTAAGATACTTTTAAAAATATCTTTATTGGAGTATAATTGCTTTCCAATGTTGTGTTAGTTTCCGCTGTACAACAAAGTGAATCAGCCATATGCATACATATATCCCCATATCCCCTCCCTCTATCCCACCCCTCTAGGTCGTCACAAAGCATCGAGCTGATTTCCCTATGCTATGCAGCAGCTTCCCACTAGCCATCTATTTTAATTACACGAATATTTAAACATCATCTTTTCTGCTTTGATCTCAGGAGAATGAAAGTATGTACTGCATTTCCCTTTGGCTTGGTGGGACAGCTAATTGTTGAGGTTTCTTAGTGGAAAACAGTGGGGACAAGATTGTGTGTGAGTCCTGAACATAGACTGGGGCTGGTGTGTCGGATGGACACAGTGAGACAAATGGGGAAGCTCCTCTGGCTTGCCCTGTATGACATCATCATCATTATTATCATGAACATCATAACAGCGAGGGTGATCACGCATCTGGGTTTGACCAGGACAATCCCAATTTAAACCTATTATGCTGCCATAGTTACCTTTTCACTTGAAACTCTTCCAATTTGATGATAAATGATAGAGTCATTCATATCATAGATAACGTTTATTGAGCACTTATCATATACCAGGAATCTATCTAGTATATTATTTGTTTTGGCTTCATGACAATCTTACGAAATAGGTACTGGTTTTAGCCTTATTTTACAGGTGATGAAATTGAGGCGGAGAGTTTAAGAAACTTGCAATTGTTAAGCTGGGATTTGAAAACAGGTAGTCTGACTCCAAAGCCCAAGGTCTTAATCACTACACTACTTTTTGCACAGAGAATATGGGTCTCTACACCCCATTATCTCCAAATATCAGGTCCATCATAAGATATTTCCATCCAGTGGGAATGCTTAGATTCCCAGATAGTTTTTTATCCTGGGGCCAAAAGCAGAAAAATAGGGATCTAGTTAATTGCAGCCATTTTAATCATTACTTTGTTGTCCATCTAGCTAATAAATGAGCTTCTTTTCTTATTAAGAGCCTGGCTATAGAGTGCTTAATTCAGTTAAGTCACAAGAGCAGGATTAAAAAGGACTGAAAAGGCTGCAGATTACTCAAGTTAGCCCACAGAAGACATTCTGCCACACTACCATCTGTTAAAACCAACTTTGTATTGGTCACAGAGACAAATTGCTTCACACATGCATCTTGCCTTTAATCGCCACCCCACCCATGAGGTGTATTATTATCCAAATGCTACAGCTGAAAATACATACTGGATTGCTTAACTGACTTGTCCATAATTGCCTAGCTAATACTTCTCGATGCTGGTATTTTCAACCAGGTGTCTGACTTTAAAGTCCACACTGTTTTTTTACATTCATTTATTTATTAATCCTCCCCAGCATTATTGAGGAATAATTGACAAATGTAACTGTATGTATTTGAAGTACACAACATGATGACTTGATGTACATATGCATTGTGGAATGATTACAAGGATCAAGATAATTAGCACATCCATCACTGTACATAGTTAACTTAAGAATGCTTAAAATCTACTGTCAGTAATTTTCAAGTATACAATACTGAATTATTAACTATAGTTGCCCTGCTGTATATTAGCACCTCAAAACTTACTCTTTTTATAACTGAAAGTTTGTGCCCTTTGACCTGCATCTCCCCATTCCTCCTCCCCCCAACCTCTGGCAACTACCACTCTATTCTCCGTTGCTATGCAATCATCTTTTTTAGAAAAATTCCACATATAAGGGATACCATACAGTATTTGTCTTTGTCTGGTTTATTTTACTCAGCATAATGCCCTCCAGGTTCATCCATGTCTTTGAAAATGGCAAGATTTCCTTCTTTTTTATTACTGAATAATATTCCAGTGTGTGTGTGTGTGTGTGTGTGTGTGTGTGTGTGTGTGCGTGTGTGTGTGTGATTTCTTTATCCATTCATCCATGGAAATGAGTTTTTGACTTGCTATCTCTTACCAAATAATCATTGATTAATTGATATGTGTGTAGTAAATATACACAAACATTTTTCCTGATGGTCAACACAAAATTAGGCACCACAGCCTTTATTAATTTATTAACAAATATTAGTTAAGTACTTTGTAAATGCCAAATGTCAAATCCCATGCTTGGTGGTTGGGAAGAGGTGTTGAACAAGATCGTCCTTCCTCAAGTGTATATGTTTTAGAAATGGGAACAACAAACACACAAAATGATATACCATAATGTGATAAATGCTGTAAATGATGATGAGATGAGAACCTAGTGATGGAGAGAATTATTGCTCCCTGGGAGAGCATGGGAAGAGGTGATATAGAGTGATGGTGAAAAAAGAAGCAAGAAAAAGCCCAAAAAACAAAAAAGTGATGGTGAGAGATGAGCCAAAATATAGGTCAAACTAGATTGTGACATAAGTTATATGCCACATAAAATTTTTGGATTATATTCATGGGAAGACACACAAGGTAATTAAGCAGGGAAATGACCTGGATACATCTGAAACTGGGGGAAATGGTTGGGTGCAGTGATGGAGCTGATCTGAAAGAAAAAGATATGGAGGTGGACACCAATTAGAAGGTTATTAGAGAGCAGAAGTAAGAAGAACTTCAATCCTGCAGCCTGTGGAATGAAAACCACATTAACGGAAAGATAGACAAAATGAAAAGGCAGAGGACTATGTACCAGATGAAGGAACAAGATAAAACACCAGAAAAACAACAAAATGAAGTGGAGATAGGCAATGTCCCAGAAAAAGAATTCGGAACAATGACCCTGAAGATGATCCAAGACCTCAGAAAAAGAATGGAGACAAAGATCGAGATGATGCAAGAAATGTTTAACAAACACCTAGAAGAATTAAAGAACAAACACCCAGAAGAATTAAAGAACAAATAAACAGAGATGAACAATACAATAACTGAAATGAAAAATACACTAGAAGGAATCAATAGCAGAATAACTGAGGCAGAAGAACGGATAAGTGACCTGGAAGACAGAATGCTGGAATTCACTGCCGCAGAACAGAATAAATAAAAAAGAATGAAAAGAAATGAAGACAGCCTAAGAGACCTCTGGGACAACATTAAATGCACCAACATTCGCATTATAGGGGTCCCAGAAGGAGAAGAGAGAGAGAAAGGAGCCAAGAAATATGTGAAGAGATTACAGTTGAAAACTTCCCTAACATGGGAAAGGAAATAGCCACCCAAGTCCAGGAGTGCAGAGAGTCCCAGGCAGGATAAACCCAAGGAGAAACTCGCTGAGACACATAGTAATCAAACTGACAAAAATTAAAGACAAAGAAAAATTATTGACAGCAACAAGGGAAAAATGACAAATAACATGCAAGGGAACTCCCATAAGGTTAACAGCTGATTTCTCAGCAGAAGCTCTACAAGCCAGAAGGCAGTGGTGTGATATACTTAAAGTGAGGAAAGGGAAAAACGTACAACCAAGATTATTCTACCTGGCAAGGATCTCATTCAGATTTGATGGAGAAATCAAAAGGTTTACAGACAAACAAAAGCTGAGAGAATTCAGCACCACCAAACCAGCTCTACAACAAATGCTGAGGGAACTTCTCTAAGTGGGAAACACAAGAGAAGAAAAGACCCTACAAAAACAAACCCAAAACAATTAAGAAAATGGTAATAGGAACATACATATCAATAATTACCTTAAGGGCTTCCCTGGTGGCGCAGTGGTTGAGAGTCCGCCTGCCGATGCAGGGGACACGGGTTCGTGCCCCGGTCCGGGAAGATCCCACATGCTGCGGAGCGGCTGGGCCTGTGAGCCATGGCTGCTGAGACTGCACATCCGGAGCCTGTGCTCCGCAACGGGAGAGGCCACAACAGTGAGAGGCCCGCATACCAAAAAAAAAATAATAATAATAATAATTACCTTAAATGTGAATGGATTAAATGCTTCACCCAAAAGACACAGGCTCACTGAATGGATACAAAAACAAAACCCATACATATGCTGTCTACAAGAGACCCACTTCAGACATAGGGACACATACAGGGTGAAAGTGGGGGGATGGAAAAAGATATTCCATGCAAATGGAAATCAAAAGAAAGCTGGAATAGCAATACTCATATCAGATAAAATAGACTTTAAAATAAAGAATGTTACAAGAGACGAGGAAGGACACTACATAATGATCAAGGGATCAATTCGAGAAGAAGATATAACAATTATAAATATATATGCACCCAACATAGGAGCATCACAATACATAAGGCAAATGCTAACAGCTATAGAAGAGGAAATCAACAGTAACACAATAATAGTGGGGGACTTTAACAACTCACTTAACACCAATGGACAGATCATCCAGACAGAAAATTAATAAGGAAACTCAAGCTTTAAATGACACAATAGACCAGATAGATTTAATTGATATTTATAGGACATTCCGTCCAAAAACAACAGAATACACTTTCTTCTCAAGTGCTCATGCAACATTCTCCACAATAGATAATATCTTGGGTCAAAAATCAAGCCTCAGTAAATTTAAGAAAATTGAAATCGTATCAAGTATCTTTTCCAACTACAATGCTATGAGACTAGATATCAATTGCAAAATAATCTGTAAAAAATACAAACACATGGAGGCTAAACAATACACTACTTAATAACCAAGAGATCACTGAAGAAATTAAAGAGGAAATCAAAAAATACCTAGAAACAAATGACAATGAAAACACGACAACCCAAAACCTTTGGGATGCAGCAAAAGCAGTTCTAAGAGGGAAGTTTATAGCAATACAATCCTACCTTAAGAAAAAAGAAACATCTAAAATAAACAATCTAACCTTACACCTAAAGCAATTAGAGAAAGAAGAACAAAAAAACCCCCAAAGTTAGCAGAAGGAAAGAAATCATAAAGATCAGATCAGAAATAAATGAAAAAGAAGTGAAGGAAACGATAGCAAAGATCAATAAAACTAAAAGTGGTTCTTTGAAAGGATAAACAAAATTGATAAACCATTAGCCAGACTCATCAAGAAAAAAAGGGAGAACATTCAAATCAATAGAATTAGAAATGAAAAAGGAGAGGTAACAGCTGACACAGCAGAAATACAAAGGATCATGAGATATTACTACAAGCAACTATATGCCAATAAAATGGACAACCTGGAAGAAATGGACAAATTCATAGAAATGCACAACCTTCCGAGACTGAACCAGGAAGAAATAGAAAATATGAACAGACCAATCACAAGCACTGAAATTGAAACTGTGATTAAAAATCTTCCAACAAACAAAAGCCCAGGACCAGATGGCTTCACAGGCAAATTCTATCAAACATTTAGAGAAGAGCTAACACCTATCCTTCTCAAACTCTTCCAAATATAGGAGAGGGAGGAACACTCTGAAACTCATTCTACAAGGCCACCATCACCCTGATACCAAAACCAGACAAAGATGTCACAAAGAAAGAAAACTACAGGCCAATATCACTGATGAACATGGATGCAAAAATCCTCAGCAAAATACTAACAAACAGAATCCAACAGCACATTAAAAGGATCATACACCATGATCAAGTGGGGTTTATTCCAGGAATTCAAGGATTCTTCAATATATGCAAATCAATCAACATGATACACCATATTAACAAATTGAAGGAGAAAAACCATATGATCATCTCAATAGATGCAGAGAAAGCTTTCGACAAAATTCAACACCAATTTATGCTAAAAACCCTCCAGAAAATAGGCATAGAGGGAACTTACCTCAACATAATAAAGGCCATATATGACAAACCCACAGCCAACATCATCCTCAGTGGTGAAAAACTGAAACCATTTCCACTAAGATCAGGAACAAGACAAGGGTGCCCACTCTCACCACTATTATTCAACATAGTTTTGGCAGTTTTGGCCACAGCAATCAGAGAAGAAAAAGAAACAAAAGGAGTCCAAATCGGAAAAGAAGAAGTAAAGCTGTCACTGTTTGCAGGTGACATGATACTATACATAGAGAATCCTAAAGATGCTACCAGAAAACTGCTAGAGCTAATCAATGTATTTTGTAAAGTAGCAGGATACAAAATTAATGCACAGAAATCTCTTGCATTCCTGTACACTAATGATGAAAAATCTGAAAGTGAAATTAAGAAAACACTCCCATTTACCACTGCAACAAAAAGAATAAAATATCTAGGAATAAACCTACCTAAGGAGACAAAAGACCTGTATGCAGAAAATTATAAGACACTGATGAAAGAAAGTAAAGATGATACAAACAGATGGAGAGATATACCATGTTCTTGTATTGGAAGAATCAACATTGTGAAAAAGACTATACTACCCAAAGCAATCTACAGATTCAATGCAATCCCTATCAAACTACCACTGGAATTTTTCACAGAACTAGAACAAAAAATTTCACAATTTGTATGGAAACACAAAAGACCCCAAATAGCCAAAGCAATCTTGAGAAAGAAAAACGGAGCTGGAGGAATCAGGCTCCCTGACTTCAGACTATACTACAAAGCTACAGTAATCAAGACAGCATGGTACTGGCACAAAAGCAGAAATGTAGACCAATGGAACAGGATAGAAAGCCCAGAGATAAACCCACACACATATGGTCACCTTATCTTTGATAAAGGAGGCAAGAATATACAGTGGAGAAAAGACAGTCTCTTCAATAAGTGGTGCTGGGAAAACTGGACAGCTACATGCAAAAGAATGAAATGACAATACTCCCTAACACCATACACAAAAATAAACTCAAAATGGATTAAAGACCTAAATATAAGACACTCTAAAACTCTTAGAGGAAAGCATAGGCAGAACACTCTGTGACACATCACAGCAAGATCCTTTTTGACCCACCTCCTAGAGAAATGGAAATAAAAACAAACATAAGCAAATGGGACCTAATGAAACTTCAAAGCTTTTGCACAGCAAAGGAAACCATAAGCAAGATGAAAAGACAACCCTCAGAGTGGGAGAAAATATTTGCAAACGAAGCAACTGACAAAGGATTAATCTCCAATATTTACAAGCAGCTCATGCAGCTCAATATCAAAAAAACAAACAACCCAATCCAAAAATGGGCAGAAGACCTAAACAGACATTTCTCCAAAGAAGATACACAGATTGCCAACAAACACATGAAAGAATGCTCAACATCACTAATCATTAGAGAAATGCAAATCAAAATACCTACAATGAGGTATCACCTCACACCAGTCAGAACGGCCATCATCAAAAAATCTACAAACAACAAATGCTGGAGAGGGTGTGGAGAAAAGGGAACCCTCTTGCACTGTTGGTGGGAATGTAAACTGATACAGCCACTATGGAGAACAACATGGAGGTTCCTTAAGAAACTAAAAATAGAACTACCATCTGACCCAGCAATCCCACTACTGGGTATATTCCCTGAGAAAACCGTAATTCAAAAAGAGTCATGTACCACAGTGTTCATTGCAGTTCTATTTACAATAGCCAGGACATGGAAGCTACCTAAGTGTCCACTGACAGATGAATGGATAAAGAAGATGTGGCACATATATAAGATGGAATATTACTCAGCCATAAAAAGAAACGAAATTGAGTTATTTGTAGTGAGGTGGATGGACCTAGAGTCTGTCATACAGAGTGAAGTAAGTCAGAAAGAGAAAAACAAATACCATATGCTAAAACATATATATATGGAATCTATAAAAAAAAATGATCATGAAGAACCTAGGGGCAAGATGGGAATAAAGACGCAGACCTACTAGAGAATGGACTTGAGGATACGGGGAGGGCGAAGGGTAAGTGAGAGAGTGGCATGGACCTATATATACCACCAAATGTGAAACAGATAGCTAGTAGTAAGCATCCGCATAGCACAGGGAGATCAGCTCGGTGCTTTGTGACCACCCAGAGGGGTGGGATAGGGAGGGTGGGAGGGAGGGAGACGCAAGAGGGAAGAGATATGGGGGTATATGTATATGTATAACTGATTCACTTTGTTATAAAGCACAAACTAACACACCACTGTAAAGCAATTATACTCCAATAAAGATGTTAAAAAAAAAAGAGAAGAAAATATGTTTTGCTTTAGTCCAAGTTGGAAATATGAATCAGGTGCTAGTAAGAGGGGAAATTGCTGGAGAAACGGGTTAGAAATCATTTCCAAAGTGGAGGTATTCAGAAGTGTAGAAGTGGACGAAAGCTTCCACCCTGCCTACGATTAGCAAACAGAATCCAACAGCACATTCCAACATGGCAGATATGGCAGAACATTCCAACATGGCAGACTAATTGGCCAAAGGTGGCCCTTGTGGGGGTAGTTTGCATCAGCCTGTCATATTATACGTGGTTCCTTTGGAGACTAACTTACAATGGAGACGATTATGTTTGATTATGTTTGCAGCTGCGCTTCATGGTTGGCAGTCCTTACAAGCTGTGTGTACAGTCTGAGCAGCTCAGGCAGGTGGTCTAGTTTCAGTTCTGCAAAATACGACTGTAGACTTCAGCAAAGTCAGAGAGAGGCAAGGGCAGACCCAGGAGTTTGTGTCCCATCCAAGACAGAACTAAAGCTCTGAGCTGAACTCCTAAGAATTAGCCAACTTACTAGAAAGTGCATCTAAGGTTGTGAAGGCAATTTAAAAGCTGTCCTTCCTGACAGCATCCCTGAACCATGGGGCTTACCAGCAGGATCTGGAGCATTGGGGAATTTTCCTTTGGTCTTGACAAAAGTAAAAAGCATGTGGTCACTTCAAGTTCCTTGAAAGCTGTTCTATATGCTTATTGGATCCTGAAACTCCAAGCATGGTCTGTAGGCCATGCTTCCAAAGACGCTCTTTCCAAATACAAAGTGTGGGTGGAGGTTGATTCATGTTAGCTCCCTATCAGAGGTGGCTTGTCAGAGAGGTTGGGAGACTAGACTCAGTCTAACTCTCTAAATCCTGGCTCCACTTTGACTGTTTCTGGGCCTTGAGCAAGTAGTTTCACTGCTCTGTGCTCACAGTTTCCCATGTGTGAAATAGAGGCAATAACTGTCCTTAACTCACGGGATTAAAACAGATAATCTATGTAAAGTGCTTAGAATAATAACTAACACATTTAAGCACTGGATAAATATTAGCTATTACTATTTTTTATACCAAGTTTGGATTAATACGCAGAGGGAAATTGCCAGGCTTGCCTGCCATTTTTTCATAGCCTTCTTTCTGAGGGTTGCAAGATTTCCATGACTCTGGAAACTTGGACACTGCATTCCCATTTTCAGTACAGGTGTGTCTATAGGACAAGTAGGATTTTGGTTGTGTGATGACTTTGAAATGATAGGTCAGTGTATTCATGTTTCCAAAGTACTTTAGTTTGGCAATTCCTCTATCACTAAAAGAAGATTAACACTTGACATGATAAGAAAGTTAGATCAACAAAAACCTTTGATTCAGGAGATAGGGTAAGATAGAAAGTCACAGACTTCTATGGGCTGGACATATAACAAGGCTGACTTCTAGCAAAATGTTGGCTGATGACTCAGTTTATCTATAAAAGAAGAATCAAGCAGAGGCTAATCATGAAAGAAATGGATTAATAGTATTAAAGATTAGATAGGAGGAAAAAGCATTAAAGGGATAGATTGTCATGGTTAATAAGAATAAGGAACAGAATGACCCCAGACTGAATAATCTCATCCGATCACTCGGTTGATGTGATGCTGATGGGAAAGATTGAAAAGCAAAGAAAAAGAAGTCAAAGGACAGACAAATCTCCCTCCGTCTGGCTTTCAATCTTCCCTTGGCAAAATACGGGGATTGAACTAAATGACCTCTATGGCTTCTTCCAGTGTTGCCATTGAATAATTGTTCAATTCCACCGTGGAGAAAAAAAGAGAAAAGTCCAGGGTTGGAGTTATTATATATGTTACACGCGCACACACACACACACTCACCTATGCACATAGAATATTCATGCATGAACATCATAGCCACTTATTATTTTCCCAATTATTAAATTTTAATTTCATATCCTTTGTGTGTCTGTTCCTCCTCAGCAGTTATGATTTTAATCAGTTAGGAGCCATAGACTAAGACCTTCCCCACATTTGTGGTTTTTGTCATTCCGTCTTTGTTTCACTCTAGCAATTGGAAGGGAAATCCTGCAAATGAACTGAGACCCTGTGTTATCTTTAAAGGCATGAGGAAGCGGGAAACATGGGCCACCCTGCAGGCAGGTTGGGGGAATAGCACCTTCTGGGAAGGCTGGATGGTGTTAGTTACCACGAAGAGAAGAAAGCAAACTCTGTTTGAGGATCTAAGAGTAAAATAAAGAAAATAGGACATGGACCACTGGTCTGATCAGAGTCTGAACAAGGCTCTGGAACCAAGGCCTGTGTGTAATGCAAAAAGTCAACTGTAAGCTTTATAAATAGCCTAAGAAAAATTGCCTTTGACAATTTTGAGGAGCAGCCACTAATCAGAGACTGATGTTCTCTGGATGTGTTTTTATTTGTTTTCTTTCAACTCAGACACATGCAGAAGTTTTAGCTTTTACTCATGCATACATTGACCAGTCAACCATTGGATACTGGAAATTGTCCATTTCTCATGCTCTATTATTTTGAATTCGTTTTTGCTTAAAGCTTTCCATTTTCTTAAAAAAAAAAACAAACCAAAAAAACACCTAGATGTAAGACAAAGTATTTATAAACTGTAAAGCCCTCAAAAACTCAAAAGTGAGTGTATTCGCTTCCTATTGTACCTGTTAACAAATTGCCACAAATTTAGGGTTAAAACAACACAAACTTATTTTCTTATGTTTCTGTAAGTCTGACTCGAGTCTCACTGGGCTAAAATCAGAGTGTGAGCAGGCCTGCGTTCCTTTCTGGAGACGCCTCTTCCAGCTTCTAGAGGCTGCCTTTGCTTGTTTCCTCCCCCCATCATCAGAGCCAGAAACACTGCATCTCTTTGACTCTTCTTTCATCATCACATCCCTCTTTAACCACAGCCAGGAAAGCTTCTCCAATTTGAAAGACTCTTGATAAGATGAGATTGGGTCCACTTGGATTATCTCCCCACCTCAAAGTCTTTAACTAGATGTAAAGGAATCTCAAAATAGACCTGGAAGGTAGAACAATTGATCATCCCACATAGAACACCTAGGGAACGGACTTGTGTCATTCCCAAATAGCCTCATTGTATAATCCATATTTTTCTGTTAAAATGTATTAATAAAAAACTTACGGTATAAGCAATCCTTTTATTTTCAAAATGAAAAGAAATGCATCTTTCTGTTTGTAAAAATAACATTTACCTGCATAGAAAATGTACAACCCCAAATTATCCCGTTAATATTTTTAATGAATGTTCTTTATATTTCTCTACGCATACAACTCAGTTTTATGTACATGGCACTATGCAGGTTTTGCTTTCATTGTCATCATCAAACAGTACATTTGGGAATACTTTCTATGCCAGTGAATATAGATACACATAATCTTTTAAATGGGTATGTAATATTCTATAATTAACCAATCTTTTTTTGACAGATTTTAAGTTGTTTCAATTTTTCTAGTGATAATACTATGATACAAGCTTGCACATTTGACCTGTTATATTCTTAGGATAAGTTTCTTTAATGGAATTCTTTAATAGTTCAAAGATTATACACATTTAAATATCTTAAAAATTAAACACATAACATACATAGGAATAGTGTACCAAATCTAACTGTACAGCTTTGATGAATTTTCACGAATAGAGTACATATAAGTCAATAAATAAAACATTATTCCCACCTAGAAGCCATCCTCTGCCCTATCCCAGTTAGCCCCCGTCCCTCCCTAAAGTAATCACTACCCTGCCTTCCAATTTCAGACTGTTACGTCTGTTTTTGAACTTTTTAAATGGAATCAGGCACTATGTACTTTTTCATGCCTGGCCTTTCTCCCAACATTTTTGAGATTCATCTGTACTTTTGAGTGGCAGTTGTTTGCTAATTTCCATTATTATTCCATTGTGGGAAATACTAAAATGTACTTATGTATTCTACCAGAAGTTTAGATTATATCTCGGTTGGAGTTAAGAACATCCTTGTAGATGTCTTTTGGTGCGTATTTACACACGTCTTATGAGTATATACCTAGGAGAGGAATTGCTGAGTCCTAAGTTATGTTTATGAACAGCTTTGGTAGATACTGCAAGAGTTTCCGTTTGTACCAATTTTCTCCCTTACCCAAAGTGTACGGAGTGTTAGTATTTTAAAGTCTGATAAATATTTCCAGGCTGACCTTCAGAAAAGTTATGCTGATTTATACTCCCACCAAAATTATATAAATTCAAGTCCTACCACACTCTCACCAATACAAGGATTCTCAATCTCTTTAATTTTATCCATCTTGTAAGCAACTATCCTATTTTCATTTGCAATAGGAAGATATAACATGCTATACTTTGTTCAAATGGTGAAAATCCTTTCTCTCTCTCTCTCTCTCTCTCTCTCTCTCTCTCTCTGCTACATGGGCTTTGCCTTTTATCTATTGGATGTCCAATATTTTTTTTACTTTGTCTCCAGTTCTTTGGGCTTACTAATGGTGCATTTTTTTGTCTCCACAAAAGCTTTCTGTTTAAATGTAGTTAAATCCTTGATTCTTTCTTTATGGTTTTGTGCTTTTGTGTCATATTTAGGAAGGCTTTCCTCACCCAATATTATAAAAAATAATTGTTAGTTATTTTATGGGGGTTTTAATACTTAAAATTTTAATATGTACAGAATTTATTTTGGTATAAAGAGTAAGATAAGGTCCAGTTTAATTTCTTTTCCAAATAGTTAGGCAGTTGCCACCTTTACATTGTTTCTACTTCCTATTTTGTTCTTTTATTGCATTGGCTTGAACTTCCAGAACAATGTTAAGTAATAGTGGGAATAGCAGACATCCTTGTCTAATGTTTCACCATTAAGCATAATGATGCTATAAGTTTAAAATATATGCTTTTATCATATTAAAACATGTCTTTCTGTTTCTGTTTTGGCAATATTTTCTAAGCATTTGGAATGGAAGACATATTTTGTCAAATGTCTTTTCAGCAACTATGCAGATCACATATTTTCCTTTAACCTTGTAGTTGGGAATTATATCAATCTTTTTAAAAAATATTGAACATTTCTTAAATTTCTTGAACAATACTATTTGATACGGTGTATTATTCTTTTGATATACTGCGGGATTCTGTTTATTGATACTTCATTTTGCATGTTTGCACCAATAAGTGGTATTAATCTGTACTTTGCCTTTTCTAAACTAATTTTTATCACTATTGCCTTCACAAAGAGAATTTAGAAGGTGTGTTTCTTCATATTCTGAAAAGCTTAAGTGACAAAGACTCCAGTCAGGTTTGAAGTTATTCAACTCTGAAACAAACTAGACCTAGCATATTTTGGTATGTGGGAAGGGAGAGGTAACGCTTTGACAATATCTTCTATTTCTTTCATGTTTATTGATATGTTAATTGAGGTTTTGGCCTCGTTTTTGTTCATTTATATTTTCCTAGAAATCAATACATTGAATATAAAATTTTAAAAATTAGCATGGAGTTTTTTTGTGGTTTTTTTTTGCGGTACGCGGGCCTCTCACTGTTGTGGCCCCTCCCGCCGCGGAGCACAGGCTCCGGACGCGCAGGCCCAGTGGCCATGGCTCATGGGCCCAGCCGCTCCGCGGCATGTGGGATCCTCCTGGACTGGGGCACGAACCCGTGTCCCCTGCATCGGCAGGCGGACCCCCCAACCACTGCACCACCAGGGAAGCCCAGCATGGAGTTTTTAAAAGTATTTTTTCATAATTCTGTCTTAATTCTCTCAGCATATGGAAATGATTCACTCACCCTTATTCTTAATTTTAGTTATTTGTACATTTTCTTTTTATTTTATCAGGCTAGCTAGAGATTTATTGATTTATTTCCCAGCTTTATAGAGATATTATTGACATACAACATACATATGTGAAGGTGTACAATGTGATGATTAGATACATGTACATATTGCAAAATGATTACCACAGTAAGGTTAGTTAACACAGATAGTGATTTATTAACTTTCTCTTTTTCTTACAGGAGTAACTATTTGACTTTTTGCCTAAAAGGTACAGCATGATGAAATCCAGTCAAATTTACACTGATGATTGGAAAGAGTCTTAGCAAAGGGTGAGGTTAAGGGACTAACCAGTCCAGGTAGATACTGGCTGGGCACAAATGACCCCAGTGGGAAAAAAGACATTCTAGGCTTAGTTATTTTCTCCAACTAAGAATGTCTGGTTTAGGGCTTCCCTGGTGGCGCAGTGGTTGAGAGTCCGCCGGCCGATGCAGGGGACCCGGGTTCGTGCCCCGGTCCGGGAAAATCCCACATGCCGCGAAGCGGCTGGGTCCATGAGCCATGGCCGCTGAGCCTGCGCATCTGGAGCCTGTGCTCTGCAACGGGAGAGGCCACAACAGTGAGAGGCCCGCGTACTGCAAAAACAAAACAAAACAAAACAAAAACCCAAAACAGAACAAAACAAACAAACAAAAATGTCTGGTTTAAACTAACACAACACTGTAAATCCACTACACTTCAATTTAAATATATATATTGGAGAGAGGGGAAGAAAAGAATGCCTGGTTTAGAATTGAGTACGGAATTATGGCTGCTCATGGAATGTAAGTATAAAGGCAAGACATACTTTGAAATCTAATTGTTTTTACCTTTTATTTCCTAACTTCTCTTCCTTGCTCACTGGTCATTTCCCCATCTTCTGGGTCATGCCATTCATCTCTTTCATGTATTTAATCAATTAGAGCAACAAGAAAAGTTTGCAATCAGCTATTTAGTAGAATGCCTAGGTACTGCTAAAACTATACAACCTGAAAATTCTGTGTAATTGGGGATGAAAGAAAGCATTTTAACAAAGTACACAGTGGACTGACTGGGGGTGAAGAGCAGTGAATCCGAAGCACTTAAATTTGAAACAACACATTTTGACAAATATCCTTTTTTAACCTTCAAAACAGAACATGAATAATCTAACAATTATATAATTTTTTGTTATGAATATCAAGGTTAATACTTTTTGCACAAACCTCTTAATATTGCCTGATTCAGATGTAACATTAATATTTCTGAAACAAAACTCTTACTATTTTAGCGGCATGAAAAGAGTTAGTCTTTTTTTTTTTTTTTTGATTGATTTTTGGCTGCGTTGGGTCTTTGTTGCTGCGCGTGGGCTTTCTCTAGCTGCGGCGAGCGGGGGCTGCTCTTCGTTGTGGTGCGCGGGCTTCTTATTACTGTAGCCTTTCTTGTTGCGGAGCATGGGCTCTAGGTGCACAGGCTTCAGTAGTTGCAGCATGCAGGCTCAGTAGTTGTGGCTCACGGGCTTAGTTGCTCCGCGGCATGTGGGATCTTCCCGGACCAGGGCTCGAACCCGTGTCCCCTGCATTGGCAGGCGGATTCTTAACCACTGCGCCACCAGGGAAGCCCTTATTCACTCTTTTGAAAGTTCTTTGTATATTCTAGATATTAATTCTCTTAAAAAATGAGTATGCTGCCGATAGCTGCCCTCTCCCCACCTCCCCAGTTAGTGGCTTGTATTTTCACTTTTAAAATAATTATTATTAAATGAACAGAACTTCTTAATTTTAATGTAGTTCAATTTATAAATATTTTCCTGTTCTTTATGACTAATGCTTTTCCATATTTCAAAACAAATCTTTCTGTTCCCTAAGGTCGTAAAGATACACTATATTCTATTCAACAAAACATTTGTTTTTTATATTCAGGTTATTATTCATTTAAAATCAATTTTTGTGCACGGCATAAAAGAGAAATCCAATTTCCTAGTAGCTAATTAATTGACCAACACCATTTATTGACTAGTTCCTTCATTTTCTACTGATCTGGGATACCATGTCTAGTTTTCATATAGGTGTGAGACTGTATCTGGGCTCTTTATTCAGTTACACTAGTCAACTTTTTTTCTTTCTCTGTCCTATTCCATACTATCTTTTAAAAAACTTTTTCTTATTGAAGTGTAGTTGATTTACAATGTTGTGTTAGTTTCTGGTGTACAGTAAAATGATTCAGTTATATATGTATTCTTTTTCATATTCTTTTCCATTATAGGTTATTATAAGGTATTGAATATAGTTCCCTGTGCTATACGGTAGGACCTTGTTGGTTATCTAGTTTATATATGGTAGTGTGTATCTGCTAATCTCAAACTCCTAATTTATCCCTCCCCACTATCTTAATTACTATAACTTTATTACAAGCCTTGATATCTGGTAGGGATATCTCCTCTACATTCATCTCTGGGAGTATCTTAATTATTCTTAGCCCTTTGTAATTCTGTAAAGATTTTTGAATGAGCTTGTCAAATTCCTCACAAAATGCTGTTGGAGTTTTGATTGTGATCACTTTGAATTCATAGATCACTTTAAAGGGAATTGATATCTTTACAGTCTTGAACTCTCCCTGTTCATGAATATTATATATTTTCCTAGGGTTTTGTACATCTTTTAATGTCTTTGCTTCATTTCTTCTTATTATAAGTGGTGTGACATTTTTGAAAATTAGGCTTTCTAATTAGAGTTACCAAGTTATAAAATGGCATTTAAAATGTTTGATCTTATATCCAGCCACCTTTGTAAATACCCTTATTAGTTCTCACAGTTTGTAGATTCCTCTGAGTTTTCTCTGTATAGAATCATATCATTAGCAAATGAGAGTTTTATTTCTTCAATTTCAATCTTTTTAACTTTTATTACTTTATCTTATCTTACAGCTCTGGTTAGGACCTCCAGTCAATGTTGAATGTTGAGTTGAAACGGTGATAATTACCTTCCTTGTTTTGTTTCTAATCTGAAATATTTTACCATTCTGAAAACTGTTCACAGTAGGTTTTTGGTAGAGACCCTTTATAAGGATCTCTTTGTAAGATAAAGAATGTTTTCTCACATTCATAGTTTACTGAGATTTCTTTTTTCTTCCTTAAGCTTGAATAGGCATTGGCTGTTATTCAAAACTGTAATGGGAATAATTTCAATAATGAAATTTCTATGTTAAATCAAATGTACATTTTGGAGATAAACTCAGTTTGTTCATGATGTATGTGCATTGTGTAGGATTTTTACATCTGTGTTTATGAGTGAGGTAAGCAAGTGATTTTCCTTTTTCATCCTGATATTATCTAATTTCTTATTAAAAGTCTACCAGCCTAATCAGGTAAGTTGGACAATAGTTCCTCTTTCCTTTTCCTGGGAAGAATTGTTACAAAATTGAAATGACCTGTTACTTGAACATCTGGTGAAACTCACCTCAAAAAAGTATCCGGACTTGATGTTTCCTGTGTGGAAAAAAAAAAACCCTTAAGTTACAAATTCATATTCTTTAATAATTATGGGACAATTTACACTTGCTATTCTCCTTGTGTCAGCTTTTTTAAGTTACGTTTTCCAAAATGTATATTATTACATTGAAAATCAAATATACTGACAAAATCATTCTTAGTATTCTCTATTTGATCTCTTCTTATATCTGTAGTTATGTCCCCTTTCAGTCCTAACATTTACAATTTGTACCTTCTCTCTCTTTTTCTTGAATAATTTTACCAGAGGTCTGTCGATTTTATTAGTCTTTCCAAAGTGCCAACTTTTGGCTTTGTTGGTCTTTGTTGTCATTAATTTTTGCTCTTACCTTTACTATATAATTTCTTCCACTTTTGCAGGGAGAGGATTAATTTGCTCTTATTTTGTTCTAACTTAAATTGTGTGCTTACACCTTTAATTCTCAGCCTTTTATTCTTTCTAGTACAAGCATTTAAAACTGTAACTAATAGAAAATGTATTTTTTCCTCTAATACTACTTTTTCTGCAGATCAAGGTGTGTGTGTGTCTGTGTGTGTGTGCATGTGCCTTCTATTTCTACTGTTTTATTTTCCCTTAAGAAAAATCTTGTTTATGGAAAATTTTAAACTTATAAAAATGTAGATTAATGTAATAAAACTCTATGTATCCATCATCTGGCCTCTAAAAATTATCAACTCATGACTAATTGTGTTTTATCTATACCTTTCCTCACTACTCCCCCACTAAATATTTTTGAACAAATCCTAGACATCTTATTATTTCATGAATATTTGGGTATATTTATCTAAAATATCAGGATTAAAAATATATATATATAGGGGCTTCCCTGGTGGCACAGTGGTTGAGAGTCCGCCTGCCAATTCAGGGGACGTGGGTTCGTGCCGCCGTCCGAGAAGATCCCACATGCCGCAGAGCGGCTGGGCCCGTGAGCCATGGCCGCTGAGCTTGCGCGTCCGCAGCCTGTGCTCTGCAACGGGAGAAGCTGCAACAGTGAGAGGCCCACGTACCACAAAAAAAAAAAAAAAAACACAAACAAAAAAACATATATATATATAACTTCAAAACCATTATTACACCTAAAACATTACAATCATTTCTTACTATCATTAATTATTCAGTCAGTATTCAAAGTTTCCTATTGCTTTGTAACTTATTTTTGTAGTTTGTTTATTCGAACCAGGATCCAATTAAGATCATACATTGTAGTTGATGATACGTCTTTAAAAGTCTCTCCGTCCATGTGTTGTTTTCTCATTGCAGTTAATTTGGAGAAACTGAATGTCTTGCTTGGTAGAATTTTCTACAGTCTGGATTTTGCTGACTGATCACTGTAGTGTTGTGTATGTTCTTCTGTTGTTTATATATTAAATTGGTAGTTAGAGCTAGAGGCTTGATCACACTCTGTGTTGATTTTACGACAAGACTGCTTCATAGGTAGCGTGTGTACTTCCTTTGGGGGACACATAATGCCTGGTCTCTCTCTTTTTGTAATGCTACTAACCAATGATGACTATTCCTTAGATTCATTAGTTTATTAGAAGGGGCAGCAAATTGGAATATTCTAATTCTATCCTTTTGTCTTCTTCTATAAAGAGAAACTTTTCCTCATCAGTTATTTGTTTTTCCTGAGGCACAAGTATACATATAGAAAGGCAGGGTAAATACTTGATCCCTTCCCTTTATTTTACTGAGTTTCAAAGCAAGGACATTAACTTTGAATACGTGCTTTAAAAGCAAATCACAGGACTTCCCTGGTGGTCCAGTGGTTAAGACTTTTCCTTCCAATTCAGGGGGTGCAGGTTTGATCCCTGGTCAGGAAGCTAAGATCCCACATGCCTTGGGGCCAAAAAACCAAAACAGAAAACAGAAGCAACATGGTAACAAATTCAATAAAGACTTTAAAAGCGGTCCAAATCAAAAACAAAAAATCTTTAAGAAATAAAATAAAAGTAAATCACATTTTTATTTCAAAACTACCCCCCATTGATGAAGACGGTTCAGATGGATCTCTGCTCTTGATTTTGCCATCAGAGCACATTTCGAAGACATCAATTTTCTTACTTCATATTTGCATTGGTTTTCATCCCCTCCCAATGAAAAAGGATGTCACACTGGTCACCCAACATATTTACTGATGTAATTCTGTATGCGTGTTGATATTTTCCAAAAATCAAATTCATTATCCAAAAATTGTGTTTTATATTATCAATTATACCATTCAAAATGATATGCAGAATTCCAATTTCTTCTCCATCCCCAAACTCCCCCTTCCTTCCTTCCTTCCATCCTTCTTTCCTTCCTTTCTTGCTCTCTTTGCTTCTACATCTATCTATCTATCTATCCATCCATCTATCTATCAGCTACCTGTTATATGCTCATATGGTGAGATTAGCACATACTACTTCATCTGCTATGGCTCAAACGAGGTGGCCCCTTGTTTTCTGGTGTCAACACATCTGTCAAGGTCACATGATAAACCATTTGAAAACAGGTGCTCCCAGATGTGCTATGATGACTCACTCTTTGCAGCAATACTTCTCGGGAGGACTTTTCCCACCAGGTATGTTCATCTGTAGTTAATCTCTGACACTTAAGACCTCGGTCAAAGCTAGCTTTAATCTAGCTTTAAAGCTAAAACTCCTTAACACATTCTTTTAGCTGTTGCTGCCAAATCATGCACCTTTATTGTGGGTGCTGACCGAGGTGCCTCTGCTGTTAGAATCAGCCTCCCTGACAAACCAACCAGGGTCCTGGCAAATACATCCGCACCTCTTTGGTTACCTTCCTAAGAAGGAATTTTGAAAGAGATATGCTTCGTCAACATCCAAAAAAAATGGTCTGGGCTTCCCTGGTGGCACAGTGGTTGAGAGTCCACCTGCTGATGCAGGGGACACGGGTTCGTGCCCCGGTCCGGGAAGATCCCACATGCCGCAGAGCGGCTGGGCCCGTGAGCCATGGCCGCTGAGCCTGCGCGTCCGGAGCCTGTGCTCCGCAAAGGGAGGGGCCACAGCAGTAAGAGGCCCGTGTACGGCGGGGGGCGGGGAGGCCTAAGCGTCTACTTGCCTTACCGTTACATAACTAAGAAAGGTTATTACAGTAATTCTTCCCAGAGGGTGACTAAATGAATCCACCTCTAGATTTAGAAGCCGCTGACAACTTTTAAATTGAACGTTTCTCAACAGACAGTGGTTTAGTTTTCTTTGTAAGTGTATGTCCTAGCTTCCTAACCAAGATGTTAAGTTCTATAAAGTTGTAAGTTCTTTACATACAGTAAATGTATATTACTATATAGTAATTTAGGATATATAGTAATCCTAAATTACTTAGGGTTTAGAAGAGAGGTGAATGGCTTGATCTACCCTGTTTACATCTCCTTTGTCATGGGAGGTAGCACGTAGCCCAGCTCAGATAAGATGGAACCAAGGATCAACAGCACTTCTCTTCAGCTTGGTCTCTAGACCACCAGCAGCATCACCTTCTGCGAAATTATGAGCAATGCAAATTCACGGGCCCCACCCAGACCTATTGAATCAGACTCTGGAAGCGTGGGAGAGGGGCAGGCAGATCTGTTTTTACAAGCCCTCTGGGTGATTCTTATAAGAACCACTGGTCCGCAGCAGTCCAGCATGGGCAAGGCTATGTTATTTTTGTTTTTTGTTTTTTTTTGCAGTACGCGGGCATCTCCCTGCTGTGGCCTCTCCCGTTGCGGAGCACAGGCTCCGGACGCGCAGGCTCAGCGGCCATGGCTCATGGGCCCAGCCACTCCGCGGCATGTGGGATTCTCCCGGACCGGGGCACGAACCCGCGTCCCCTGCATCGGCAGGCGGACTCTCAACCACTGCGCCACCAGGGAAGCCCAAGGCTATGTTAACATAGGAAATGGGAACCACTTCCACTCAGTAGTCCACCGACCATGCTAGTTTTAAGCTAGATCAACAAGAGAGAATCTGGTGATGATTATTCTGCCCCAGAGTAACAAGAGAGGGGCAATTATTTCTTTAAAAATAGAGAGGTGGAGTTACCTATGAGTGATGGCCCTCCATAATTGATTAGAAATATAGTTGTAGGACCTCAGGCTTAAGATGATGTTTAAAAACAAAACCATAGTTGTCCACTGTTCCGTAGGATTTGATGAGAAACCTAGTTTTTCTTCATCAATGAAAGCAAGAAAGGATAAGCCAAAACAAAAACCAAAAGACAGAAAAAACCCCAACAACCTCACAATAGATACTCAAAGCCTGTCTAGACAGGGCACCTCTACAGGGTTTTGATATGCAAAATAGGACCTAGAGGTGGCTCAGAAAACAACAGACTTATTTGAAACCCAGACTTTCTCTGATGCTCTACACCACGAATAGACAAACATGTTCTGTCCAGGCCTAGATAGTAAATACTTTAGGCTTTGCAGCCATAAGCAACTGCTCAACTTGTGGTGTGAAAATAGCCACAGGTAATATAGAAACAAATGGGCATGGCTGTGTTCCAATAAAACTTTATTTAGTGAAACTAAAACTTATGTAATTTTTCACACGGCAAAAAATGTTATTCTTCTTCCAGTTTGTTTCAACCATTAAAAAATGTAGAAATCATTGTCAGCGTATAAATTGCACAAAAATAGAGGGTGGCCAGATTTAGCCCTTGTTCCGTAATTTTCTGACCCCTACTCTAGACTAGGGGTGGCTGAAGGCCAGAGGAAATATTTTGCACGTGCCCAAGTATGTAGAGAAGAATATATTAGAAGCCAGATAAAAATAATTAATACAAAGTCTGGGAGGGAGACGGTCTCCACCAACTATCTTTAAACAGAGAAACGTAAGGGTTGATGACCACTAATGACCTCCACTTCCTCTTGAGGCTACAGTCAGCCGCAGAAAAGTTTGGGTGCCTCCCCCTGCTTGCAAAGCATTAAGACCAATAATGTAAATAGAAATTCCTTCTTCTGAGGATAATGAAGAAGATGATGACAAAAACAGCAACAAATTAGAGGGAAAGAATTGAAGAATCTGTTAGTAAGACTCTGAAGCATGAACATAGACTCCTATTCCCCCACTTCCTATCTCCCACTCCTATGTGTTTTTGTTCTCTCCTTCCATTGCTTTAAAAAATGTATAAATATACACACAAAATGCAAGCCCCCGCTGCAAACTGATTACACTATTTTCCCAACTTACCTTTTTTTCCCTCAGCAATGTATCCTGCAGGTCACTCCACAGCAGTATATAGAAATGATCTTTATTCCATTTTATAGTCGCACAAATCCCAATTATTATGATGTGGCTTTACCATGGTTTATTTAACCAGTCCATCATGGGTGGACATTCGGATTGTTTCTTCCTTTGCTATCACAAATATAGCCCACAAGTAGCAGCCGTAGTCATTACTGAGCTGTACTTGTATGTGCCAATACTGTGCATTTCACAAGTATCATCTTATTTAATTCTCTTTTTTAATTTAGGTAACATTGATTTATAACATCATATGAGTTGTGAACAACGTTATAACTTGACCTCTGTACACACTTCCAAAAATCTAGCGTGCTCACCACCAAAAGTTTAGTTTCCATCAGTCACCATACAATTGATCCCTTTTACCCCTTTTGTCCTCCCCTCACCCCCATTTAATTCTTGTAGCGATCTTGTGAGAAGGGATTATGATCTCCCCTTTACGCATAAGGAAACTAAGGTTGGGAAGGTTAGGTAACATGCCAAGCGCCAAGCAGCTGTAAGTAGCAGAGCAAGGATGCCTGACATCGTTTCTGTTCCTAGGCACTCAGCCTGCTTCCGCCGCTGATACAGGTCCACGTGGAGGAGCAGAGGAGAGCAGGCGCCTCTCCCAGACAACCCCACACTCTCCCCAAGCTTCCTGGCAGCAGCTCACATTTTTTGCAAACTGACCAAGACCAAGCTTCCTACCTCTTCCAGCTTCCAGTCCTCAGCTGGGAGCTGATTTGTTAAATAGCTGCACGATGTTTGGAAAGTTGCCCAGGATGTTCCCATCCCGACAAAAAAGAGAGTTGAATGGGACAAAACAGAGATCTTGCCTTATCTGCATTCTCTCTGTGTCTCCAAGGATTGCCCTCCGTGTCTCAGGCTAATGTGCTTCCCCAACACATTTTGGGGAGAGGGGAGAAGCCTGAGTGAGAGAGCTGGGCCAATCTCTCCATTCAGAAGTCAGGGACGCACAATGGTTTTCAAACCATTGCTGCCCCTCCCTCCCCCTCCAGGTCTCTACCCTAAAATGACCTTATTCTCTCCCAGCCAATCCGGGACAGGAGGGTGAGTTTGAGGAGGTCAGTGAAGCAGGGAGTAGGGATGATTGGAAGCGCCTTCCTTTGTCCCCCCCAGCCTGGCCTGAATTTGGGTAGAGCCCAGACATCAGAGAATAACAGTCCTGCAGCCACAGGGGGTTAAATGGCGGCAGTGCCTGGGTGCAGATTACAGCAGCCAAGGCAGAAATTGTCCACGAACTGCCGGGGGGGACAGGGGGTACACTGAGGCTGCTGCTCTGTGCTTAAAGCAGTGCTATGGCTTATAGTGCCCGAGAAGGAAGACCTATGTCTGTACTAGATGATGATTTTTAGTGGTAACTGGACAGGAGGGAGGAAAGGAGAAGCTACACATTTCAAAAGTATTGAATACAGTCGATCCTCTGTATCCAGGGAGATTGTTTCCAGGGGCCCCTTGGATTCCAAAACCCAACAATGATCAAGTCCCTTATGGAAAATGGTGGAGTACAGTCAGCGCTCTGTATCCAGAGGTTCCACACCTGCGGTTTCAACCAACCGTGGATCACCAAGTGTACACAATTGGCCTTAAAAATCGGGTCAAATTAACATTCTATTTTTTTGAAACAAAAAACCCTCAAAGTAATAGCTCATACTTATTAAGTGTCTAGGCACTGTGATAAAGAACTTACTTTCATCATTTCAGTTCATCCTTATGATAAATGTAAAAGATACAATTACCATTTTACAGATGTGAAAATTGAGGTTCAAAGAGCTTAAGTGATTTGCTCAAGTTTGCAAACCTAGTGAGCAGAGAAGTCCAGATTCAAACTCAGATCTGCTGGCCGCAAAGTCCAGGTACTTAGCCATTTTACTATGCTGGAACCTGGTCTTTCCTTCCTTTATTCATCCATTCAAAAGATATTTAACATCTGTGCACTAAACACATGGTGGTACAATGATGAGTGAGACAGCCACCGTCCTTGCCCTTATGGAGCTTATCTTCTAGTGGGGGGGAAATAAACAAGTAAATAAGTAAACAACATGGTTAGACTATGATGAATGCCATGCTTCCCATCTAATATTTGAGATAGTTTTAAAATGAAGTATATATTAATCAATGGAAGGGAAGGGGTTCTATATAAACTCTTCTTACATTGAAGTTGTCTATTTAATGTATAGTATTTTAAAGGAGCTCCTTTACACGTAGCTATTTTTTAAAATATGAGTTTTTCCCAGGTTTGAGCCAAAACTATAGTTTCATTATTAGTAGTTTTTTGTTTTGTTAGTATTCTGAATTCAATGTTTCCAAAATCCAAAAAATCCATTTCCAAGGATCCAGGTTTATATAATCTAACTCTGTGAAATGCTTAGGGGGATGTCCCCAGGAAAGGTGAAATTATGCCCTAGGAGGAACAGCAGAAGGAACTATGTAAGGTATTTTAGCCCGAAAGGATGACTCTCTCCCACAGAACATGACCATATTTTCTTCCATGTGTCGGAGTTGTGTGAAAATCTCCCATGAACGAAGACAGGATATGAATTCAACCCGTAATTTGAAAGACAAGTATATCGGATGAAAAGTGATCTAAACCGTATTATTATATTCAACTATTATCATTGTTCTTCCATGTAGTTAGAAGATTTAAATCCGAGCTATCTTTTTTTTCCTTTATGTTCACAAATACCCAAGCGGGAGGGAAGTGGTAGATGTTAGTGTTCCCATCATTTTTCAAACAGCATTTGAATTAAAAATACCTGCCCCCTACTTGTCTGACAGGGACCTGGAGTCTAACTCGATTAGCATCTCTGAACTGCTTTAGGTTTCCCAGAGGTAGACATTGGGTAAACATAAGGCATTACTATTGTTATCATGGTGTCATTATGTTATTGTACTTGTGTGGTTTCTCCCATAAAGCTACATAGGATGGGACCCTAGCCCAGACCGTTATTTGTCTAGTGATTTGAGCACGGATGAAAGAGCCGTACCTGTTGTCTTGTGTTAGCATCGTCACTGTGATTGTTGCTGAATTTATGATTATTGAAGAGTAGACCAATTTTCAAATTCATCTCAACAACCCCAATTTTGTTTTAACGTTTCCTGCGTGATGACAATGGCGCGCTCTTCCACATCTGTTTGATGGCCTGGGGAAAGAGAGCACTTTGGGCTTCTGATATCACCTAGGGTGAAGTGGAGACAGGCAGGATCTCGTAGGATGGTTAGTGGTTTTATCCTTGTTGGGCAAGAGCCTGGTAGAGGGTGCAGGGCACCAGGCCCACTGATGGCCGCACTCGGGTGGGTCATGCTGGTTAAAACCAACTTTGAGTGACTTTTTTGTCACATTTGCTACCTTTTGGAGCCATAAATGGCTATTCTGAAAAAGATTAAGATGGGATCCATTTCAAAAAGGGGAAGGAAGGGTTTCCCTGGTGGCGCAGTGGTTGAGAGTCCGCCTGCCGATGCAAGGGACATGGGTTCGTGCCCCGGTCTGGGAAGATCCCACATGTCGCGGAGCGGCTGGGCCCATGAGCCATGGCCGCTGAGCCTGCGCGTCCGGAGCCTGTGCTCCGCCACGGGAGAGACCACAACAGCGAGAGGCCCGCGTACTGCAAAAAAAAAAAAAAAAAAAAAAGAGGAAGGAAGAAGAGCTGTAGAGCCAAACGGCACACAAGAGAATCATTTTATGAGATTGAAGTAGTTGATTCATCACTAAATAGACCAGTTGGTAAAGCTGTACAGTTTATTTTCCAAATGTATTAATAAATCCAAAGATTTATGTTATTGGTGATAAAAATTTTATTTTGGAGTCTCTGAGTTTCGGACCTGCCTTACTTTATCTTGCTGTATTCTGACAATGTCATACTCAAAGGTCATCTTCATTCCATTGTACTGTTTTCTCCCCCCAGTGAATTCTGCTATTATCAGTCTTCTCTCAACCGAGTTTACAGATGTGGCCATGATTACTTACATTAAAGCCTCACCCTTAAGGTTTGCATTTTCTTTCACTTCCTCCACTGAAAGTCCAACGATTTGTACTACTGGAGAATCTGAAAGACTGTAATTTATAAATACAAGATGATAGGTCCTTTTATCTGCTTCCCATCCCATAGTTGTAGGTCTTTACAGGGCTAAATATCATCACATTTAAATGAAGGAAACAACCTCCCAATCGATGAGCAAGCTTTTCACTGAAAATTTTATTTCTATTCAGGCCTCAGACTAATATAGCCCTGCATGACTTATTAAAACGTGTTTATGGGCTTCCCTGGTGGCACAGTGGTTGAGAGTCCGCCTGCCGATGCAGGGGACACGGGTTCGTGCCCCGGTCCGGGAAGATCCCACATGCCGCGGAGCGGCTGGGCCCGTGAGCCATGGCCGCTGAGGCTATGCATCCGGAGCCTGTGCTCTGCAGCGGGAGAGGCCACAACAGTGAGAGGCCCGCATACCGCAAAAAAAAAACGTGTTTGTAATCAGAGTTATCATCACTCTTTTATTATTCAGTGATTGGTTCTTGGGATGATGTTTCATGTGGTGCTGAGACTGTCATGGGGGAGAAAGTATTCTGTTCTCTGATAAACAAAATAAAGAAACCTTCCCCCTGGTTCTGCCTGTGGAAGGGCCAGGCCACGAGGATGCTGAGGAGGGGGTGTGCGTGGAGGCTGCATAGACCTTGGCTTTGGATGCAAATAATTGAACAAGAAGGTGAATGTGGCTTGAACTGCTGCTTGTCAGGATTCGTGGGAGCGTTTCATGTGCCGCTACAGGTTGCAGCTGATCTGGCCGCGGTTTGTGGCTGAGTGCTTAGAGTGGCACTTTATCAGAACAGAACAAATCTAGGCTGATGTGCATGGTATGAAGGATCCCAGGGAGCCTCGGCACCTCATTCTCTGGCCATTCTTTCCAGTTTTTCTGCTGTTGCACTCCGGATAATTGCAGTTTAATTGGGTGACATGAAATGAAAACTGTGTCCACATTATCCAGGATTATCTCTTTTTCCTGAAACCTGCCACCCGTTGAAAGGAGCCCATTTATCAGACCAAAGAGCTGCGCATGGTGGCTTTTACGAGCAGGGAAGAGTGTGAGAACAGGCTGGGAAAGGGAGAAAGGGAGCTGACAGCTAAGAAAAATTATTTCAGTTGTTTATCATGAGCAAAGTTTATCTGATTCTTTACAAAATGATATGGAGGCCGGCGTGTCGAGCCATGAGTAATGAACATTGACCAAGTTTGTTTCCTCAACTGGCTGGACCCAGCGCTGCCTCTCTTTTGTGTGGGCACAGATCAACTTTAAAAGCTTCTTTCAGGCAGCATGAATGCACTTCATTTTACCAAAAAGAACTTTGTATTGATAGCTAGAAAAAAGGAAGGTTGTTTAAAAAGGAAGGGTAGACAATTGGGACAAAATGAGGAGCTTTCAGTTTCTATTATGAGCATGTCTCTCCATTCTTCCCATCTGTTTATACATTCCCTGCACAATAATGTCCCTCTGCAGTAATATGTTTCCCCTTTTACACTATTCATATTGAAAAAGCCCTCACATCATGACCATGGTAATAAATACCATAGAAATGTGGGTATAATGTCAATTTGCGTTCTGTGAGACGATCAAGGTAAACCAAAGCGCCAGAAGAATATTCTGCTAACCCTCATTCATCATCCTCCAGATCCAGGTGAAAGAAGGACCTTGTCACCGCCTCGCAAACCCCTTCTGTTGCTACTGCATTTGTGTGAATACTTTAGCCTAAGGCAGCAATTGTTAGGTAGAAAGCACAGTCTTTGAAATTGTCTATTGCACTCAAATCCCCGGCTTCACGAGGTCTAAGCAAGAGGCGTTTCTATTCAGAAGGTAATAGAAGGCTTTAGTTCAGTAAGCATAGAGCGGCTGAAGGTTACGGAGGATATTGTGCGTGTTTGAAATAAAAGTTTTCGAATGTCGGAAAACTCATTATCTCTAATGGCAACAGTGAATATGGAGTCAACACCTGGTGAAACAGTCCCAGATGGAGCTCCTGGAGTCCTTGCGTTTGGAGTTATCTATCCGTGGCTGGTTGACTTCAGGATGTCCTAAATGTGCAAGGTGGAAAGCTTTTCATGTCGTGGAATTAAACACTTATCATGTGTCTTAGCTATTTGGGGGATGTACATTGTATTAGCACACATATGAATTCAGTCTTCTCTGCAGTGTCTGGTGTTTAATTTGATATTGACCTTCAAAACTGAAAAGAGGGAAGGCTATAAGTTAACATGAAAGATCAAAATTAGATATTGCACACATATCATGAATACACTATTAATTCTATTCATTGATTTTATATTGAGGTCATATACTCAGCTACCTCTAGAACTCTGGCCTTTCCTTTCGATCCTCTTGAAGTAGATATTAAACTGTCCATAATGTTCCCAAAACAATGACTTTGTATAGAATTTAGATGTTCTCTTTGTGTTTTCCATACTGATCAGGGAGTATGTAAGTTTAGAGAAGCAGGCATTTGGAGGATAGCTGTAATTCCCTTCAGGCTATCTTTTTCTCCTATCTTTTAAAAATTACTAGATAAGACTATCATTTATTTTTAAGACAATAATTTGCAAAATTTTTGAATGAGAGGTATGATTTTCAAAATTTTTGTTCCAATTTGTTATTTTCATTCCAGTCCACCACCTTAAAGAAGCTGAAAGTCAAAAGAGTTGGTTGGTCAATCATAAGACGTCTGTTAAACCAGAGAATGCTTAAAAAATGACATGCACTATCTTAAACATTTTATTTAAATAAAAAATACACAAATATACAAACATTTTGCCATTCTTCTAACATAGAGCCTAGGCATTTTCTTTGTATGTATCCACTCATTGGAGTTCTGTACCATCTTTATTCTATAAATCATAATACATAGTGTGTGGTCTACCAAAAAAAAATGTTTAAAGTCAAATCTCTTTTCCTGTGATTTGTTTCCCTTTATTTTGCACCTCTGCTGTATGTAATTAAATATATTCCCAGGGGCCTCTCTACTTTCACTGATTTTTCTTTCCATGTGAATTATTATCCTTCTATATTTATTTTAAATAATGTGTGATTTATTCAGAAAGAAAAAAGCTACCTGTAAACTATATCTCGTTAAAACTGGGGTGGAGGGGAAGAAAGTTAAACAGGAAGAAATCACATTTAACTTTTGCCAGAAAACAGAAGCACAAAACTAACTCTACTTGAAATCTCCAAACCTTACTGTATGTAGGAAAACTCAGATGCGATGAGAATTCCACAGAGCATCTTCATGTGTTAGGCGAATAGACCACACCTCATCTGATTATCATCTTAATTTAAAATATTAATTTATTCCCTTGATTCTAGAAAGGATCTACCAGTCTGTATGCCACTTACACAGCCATAACCCAGAGGAAGAAAGTTTGACATTAGGGTATTTTGAAAGGGTTCATTCACTTCTTTCCAAATACAGAAAAATAATGTCAGCCTGATTCATCTTGCCTCCTCTGGCAGAAATCACACACACACACGTAGGTGGACAGAACCCCACGTCAGACTGACTTATAAAAGCCAGGAGATGAGTGGTGCAGGATGGGAAACCTATTTGTCAAATAGCCTGTTTACGCTGCCTTCCTCCAGTAAGCAAGGAAGACATCTCGGGTGAAGCTTATAACGAACACTGCAATGCTTTTCTTCACGTTAGGTATCAGAACTCTGGATGTGTGTTCAAATATATTTGTCCTCTGGAAAAGAGGTAGGTACAAGATCGCAAAAAGTGGGGATGTCACACATGGACTGACAGCATATGTATGATTCCTGCCCATCAAGGCAGCAAAAGAGTCACATCCATTCAGACCACACACCTGGATTACCTACTTCCTGTATGCCAGCACCTGGGATGGATACAGAAAAAAGAAAAAAAGAAATCACATAACAGAATAACAGAAGAGAAGAGACAAGCAAACCAACCCAGAGACTCCAGAAAACTCAAAAGTCCGAGTGAGAGGTACTGGAGCTTTCCTACCTCCTTGCTCTATGTGTGGGTTTTAGCCAAATACAGAGTGATTTTTTATTTACTATTTTCACTCAACTGCCCATTCAAAGTTCAACTGGGAGCAGAATGAAAATATCATTTTTTGAATCAGGATAAGGAGACAACAAAATAGTGTACATTTTCCTGCAACTGCAAGGTAATAATTATCTAAGAGAATCATCAGGATGTCTAGGAAGTGGTTATAGATGGTCCCCCAGGGACATGGGCCCCATATACTGCTGCAATAAAACAATACCACGTGAACTCTTTAAAAAAAAGTACTGGAGGACTTCCTTGGTGGCGCAGTGGTTAAGAATCTGCCTGCCAATGCAGAGGACAGGGGTTCAATCCCTGATCCGGGAAGATCCCACATGCCGCAGAGCAACTAAGCCCGTGTGCCACAACTACTGAAGCCTGCACGCCCTAGAGCCCACACACCACAACTACTGAGCCCATGTGCCACTACTACTGAAGTCCACATTCTCCAGGGCCCGTGTGCCGCAACTACTGAGCCTGCAAGCTGCAACTACTGAAGCCCGCACGCCTAGAGCCCATGCTCCGCAACAAGAGAAGCCACCACAATGAGAAGCCTGCGTGCCGCGACAACGAGCAGCCCCCGCTCGCCACAACTAGAGAAAGCCCGCACGCAGCAATGAAGACCCAATGCAGCCCAGCAAAAATTAAAAAGTCTACTGTAAAAAAAAAGTACTGCAAATGAAACAAAAACCACATTCATAATAATAGCTAACATTTATGGAACGCTTGTTATGCCTTAGTATTTCACAACCACCCCAAGTCATAGGTATTAGAAAATTAAGACATAGAAAGGTAAGATGATTTGTCCAAGGGAACAGAATATTATGGATTGACTATGTGTCTCCCCCATCCCAACCCCTTATTCATATGCTGAAGTTCTAACCCCTAGTACCTTAGAATGTGACCTTATTTGGAAATCTGGTCGTTACAGATATAATTAGTTAAGATGAGGGCACCTGGAGTAGGGTGGGCCCCTGTTCCAATATGACTGTGTACTTATACAAAGGGGAAATTTGGACATAAACACACAGGGAGGAGACCATGTAAAGATGAAAGTAGACATTGGGGGTGATGCTTCTACAAGCCAAGGAAAGCCAGGGATGGCCAGTAAACCACTAGACGCCAGGGGAGAGGCCTGGACCTGTTCCTTCCTCACAGCCTCAGAAGGAATCAACTCTGCTGACACTTTCATCTTGGACTTCTGGCCTCCAGAACTGAACAACAATACATTTCTGTTATTTAAGCCACTCAGGTGTGGGAATTTGTTTTGGCAAAGTAACACATGGAATTGTTAGGTGGTGAAGTTGGGACTTGAATCCAGGTCTTCTGACTCAGGCCATAGGCTGGAACCACCATACCATGTCATCATTGCTCTGGATTCTGCGTGAAGTTCTGAGCACCTTAGGTAAGCTCTAATGGAACCCCAAGGCATTTCAGCGTGAAATCCAATGAGACACTTGTTGTCCAGAGCAAAGAAATTCCACTATTACTTGAGGTCATAGGAAGTTAAAGCTCAAAGAGACCTTGAAGATATTCTAGAGCGGTGGTTTTCAAATTGTGTTCCATAGAACACAATATATGAGGCACCTAGAGGTGCCTCAGGGGCTCCTGCAGTGTCAAAGGAGGAGGGGAAGTAGGGAACCTCCAGGGCCCCCACTCCTATTTCACCCTGAACGTTGAGCTTTTGCATGCTTTGAAATTTAGACTTTGACATAAGATTTTTTTAAATTGAAGTATAGTTGATTTACAATGTTGTGATAGTTTTAGGTGTACAACAAAGTGATTCAGTTATTCGCACAGGCACACACACGCACCTTTTCAGTTCTTTTCCATTATAGGTTATTACAAGATATTGAATATAGTTCCCTGTGCTGTATAGTAGGTCCTTATAGTTTATCAATTTTATTTATAGCAGTGTGTATCTGTTAATCCCAAACTCCTAATTTATCCCTCCCCCTTCCTCTCCCCTTTGGTAACCATAAGTTTGTATTCTATGTCTGTGAGTCGATTTCTGTTTTGACATACAATTTTGCTTGAAGAAAGGGTTTTGCAGCTTAAAAGATAAAAAACATTAATCTAGTCCAAATATGTATCTTGCTGATGAAGACACTGAGATCCAAAAAAGCTGAACAAAGTTCTCAGGGTTGTGGGTGAACTCGGCAGAGCCGGGATTGGACGGCACTCTATTCCACTATACCTACTGCTCACTGTAGTAAGAAAAAGAGTGAATATTCCCCGAAAATGAGGATCCCAGGGGGCATGGCTGACCTTAGGATCTAGCCATCCATTGGGATGGTCTTCAGCCACTTTAATAGATAAAAGGGGGCATAGGTACCCTCATTCCCAGGGTGGCTCACCAGGCACCATCCCTCACACCTACATAGGGAAGAAAATGGCCCTGACATGGAAATTCATGCACAGGCTTGGAGTCTAGACATTTCCCTTGTTCATAGCCCAGGTGGAAGCACTTTATGTAATGGGGTTCTTTCTATTTGGCTACCAGTGGGCTCTCCTGATATTTGAGAGTTGCTTCTGATTCAATTACCCCACAGAGTCAGGGAAAATTGGTAATACATAGATAATAATAGGAGGAAGAATAAGCGATGTCTGGAAAAAGAGAACCTCCTTTCAAGCCTACAGATCCTGCAAGTGGCCTAAGATGCCACTGTTTTCTCTTAGAATCTATTTCCATTTACTGATTTACATGGGACTAAGGAAGCTCCTCTGGGGGTGGGGACACTTGAATCCCAGCCATAGTTAGTGGGTAGACATCTCAACACTGGCGGTTTGGGTGAGGGAGAGGTGAGAGAAGCCAGTTGCTGTGCAAAGGGAAGGAGAGGGACGGAACGAGCCAGACTGAGCAACAGAGCCTACGAACTAGACAGAGGATGGGATTCCTGTGTGTGTTGCTACCATGGATGAACTGTTGTTCATGTGAATTGGAAAAGTTTCTTCACTCAACCATTATGAGATCTGGCCCTGCCTTCCTTTCAACCAGAAGAGATTAACTGAACAAGGAGTGTCTGCCCTCTCCCTTCATAAGAGACTGCCAAGCAGTCCCAGCACTCCAAGGACCAAGAACATCATCTGTCCAGTGGTGAATCCTAAAGGGAATCGGCAGCAAGATGGTGCCTCACGGTAATGTTGAAGTGCGACAGTTAGCTTATGGTAGAGCAAAGAACTGTTCCTGAAAATTCTCTTAAAATTCTGGGGCTAAGGCAGCTGTAAGAGAGACCCTTTCTAATTGAGGATAACAGAGAAGGAAGGAATGTTCGACTTCCAACTTCACAAGATCATGGCTGGCCAGCATGAATTGGCAGGTGTCCCCTCTATGAAGGTAGTGGATGCCAACTCAACTGGCACCAGGACTGTAGTGGCTCAGCCAGGGCGGGCTGAATTCCAGCCCTAATAGCCCTGAGGTAGCAGTGGTGTTACTTGGTCAGGGCCAACAGTAGCAGAGCCCTGGTTTGGCAAAAAAAAACGACTATGTTCATTCAAGAAAACATGTAAAACGCCTCTTGCGAATTTGCAGAAAAGTTTGGAGGTGGGTGATCCCCAAGGAGTTGGGTTTCCCACATGTGTAAGTCAGAGAACTTGGATATTCCTGTTGAGATGACTGTACTTGTGTGTACAGGCCAATGAAGCACGGGGCATTTGGGTTACTGGTTACTATTACTTTCTAATGGGCATAATGGCAGATCAACTTGCTACTTAAATACTAATTTCCAGGACCTCAGTGCGAAGAGTGAAATTTTGATTCCTTCTCCCCATAAAGTCTCTATTTCTAAAAATGAGTTCTGGCTTCTAATACAAGGCAGCAGACTAAATACAAATGTTTACCCTACTTTATCCCAAAATACCATTGTGATGACAACAAAGAAAAACAAAAGGGAATAACTGAACTTGAGAGAAAGGGGAAGAAGAAACATCAGCAGACCAGAAAGAGCGATGAATCTCTGGAAGATGGGAAGCAGAAGGACATATTGAGTGACGTCCTGGAGTGCAGCCCGGTTCCTGAAGGAGCAGTGGGCTATAGGAGACATTCCTCCTGGGTGAGCCAGAGAGGCTCCAAGCACAGGGGTGGCAAAGGAGAACAGGAGCGAGTAAAGATGGGGAGAAAGAGGTCTTCCCTGGTGGCGCAGTGGTTGAGAGTCCGCCTGCCGATGCAGGGGACACGGGTTCGTGCCCTGGTCCGGGAAGATCCCACATGCCGCCGAGCGGCTGGGCCCGTGAGCCATGGCCGCTGAGCCTGCGCGTCCAGAGCCTGTGCTCCGCAACGGGAGAAGCCACAACAGTGAGAGGCCCGCGTACCGCAAAACAAAGAAAAAGAAATTCTATTTAGAGCTTTGAAAAGATATGGCATCTATTTTTAAAAATATATTAGGCTGCTATGAAAAAGAAGAACCCAAAGGACAAGGAAGAATCATAAAGTATGATGACTAGAATTTTAAAATTCAATAAAAGGGTAGATGATAATGTTGGTTGTCAGTTTTGAATTTGTTTTTTTTTTTTTTTTTTTTTTGCGGTACACGGGCCTCTCACTGCTGTGGCCTCTCCCGTTGCGGAGCACAGGCTCCGGATGCGCAGGCTCAGCGGCCATGGCTCACGGGCCCAGCCGCTCCGCGGCATGTGGGATCTTCCCGGACCAGGGCACGAACCCGTGTCCCCTGCATCGGCAGGCGGACTCTCAACCACTGCGCCACCAGGGAAGCCCGGTTTTGAATTTTTTAAATAAAATTATAGAAAAGCCCAGACTTAATTATAGTTAAAGAACAGAATATAAAAGTCATGGATGTTGTAGGCAGAGGCAGAAAGGTGGAAGGACAGGTAGTGTTCTCATTTCCTCAAATCCCATGGTAGGAGGTCAGGACACACAGTCTAAAGCTAGTGGATCCCCCCATATAGAGGATTAGTTATGTTATTCTAATTGATAAAATTAATTAGTAGAACTGAAAATAAACATGTGAGATTGGGGGTGGGGTGGAGACAGAGAAGAGAGAGTAATTCAGGTGAGCTTTCCGATCTGTCGTTCGATACAGCTTAAAGTTGACAAGTCAAGAAAGACAGGTATAAGCAACATAAGCAGACGTGTGGAGGTAATCACTAGAAAAAGATAAAAGAGACAAGTGGTTAAAAGTGGTTACCTTTGGCAAATGGGGCTAAACTACAAAGGGGGTGGAAGGTTTTTCTTTTTCTTTTATACCCTTGGATATTTTAATTTTCATTATATTTTTCTTGCATTGAATAAGTTCTGGAAAGACATAAACCGCTAACACTAGTTATTCTGGTGAGTTGGAAAGAGGGATATTTGTGGAAGGGGTGGGAAAGTTTAACATTTTTTTTTCATTTTTTGCTCGCCTAGATTATGTTTTTACAATAGCAATTACTAGCTTCGTAGTAAAATATTTTATTACAATTTTAAATATCACCCTCCCCCATATTTCAGTTGGTTTAGGAGAGGAACAGACCCTTTTCAACTGTAAAGAGACTCTGCACTAATCAGAAAGTTGTAGGCAGTCTATCCACAACTCTGGTGTGGGGACTGTGAACTTCAACTTCACCACTAACCATGTCTATTTTTGTACAGAACTGTTCTCAGAGGATGCTGTGTCCCACTTCCTGTAGGCATGCTTTACAACTTTAATTGATTAGTTTTGCCAATGTAACTTATTGCATTATTATGTCCTTTAAAGACCCTGTAGGTGTACACTATTCTTTTCGGGTGCTATCACCCAAGGACATTTTGGTGCAAGATTTTTAAAGAGTTATGTTTAAAGTGCAACAGTACTAATTTTTCAACACTGTTAACTTTTAACAATTTATTTCAAGCTGTGATGTGTATGAGTAAAATTGAATGCCAGAGGGTTAGCTTTTATGGGTCTTGTTTTAATAATCATATGGAAATGTTTTTATTAATACCATTTTGTAACCGAAGCCATGACTTTGACTGATTTAGTTTAATGACCATATAACTTCCACAGATATCAGGACCTACCATAGGCCAGAAAAGATTGGAGAGTTCAGAAAAGAGTAGCTGCAGGAAGCAAAAACACATTTTTACACATTTTTTCACTTTAAAATGTTTCTTCCTTGCTAGAAAATAAATATTATTTCTATTTCATAGCTGTCAAAATTGATGAGATCACATGACCCTCCACTTTACTCCAGTGGAAGTCCCCTGAGGGCCGGGGTGGTAGGTCTACTAATTTCCCTGGTGCTGGGACCGAGGACATTGAATAAATATTTGTTGAATGAATAACTCTATATACGAATGAATGGATGAATGAATGAGTCATAGATAGACTTCAGTTTCAAAGTCTCTAACCGGTTCTCATGCAGAAGCCCACACCACCTCTCCTATCACAGCCACAAGATTACCAAAGTTAAATCTTAAATGTTTAAGGCCTCCAAATGCATAGACTGACCCCGGAAGACTTATTTTCCAGTTTTGATCAAACGAAGCCATAGGGACTGCCTCACCTCCTCCATGAGTGGCGTTTATGACAAATAGATTTCATATGCTAGACAATCCATTCTTAAGTGTGTGAATTTATTTCAAAGTTTAGATTGTAAATAGGGCACCATGGAAACCATAAAAATGAAGATACGGTGATTTACAGGAAGATGTGTGTTTAAATCAGAATATCACCTTAGGTGAAAACGTATCACCAACCAAACAGATTTTATCAAGGGGCAGATTCAGAGGTAATGATGGGCTGACTGCTGTGAGAGATAAGCTTGAGTAATGGCTGGCAGGTCTATTGAATTTGGACATTCATGAGGATTTCCTCCCAGCAGTTCCTTCTAGAACATGCCCCAAAGGGAAAACTGCTCTACCAGCCTGATATCTGTGAACCTCTGCAGCTTTGCAATGAAGTTTTTAAGAGAGCAGTACTAAAATCAGCTCAACTCCTCTGCAGCCCCCATTTCCCCAGCAGCATCACAGACCCCTCCTACCAGGGATGGAAGTGGAAATTACTTATCCCAGGGACCCTGAACACCATGACAGAACTGGAGACCCCCTTTCCCACAGCTTGAAGGGCAGAGAGGATGTCCTGGCCTCAGACTTTCCACGGGGCCCCTTCTTCGGGTGTCCAACGAGAACATGGCAACATGCGTCTTGCCCTGCCAGGACCCCTTGGTTTGTCCTCCATAGCCTGGAAGCCTGTTGGTGGTATATCTTGGAGAGAAACACGAGATCAGTGATAAGCATTCTGAGTTGTATTCTACCTCCTTCCTCACTGTCCCATCCCTTAATCAATAGCTAGGGGGGATCTGACAGGTTTACCTCTGCACAGAGGCTCCTTGGCAGTGCTCCAATACATACAAGAAGGCACACCCTTAAATATCATGTAGTCCAAGTGCTACTAAATTAACTACAGCGTTTATCATAGAACTATTTACAAGGTAAAATCATGCAACGTAAAACATTAAAGAAACATGATTACACAGAAACAGAAGGGAGAACGTAGGGTATCAAATACAAAGCACTTGATGAATCAGTTGGCTCTGACAACTGGGTTAGTTAGGTTTACGCAGATGAGCACAGAGTTGGAGCCTACCTCCTTGGGAAAAATCAGGCATCTTGGGATCTAGGGGGCTTGCTAGTTCTTTATTTTCTCTTTATTTTAGCAATAAAAGCAAATACATTATTTTTCTCTAAAGGAATGGAGCCTTCCCATAGAATCATTGCAGTTGTCAATCATTTGTATCTCTCTAAATCACAATGAAGGATATTACTAAGTGTTAGCAACTGTGATAGGATCTTAGTGCATAGACTAAATACCCATCTTATCCTTTAAATTAAAGGAAACACTACTGGCTACTTTGCAGTATTTCCTGTACACAACTTCCAACAATGTGCAGGGTTTGTTTAGAATGATGAGGACTTTTGTTGCACCATTCACTCTGTCTTATTCATGTCTCTAAATCACTCAGAACAAGATGTTTAGACTCTATTAATTCAATTCACCCACAGAGCGACTATTGTCTCCTTCAGTTTTTAAGGCTTTTCAAGTATGTCTCCAATTGGACATCCTCCTATTTTGATCCTATTCAGCCATTCACTCAAAAGACAGCAACTCCATTCTTCCAGTTGCTCAAGCCCCAAATCCGGAGTCATCCTGATTTTTCCCTTTTTTTCACATCCCACGTCAAATCCTTTAAGAAGTCCTGCTGGGTCTACCTTCAGAATATACCCAGAAACACATGGGTTAGTTAATTTCCCAGAGCTTCAGTTTTCCCATAGGCAATATTGGGATAACAGTGTTATACCCACCCCGCAATGGGAAGATTAAATGACATTGCAATAATGTAGGATGGTGACTGTCCATTAAGTGTTCACAAGTAGTCTATCACCATTAACAGGCTTACACAGCAACTAAGGTTATATGGTATATGTCATACTTTTGTGAAATGCTGAAAGATTCAGATGAGTAGTAAGAGATACCAATAAAGCATCAACTAATGAAAGAAATGGTAGTTTGGTAAAGAACATGAAAATAAATCCAGTGGTATTTGAAGTTTGGAAAATAAAATTAGCCAAGAGAAGCACTGATGTACTTAAAAAGACAAATAAACAAAACATTAAAAAATAATGTTGGCAGACAGGTACTTGCACATCCAAGCCAAGGAAGTTCATGGAAAAGCCAAAATAAACTTATGAATTTTGGCAAACTATTATATTTTAAAAGAATACACTCAAAATCTGAGCACCTGTCATCACCCGAGTTTATGAGTTAATTTTTGGAAAATTCTACTTCCCCACATTTTCTGAATCTTCTATAAAGAATATATGTAACTTTTACTGTACAGCAGAAATTAACACAACAGGGCTTTCCGGGTGATGCAGTGGTTAAGAATCCGCTTGCCAATGTGGGGGACATGGGTTCGAGCCCTGGTCTGGGAAGATCCCACATGCCAGGGAGCAACTAAGCCCGTGTGCTACGACTGAGCCTGTGCTCTAGAGCCCGAGAGCCACAACTACTAAAACCCTCAAGCCTAGAGCCCGTGCTCCGCAGCAAGAGAAGCCACTGCAGTGAGAAGCCTGCGCGACCCAACAAAGACCCAATGCAGCCAAAAGTACATAAATAAATAAAAATTTAAGAAAAAGAAATTAACACAACATTGTAAATCAACTATACTTCAATTAAAAAAATCTTTTAAAGAATATATGTAACTTTTAAAATAGTATTTTAAAAATACTTGCTTTAATGAAAAGGTAACAGCAGCTCTATATTTTTGAGTTAACAAAGATTCTAATAAAAGAATAAAACACTTCAGGTTTAACCTAGTTTGCATTTATTATATTAAAGTGTGAAGTTCTCAAAGGTTAGAAGTTGAGCCAGTTTCCACCCAAGAAAATAAAATCTCAATTTACTTGTAATTTTTAAGGTAAGTGAAAAATATCAACTCTTAGGAATTAGTAATTTACACTTATTTTTTAAAGTGAAACTTATCCTTCCATGTACATGATGTTATACCAGGTCTCTGGGGGATGAAGTTGGTGTGGGGAGGCACTGTTTTTATAATGTGTTTTGTTGTTTGGTTTCAGCTTGTAAGTTATATTATTAAATATGTTTATAAAATTTGGGGTATATAAAACTAATAACAATAATCCTCAGTATGGTTTTTCCCATAGATTTGCCTTTGAAGTGCAGTGCTGTGGTTTAGGTAGTCTCAAGTCTATATTTATTCTATAATTTTAAAACATAAAATTTAATAACTTAATAGGAGCAACTTGAACGGTAATTTTAATTGTGAAACTGCTCTTCCTCTTGACATCACGATTCAATATAGTTAGGCTTTGAAAATCAGGGCACCAAAAAGGGCAGGTGCACTCAGATTCTATTCTCAAATACTATTTTATGACAAATGATTTTCATGGCCTTTGCCCTTTGTCCCTAGAGCTCTCATCAGGTGTATCAGTAGCCTGAACTTGCTGGGAAGTATCCCAATGAAACAGCATCAATCCTGTGCTTACACTACATTGGATGCTTTCAACTGTGTAGGGATGAGATAAGAAATATGCATTCTCCAAGTTCAAAAACATGTATTGAGCTCCCACTCTGAGTTCTTTCAAAAACATGTATTGAGCGCCTGCTCTGTGCCAGGGACTGTGCTGGTTGTTTCTACCCACACTGCATCATTCAATACCTGTGAGTATTAAATCCAGGAGCAAGGAGTTAAGACCACCATATTCCACAGAGGGACAAAGGAAGTAACAGTATCAGTCTTTGAACCCCAGTCGTCCAATTCTAAGCCTACTGCACACCATTCAAAAGCTGGGGTGAAAATGAATTTAGGAAGAGGAGATGGTGTAACCAAACTATAAGCCACATTCCAACAGAACACACAGCAGACCGGGATAGCCTATCGTTCTGAAGATAGGAAAACAAAATAAATTGAGGTCTTGCAGACTTGTTTGCAGGGATGCTGGTGCCTTATGCCATTAGACTGCTTTGTTCCCAACTCTCTTGTGGTGATCCTCAGGCCGACGAGAAGACAGAATCAGGGAGGGGAGGGCTCTTCTCTAAATGGAGACCCACCCCCATTACAAGACCACCACTGGAAAGGGAGGGCATATTTCAGGGTTGAAAGCCTTGTACAGCCCCTGTTGGTGGGAGGGATGGGGAAGCCCACAGGCTCAGCGGTCCAGGTGTCAGGGTAAGTTCATGTGCAGGATCAGGCTATAAGCAGCAGAAACGTGAGGCCCAGTTGATAGTTTTTTGGGTGTTAGAGCAGATTCAATTTGTTTCTTTCAACAGGAGTCTTGGTGCTGGCAGTAGGCATTTGCTTGGTAGAACAGGAAGGGGTAGAAAATGGCCTTTTGTTTAATCGCTGAATGAAAGAAAGGTCCTGATGAGACTCATCCTGCCTATTGTGAGGATATCGGTGAGGATATTGACCATTACACTGCACAGAAGCTAATTTTCCTAGGCAGAATTTTTCCCCCCAGTCTTAGTATCAGAAATAGTTTACTACGGATGCTGTGAACCATGTCACTGGTCAGGGTTCCCACTTCACTCTGGAACTTAAGGAAAGATGAGAGCCACATTGAGAGTCCACATTATCAAGTACACAGAATTTGAAAGTAAGTGTTTTTATATTAGCCTCCTTCCTTCCTAACTCCTAACTTTTAATTTCTCATCTAAATACATTTTCTTTTATGTGGTTATATTTTTGGAATCTCCCTAAATGGCCTCGGGTCCCTTTGGAAACAAGGCAAGAGACAGATGCACACACATATGTGTCCATGCAAAGATGCTGCTGGTCGGAGAAGGTCCACAGGGGTGAGGGAGGCTGAGCCCAGAGTCTGGCCTCCCCTCACTGGCATCCCCCCTGAAATCCCTTCTATAGGAGGCCTGGGAGTTTGCATCTCGCTTTCTAACACCCTCAGAGGAAGTCATCAATCTGATGATCAAGTGAGACAGTTACAGCGTTGGATTTGGAGCCCACTGGGGGGAAGATGTGAAATCACAGAAAGGGTGTGCGGGGGGAGGCTCCCACCTGGCTGTGACCGTTCCCTCTGTGGATCTTGACTCTGCTACGTCCCATGTGTGTGACCTTGAGGAGATTCCCTAACCTCCACTAGCCTCAGTCTGCTCATCTCTAAACAGGAGTAATAGTTCTCTACATAACAAAGTTGAGGTATAGGAGGTAATATTTACACAATACCTACTCTAGTGACTGGTTCATAAGAAAGTAATAAATATATATTAACATTATTTAATCATCATCATCAACCCAGATAAGAAAAATTGACGTTTACAGAGCCTCAGTGACTTCATTTGATATATGTGTATATATGTGTGTTTATATGTGTGGATACACACATGTATGAATATATATATAAACACATATACACACATGTATATACGCACACACACATAACATCTCTTAAGCTGTCTATTACAATAAGACCCATCTCTGTCCTCAAGGGTCTCACAGTAATGCAGAGAAACAGATCTGTAAGCAAGTGTGTTCCTATAAAACAGAGCTGTGAACAAGGACCCTGGAAAAATCGTGAAGTTGGCAGGACCAGGGGAGCAGGGCAGATTGCAATTAGCTGAAGCAGAAACGGAGGAGCACCCAGCCTCCTCTTTCAGATGGGACTTTTGAAGTGTGGCTATTCACGTATGTTTGGAACCTACGAGAAGGGAACAGGCTAAATGTACTCCCCTACTCCTGGATACTATGCAAGGTCTGGCCCAGGAGAAGCAGAACCCTCATCCTCCAGCAGCTTCTGCCGACTGAACCCCAGGGATCGGACAGGGTGTAGCAACAAGGTGGGGGCCCCCAGCCTAGCTGTCCTGGTTGCCCACTCCCCAGCCTGCTAGGGAGGAGCCTCCAATGTAGGCCTGGCTTCTCAATGGCTCTACCAAGCACCCCTGAAATTCACTGAGGAAGGAAAGCAATGGAGAAGCATTTGTAGTTATCAAAGTAAGAAACGTACCTCTTGACATCAGGAGCACATGCTCCAGAACCTTCTTCCCATATATCCTGCCATGCATACCCTCCCCTACTCCCCACCAGGTCCCAAATTCCTTCCCCTCAAACACATAGAAATGCACAACAAAATTACTGTTTGGTGTTTTATCCTAGAGTGACTTGCTCTCTTTATTACATTAAAATAAGTAGACATTAGTTAATGCATTCCTGGAACTCTCAAGAAATTCTTTTTCTAGTGCTTAAAATCTAAATCCCAAGTGCATCTTTTTCCTATTTTATGGCTCTCAGAGATACAGAATAGTTAGCCATTTTCTTCTGAGAAGGGCTCTTTGAATGTGGCAACACTGATTTTCACAAGATCTGTTGAGACTTGGACTTCTTTGAAAGAAAAATTACTGGTTGACACAAGGCATTATGAATTTACTTACAAGAAATATCTGATGAGTCTTGCTTTATACATACTTACAAACGTAGGCGGACGCACATATTATAGCTACACACTTCTAGCAATATCATTGGATTACCAAGTTTGAATGGGCTTTAAAAAAAAACTGTCTATAAGAATCAAGAAATTAATACATTTTTATCCATCTCACTTATTTCTAAAATGTAAACCTTTGCTTTATATATTTCCTAGAGAAATTTTACAATTTATGATTATTTTAAAAGTGAAGACCAAAATAGACTAGAAAATATTGGAGGAAAACCAACAATTTAAAAGCAATTGGAAATAGAGACACAGATGTAGAGAACAAACGTATGGACACCAAGGGGGGAAAGTGGTGGGGAGGGGGGATTGTGGTATGATGAATTGGAAGATTGAGATTGACATATATACACTAATATGTATAAAATGGATAACTAATAAGAACCTGCTGTAAAAAAAATAAATAAAATTCAAAAAAAATAAAAGCAATTGGAATGAAGATAATTGAGTGTTATTATGTAGATATTGCAATAAAACAATATTTGCTTTGGTGACTCATAATAACATTAGGCATTTGAACTGAAACCAGTGAAAAGTTATGTGATGGGAAAACAACTGATCTTGGTGGTTTTTTTTTTTTTTTTTTTTTCCTGTGCACGGGCCTCTCACTGTTGTGGCCTCTCCCGCTGTGGAGCACAGGCTCTGGACCCGCAGGCTCAGCGGCCATGGCTCACGAGCCCAGCCGCTCCACGGCACGTGGGATCCTCCCGGACTGGGGCACGAACCCGTGTCCCCTGCATCGGCAGGCGGACTCTCAACCACTGCACCACCAGGGAAGCCCTGATCTTGGTTTTTATGTGCACATTCTCCTTTCCTGAAGTTTCTTCTTGTTAAATAAATTTCTGTATACCTCTTAAATAGTTTGTGTTGCATCATGGCAAATTAATAGTTTAAAATAATTATTGACAAATGTAATATGGCTCTACTAAATAGTTCTATGCAATTTTAGCCATATTAATACAAAATATAACAATATATTTAAGAAAAATATGTAAGAATCATAAGTAAATCTTCTGATATTGTTATCAGACTTTTAAAATTGATTTATAGCAATATAATTTTCTTTTCTTTCCTACAGCTTTGTTTGAAGAACTCTGCTTGATTTTATTCTATTTAACTCAACTTAATATTTAGCAAATCACCACATATTAGAAATGATAGAATTTTGTGGTTATAAAGGGACTTAATAATCATGACGTGGGAATTGAGGGTAGATTTCCTTAAAGACTGAAAACCAGATCTTTTCCCTCTAACAATTGGTTGTGTATACCCCAATCTCTTAACTATGGCTTATTAAATGTTTAAGAAAATCTGTATCATAAAATTGCTATAGAAGGCCAGATAATATTCTAAAAGATCAAAGTAATACATCAAGTGACAATTTGAGAAAAACCACATTGCTTCTGCATTCGTGTGTGTGTGTGTGTGTGTGTGTGTGTGTGTGTGTGTGTGTGTGTGTGTGAAAATACTACTGCAATAAAAATTTTGGTGATTTCCCATACTATTAACTAATAATTTATCAGAACTAACTTTTCTAGACTGATAGTTTTTCCATACTAAAAAATAGCAACATTATTTACTTAAGTGTTGATTATGATCTCAGATTTCTGCCCAGAGTTTAGTTGCCCTAAACACTGATGTATGATATAGAATAGTTGAACCTGATCAGCCTGTTCATTTACTGAGTGAACAGACAGAAGAAATTGTTCTAGAAACTGATGAAGTCTGATGGACCACATTCTGTAGTTGAAGGAAAAGTAAAAGTTAGGTCATTTTTTTAAGCAATTTAAGCAAAAGTGATAGTGGATCAGAGCAAAAAGGGCACAGGAGAGAAGAACAGAGTGCTGAGAAGAGGGAACGTACTCTGAAAGATTTATGCCGCCGCTCCTGGTGCTTTAACTTTGGAAACCTGGCTCTACTATGGCAAATGGGCAACATGTTAAATATCCTTTTAGAATCTAGGTCCATTGTGGTTTCCATCAAATTCCACAGCCTTTCGGGAACACCCATTCATTCAGGGGGTTTAACCCATCTATTCAGTGCACGCCATTATCCAAACTCATTCATTCCAGATTCATGACTGGGAGATATTTAGTCATATTTGCTCAGTATCCTTTCAGTTATACAGTGAGGCTTAACTATCAGAAAATCTTTAAACCAAGCACAGTTTATCTTAGACAGTTTTCATAGCACTTCTTACTGTCTATTTATTAACGGAAGCACAGCCATTGTCTGGCCGTCTATTGATTGTGGATGAATGCTCATTGTCTAACTCAGTGCCAGGCACACGGAAGGAGCTTGAAACATATTTGTTGAAGGAATGGAAGAATGAATATCACACACACACACCCTTCCTCTCATCCTCCTCTCTTTCCATGCCTGAGAGCCAGTAGCAAGGGGCAGCATCCTCTTTGGGACACAGCTCTTAGCTCAGACATGTCTTTAGACTGAAGAGCCATCTTGGACCCATTGTCTCAGGGCCACAAGTCTATGGTGGCAACTCTTTGCACAAACAATTGAATCCGTATCCATCTAATTATTAATAGATGATAATGTATTACTATATTTTCCCCTCCATTATGCCCTCTGTAATGACAGTGACTTAATTCAAGGTGGGATGGAAAAGCCACTCAGAGCTAGTTACCTTCTCCACTGAATTCCCTGAATGGTCATTACTCTTCTGCCCGACTGTCTGTGCCACCTAAACTGGAAGCTCCTGAAGAAGACAATATTGTTTTAAAGTTATGTTTTAGTCATCTGTGTAAACTCTTAACACAGCTTTTGGTCTATCAGGAAATAATCTTAAGAAACCACTTCCTGAAAGGTTGTGATGTATCTGGTACATCACATCCACTCTCCGGTCCACAATCCAGACAATGGGGAGACATGAGGACCCTCATTTCCAGATAAGACATCTGAGATTCTGAGGGTTTAAGTAACTTGTCCAGGGTCCAGGAGATGTATGAGCTAGGACTAAAATCCAGATCTACACAACTCCAAAGCCTTGGTTCCTCCCACTGCACGGTGCAGCCATCCCTATATTACGGATGCCTTCCACAGACTCTTTTTGAGACGTGTTACATTCTAGGTACTTAGGGAACAAAACAGCATTACAATGTGGTCATCCTCAGAAAGCTTGTATCTTGGACATCCTTGGCATGCTATGTGATTGGACACAAGATACAGGCCAGTGCCTACCACGGTATAAGAGCTCAATAAACACTAAATTACAGAATGAAATCCTCTCGAACAGTTGGAGAAAACAGAAGTGTCAGGACCCTGAACATTACCAGGACTACGTGGATAGAATTATATTTTGATAAGGAAGTTACTGGTCATAGTTGAAATAAACTTCTAACGCAGGATGACCATGGAAAGGAGCCAGCCTTGTCTGCTCTGTGCTACCATTATTAACCCCACAGCGTTTCTTAATCATGGGTGCTGAATGAATATCATAGTGATGATTATGCAATGCAGTGGAATGCTGTCCCAAATGAGTTGGTGAGTTCAGTGGTTCAAGTCCGTGCCATAGACTGGCTTCATAATCACTTTCCAAATGCTGCATGAGAGAGTCAAACACTTATTTTTTACCTGTTGCTTTTGTGAATGAGGATTCTTTACTAGGGAGGAAAACAAACCTTTAAAATAGTTGTATATCCAACTTCAACTGCAAGTGTTTTCACTGAGGAACGAGCTCAGAAGTCAAGGACAAACTTGTACCTGGATGCTGGCTTGGTTCTTTTGACTTCTTTGAGAGGTGCAAAATTTTTTTAACAGACTTTTAATTTTAGCGTAGTTCAGACTTACAGAAAAGTTGCAGAGGTAGTACAGAGAATTCCCACACAGTCCTCATCCAGTTTCCTCTAATGTTAACATTTCACATGACTATGTCTCATTTATCACAGTTATGGAAAGACTGCCCACCTGGTAACAAAAATCTGCCCCAATGATGGGCCTTATACAGAGGCAGTGACTAAGAGGCACAAGCAGAGCCTTAAATGTTTAGGGAGTTTAAATGTAAGGAGTTTAAATGTAAGGGAGTTTAAATGTAAGGTAGAGAGAAAAGAGTTCAAAATGGACATGGGAGAGTGACTGAGTAGTACAGAAGTCTGGAAGTAAAAGCCACAAAGCAAATAAACTGAATTCAAATCGACTGAATATCTATGTGAAAAAATGGAATCGTGACAGCTACCTCACACCATACACATAAGTTAATTCCATCTGATTTTAGATATACATGGGAAAATTAAAACAGTAAAACTGCTAGAAGATAACATAGAAGAATATCTTGATCACAGAAGAGGCATAGATTTCTTAAGTGAAACATAAAGGAAAATATTAATAATGTGAACCTCATTGAAATTAAGAACTATTGTTCATGTGAAGACACCATTTGAGAGTAAAGAGAAAATATTTCCTGTTAATATATTTTACCAAATACTTATATCCAGGATATATAAGGAGCTTCTGTAAATCAATAAGAAAAAAAAAAAAAGACAACCTAAATTTCTAGAAAATGAACAAAAGACTTCCTAAAATAAGGAAAGCCAAGTAGCAAATAAACATATGAGGTGCTCAACCTCATTACTCATCAGGGAAATACAGATTAAAGCTACAATGTGATACTATGTATACCCACCAGAATGACAAGTTGTTTTTAAACCAAGGGTTCTGAATATGGAGCATGGATGTGGAGCAACTGGAACGCTCGTGCACTTCTGGGGGACCTGTAAATTGGTTTACTACTTTGGAAAACAGTTAGACCATACCCACTAAAGCTAGTTGTATGTATAATATATGACCCAGCAATTCCGCTCCTAGGAATATACCCAATGGAAATGTGTACACGTGTGCACCAAAAGAATGTTCAAAATGTTCATAGCAACACTACTCCAAAAATTTTAAATAACTTAACATTGAAAATAACCCAAACATTCATTAACAATAAAAATGGATAATTTTATTGTGTGATTTTTAGCATAATAAACTAATGAAAATAAAACACAGCTAAGCAGCACAATATGAATGAATCTTACAAATGTAATTCCAAGTAAAATAAGCCAAAAAAAAAAAGTACATATTGTATGTACTTATTTACATTAAGTTCAAAAACATGCAAACCTAATTTATTATGATCGTAGAAGTCAGAGTGGTGGTTACTTTTGGAGGATAATGACTGAGACGGGGCATGAGGCAGACTCCAGGGTTCTGGTAAATGTTCTATTTTTCTAATTCAATGGTTGCATCGTTGTTTTCTCTTTGTAAAATCCATCCAGCTGTACACTCATGATTTGTACACTTTTCTGTACGAACTTGTAGAACCTGAATGTTAGGGTCAGAATATGACACTAATTGGTGAAAAACCTCCAAGTGAAAAGTTTATGAAACTTGTTAACCTATGTTAAAGTGATCCAGAAAGCATATATTAATGGCCTTAACTTTTAATAACAGAATAAAGATGATAAACAATGGGTCACAGATCTCTTTATTGATAAACACGCACAGTTAGGCTGCTAAAAGCCTGAAAACAGTCAACTCTGGCACGTGTGGCTGCAGTTCCATCCGTTAGGCCTGAGAGAAGAAGAGGAGACCACATCTTGGCTGCAGTAGCTCTTGTTCACCTGAACCCAGAGGATCCCAGTGACCCCCATCTCTTGTAATCCCAAAGACAGTTGTGTAGACACAGAGACAAAGAGAAGCTAGGTCACAAGGATGTCACTCTAGAACCACTCCGGTCCCCTAATCTGTTTCCTTGCTTCTTTCCTCCCCTGACAATCAGTGCCCATCATCTTAAGTGACCCCGGCATGTCATTATTTTCTAAAATCTTAAGGAACCTCACTAAAACCGAAAGTGATTAGAGTTGGAAGAAGGAAGATTCTGAATTAGATCCTGTAAAGGAAAAACCTGGAAACATGTCATTTTCACAAGCATCCCTAATCATCATGGCACTGATCAACATCCCTTGTCTCCTCTGAAGGAGTTCCATTCCTCTACAAGGCAGAGGCTTCTAAAATGGGCTTATATTCTCCATTTATTCACTGTTGAAAATTATGCTCCAATAAATACTTTTGACCATTAACTTTGGCCATCTCTGATTATTCCCTTTGGACAGATTCTTAAATGACAAACTAGTGTAAAAGGCATGAACATTTGCTTTATTAAAATGTTTAAAAATATGCATTATTTCCAGCTTGCTCTCTTAAAAAATTGAACCAATTTTAGACATGCAAATATTTAGTGAGTGTTCTTTTTACTACATCTTCACTAACATTAACATTTTAAATGTTTGTTTAGTTGATACCTTAAATAAGGTATCAACTAAGCAAACATTTTCTTTGTTGAATTTCTATGTTGATGAGAAGAACACCTTCCCCATTCAGACAATCAGTATCTCAGCTTAGCTAGCTGCCACCGGGCACGACGATGGACGTATAGAGGTCCTTGGCTACCTGGGGGCACCAGTGGGAAAGCTTTGTAGGACAAACCTTTCCCTAATGATTTTCTTTGGGCCAATTCTAGATATCCATCTTAAGTCCATCAAGTAAATGAAGAATAATCCTGAAATATATCTTAAATCCTTTTGATGAAAAGGTAGACTCTGTCATCTTCATATTTAATACAAGTGAATTAACTAGAAGCCATTGGAATCTGCTCATGTGTTGAGCGCAGCAGGGCTGTGTGCTTGGCTAGTTTATAGGATTCCGCTATTCCTGTTTTGTGTTCCCACCCCCATCCAAAAAAGACACACATCTCAATGTAAAGTGCACTGGGCCCAAATCCTGTACTTACCTTTATTTCATCACACCGACATGCAAATGTGACCACTCCCTGTTCCCCATTTCCAACCACAGCCAATCAAGCTGGGTACCTGCCAATCCAGTTCCTGCTCTTGGTGGAGAAGAGACACAGACTGCACGATGGAAGACCAAGGGACTTTGGGCCTGAGCACTCGGGTCCATTTGGGTACCTCGTTTGCCCTGGGCATAGCCATTAGCAGACGGGAACTATGGAACTAAATTCAGAACTATTACCGAATGCAAGTAAGGACATCCAATTCTCCAGTCCACTCACATTTAATTACTTTTATTCTTAGTCCCAGGCTGCCTTTCCCCGACAGTCAGCAAGCTTCTGAGTTACCACTGCCTCCCCTCCCAGCCAACATCATTACAGAGGAATGTACACTAGCTGGAAAACAACGTAGTTCAAAAATAAACATTTAAAAGCCAGCTAAAATTTTTCCAAAACAATAATAAAGTCAGCTTAACAGTCTTCTGTTATGTATTTTAGCTTGGTAGCACATCAGCATCAATTCCCAAAAGCAACTAAGGACAGACTCTATTAAACCAATGGATTTAAACATTTTCCACTTCAAGTTTTGCTTTGTTTTTAGTTTGCCAGTGTGTCCGCCAATACCGAAATATGACACTTTACTAATGCTGCAGGCAGGTAAAAAAGTAATCCATATTCATTCGTTCAAAAATTATTTATTGAATGGCTATTGTAGAGTTTGGGCTTGGCAGGGACCTCTCCTGCCTTGGTGCTGGCCAGAAGGAGGAAGTAGGACATGGATTCAGCACATAACACAGTGTCCAGCGTTTAGGGAAGCTCTGCGAATCATTTCTGAATTAACAACAGAGGGTAGTGGGCTCTGTGCTAGGTGCCCGGGATTAAGAGAGAGATGTTTTCAGGAGGATCAGAGTCTAGAGGCAGAGAAACAGGCTTTAAGCTAATTTTCCAGGCTTTCCTTAGGAAACTGGGAAAACAATAACCAAATCACAAGGATCAGGAGATATGGTTGCCAGACCTGCTTGTGTCACACACCAGTATGGTGCCTTCCGACCCAGTTACTAGGGTCCCGTTTTCTCTTTTTAAAAATAAGAGTGCAAAAAAAAAAAAAAAAAATTGGGCTTCCCTGGTGGCGCAGTTGTTGAGAGTCCGCCTGCCGATGCAGGGGACACGGGTTCCTGCCCCGGTCCGGGAAGATCCCAAGTGCCGCGGAGCGGCTGGGCCCGTGAGCCATGGCCGCTGAGCCTGTGCGTCCGGAGCCTGTGCTCCGCAACGGGAGAGGCCACGACAGCGAGAGGCCCGCATACCGCAAAAAATAAAAAATAAAAAAAAAGTAAGAGTGCTAGCTTAGATAAACCCAAAGATTCCTTTCTAAACTTTTTTCACTGCATGAAATGAGTCAAGTTGGACCCATATATATTTAGTGACTTTTCTGCTTTCTGTAGCATTTGGACAGATCTGCAGGATTTGGGTCGGTGTGGAAGAAATGCTCGCCTGCAAGCCGAGGCACGTGTGACTCTTGGCCGGGCACTTCAGGGACGAGGGGCTGTGTCCTGAGGAAGCCGCTGGCAGGAAGGAGTTATGTAAGCACTTTGCGGAAATGTTGGTGAAGCGAGACGTTTTCCATCCTTCTGCAGCTCTGCGTTGCTGGGCAGCAGTTGGCCAGCTGTCACTGCAGTTAGCACGCAGGACAAGTACTAGACTGTCCACCCCCAACTGCAGCTGCATCTGGAAGGACTGTCCACAGCATCTTTTTCTGCCGTTGGAGTCAGCCCAGGGCTGCTCTGATACCCTTCCCCACCTGCACCCTGACCTCAGCAACTTCCCTGCTCCCTGCCCCGCAGAGATGGGAGCATGTAGAGATGCAAAATGCCAGTGGAGGAGGGTGGCAGGCCAGACTGTCCCGAGGCTCGGACTTTCACTCCCATTAGCATCAAATCGCACCAATCTAATTTAAAATAAAACGCTTAGAGTTTGCCGTTCTTGTACCTCTGCCTGACAAATGCCCCCATAAAGCTGTATGCAAAGCATATTCCAAAACAGATGGCACGGTGCCTATGAGGAATTCAGCCCCTACATTTTAAGTCAAATGCTGTAGTTGCCGCATCATCTGATGCCTATCCCCTCGCTTCCAAAATTGAATTTTGTCCCAGCTTGCCAAACGAGCCCATTAATTACAGTTTCAGGAGGTCCTGAAATTTCCTGGTTACTAAAGAGGGTACATTAAACAAACAGAACAAATCAGGACGATGTCTGGATTTGTGGCATTTAGCATCTCAGTTTCCCCACTGGTAAAATAATGACCAAAGTATCTCAAAAACCTGAGCAGAAGCCTACCACAGATGCAGCTATTATTGTTGTGGTGTCATTCCAGCAAGCAGCAAAACCACAAAGGGACACCGAATTTTCATTCGGACAAGAGTTAGCTTTAGCAGTACCGTCATTCCGAGCCATCGCTTAGGTTCTGCTGTAGGATTAAAATGTGACGGCTGCAGAAGTATCAAAAACAGCCTCAGAATTAGAGCCAAGCACACCTACACATCCTTACCACGGTGTAGTTAGCCTGTGGCAGTGCAGACAGAAAGCTGGAAAGGTGGCAAAGGAAAAGAAAACCTCCAGTTCAAAGTAAGCATCACACGTCCAGGTTAAACGGGAAAGGAAGGGTGGGTGACGTCACTGACGCAAAGCCTTCCATCTTTTTTTTTTTTTGATGGTTAGATTTTTTATTATTGAACTACAGTTGATGTACTATATCAACTATAGAATACCATATAAATTACAGGTGTACAATGTAGTGATTAACAGTTTTTAAAAGTTATACTTCACTTATAGTTATTATAAAATATTGGCTATATTTCCTGTGTTGTACAGTATATTCTTTTTTTGAATTTTTAATTTAATTTAGTTTTTATACAGCATGTTCTTATTAGCTATCTATTTTATACATATCAGTGTATATATGTCAGTCCCAATCTCCCAATTCATCCCACCACCACCACCACCACCCTGCCGCTTTCCCCCCTTGGTGTCCATACATTTGTTCTCTACATCTGTGTCTCCATTTTTGCCCTGCAAACCGGTTCATCTTTTTTTTTTTTTTTCCGGTACACGGGCCTCTCACTGTTGTGGGCTCTCCCGTTGCGGAGCACAGGCTCCGGACGCGCAGGCTCAGCGGCCATGGCTCACGGGCCCAGCCGCTCCGCGGCATGTGGGATCTTCCCAGACCGGGGCAGGAACCCGTGTCCCCTGCATCGGCAGGCGGACTCTCAACCACTGCACCACCAGGGAAGCCCAAACCGGTTCATCTTGAAAGAGATGAGCATAATTTCAGCGGTCCCACCTTGCCAAGATTTAACAACATATTATACAAAGTTGCGTGTAACACAGCCTGGACTGATTTTAAGAAAAGAGAGAACATCCACCACGCTGGTCTGAACAGCCATCATCCCAAGCAACGTGCAGAGCGAGTCAGAGAACGTGGGTTCAAATCGCTCTCCTGGTTAATAAGCAGCTGTGCTCCTGCACACTGCTGATTCCTGCCAAAGGTCTCCACGCTGTGTGCATAAATACCCAGGCAGAAACAGCACAGTGGGACTCTTCCTTTACTTCTCTTTACACGTCCTAAGACTTGGACACTAAGATCATTTGACTAGACCTCCTCATTCTTTGTTCCTTTCATCTGCTGTTTCAACAAAGTTTTGTGTTTTGTATAGCAGACTTAACAAGTGTCCAGATGGGTCCAGATAGGGAGGGAGGGAAGAAGAGAGAAAGAAGGAAGGAGTAGGGAAAGAGAGACAGAGATTGAGAGAGAGAGAGAGAGAGAGAGAGAGGAGAGCAAGTTCCCTCTCTGTTCCTCTGGGGGTTTTTTCCTGAAAAATCAACTTTCTCTTTTACACCCAGGCTACCTACTTTTATGTGAATCAGCACCATGGGCTCTCCAGATACTAGAAATAAAAACTACATTTCTTGCATGATTGAAAACTACTTCATAAAATAATTTTACTTGTTCTAGTGTCAGCGGCCACCAGGGAGAAACCAGGGTCATCTGCCGGAAGTCCCGGGGCTAACGCGTCTGAAGGTGCTGAACAAGGGTTACGTTCTGTGTGCTTCCTGGAGATTTGTGGGGAACCTTGTGAACACTTGTGCTCAGAGTATACCGTTGTGCTGTCAAGTTCAAGGGCAGGCTGACAGGGCTTGTATTTTGAGAAGAGGAAGGAATCACTGGAATATTATTTTGATTATATCAGAGTTCGACTGGAAGGCAAAGACGGTAGGCTCTAATTTTACAAAACCATAAAAGATGGCTCACAACTTTGTGGGTTATCAAAATAATTCTTCTATTCACTCATTATTTTTAAAGGCTTCATTTTGGGAAACCACCTTCCAATAACGATACGGAAGTCACTTCAATGGATCGCGACACCCCATCTGTTTTCTTAGTTGGACAGCATGAAAAATCAGAAACTAAACACTATTGATATGTATGTTCCACAAATCTGTGATTTTTTTATGCTATTTGAACACAGGACTTTAGAGATTGGAAGTAATACATATGCTACTTATTTTATACATGGTACTACAAACTTAGCCAGTCAGCACACTTTGTAAAACTGCATAACATGAAACAGGAAGACCTCTGGGACATGGGACAGAAGTAGAAACAGATTCTGCCTTTTATATTCAATGCAAAAATATTTTATTTGTGCCAACAAAGCATTACTTGTAAGACAGTTTCAGAGCTGTCGCATTTGAGGTAAATTTCACATCGTGTCCCAACCTTGCATTTTCCCTGAAGGTGGGATAATTTAAGAATAAATGTCCAGAAAACACTGTATCTCTTCAGAGTACCTCTGAAACACGTTGTTAATAATCATGTCCCCCGGATCCTCCTTGATATGTATAATTTTCTTTGCCTGATTTTACAAATTATTATTCTGAAAATTTCACATTAGGAAAAGTTACAGGTACTAAGAACGTCACAAAAAGAGAAACTGGTCATTGAAAGAAAGCTGCTGAGAAGATTCCTGATGAGACAAGAATAGGGGAGGAGAGAAAGTGCCGTCTACTGTCTGAGCTTGGGCATCCTGCGCCCTCTCCGGCTCTCGTGTGTTTGGTTGTTCTCTGTACGGCTGCTAATTTCTATCCCAGGCTACCTGTGAATGATGCTTCCTTGTTTCAGGCAGGATGGCTGCTCCAGCCCCATCCCACCTGGCTCAGGGCAGGACCAAATTAGAAGACGGTATCAGAGACCAGTCTGCTGATACTGGCTCATCAAGGTGGCCTCCTCTTTCCTGTTTCTCCCTAGTTCTATTGTGACAGTGCACACAAGACTGCTATAACCTCCCAACTCTGCCACTCTGCTGTGTATCTAGCCGTAGAACTAGGTTTATATAGCGACCTGGGATTACAATCCTGGTTTATAGTAAGGACTGTTAGAGAAGACAGCGGGCTGCTGTCTTGGACGTGCAGGTGTATTTGCTTCAGGATCTGTGGCTACTCAGGTGTGTCCCAGTGTCTTTCCTGTGTGTTCTCAGAAGCAAGTAGACAGAGAGCTTTATAGTAGTGTTATTTTTATAGCAAATGAAACGAAGAACAGATTTTAGGATGGCTTTTAGTAGACCTAATTTCTCAACCATTAATTAATTTCTGAAACATTAATTAATTTCTAATTCATTAATGAATCATTGCTATAAAAGATGGTAAATCAAGAAGACCTTTCTTCTTATCGATCTGCTGACTTCTAATCGTTAATATAAACTCTACCTATTATATACACCTACATATACTCATGCACACGTAAACACACATGTATGCCATTTGGGAAAGTTTAGATGCAGTCTCACAGTATTGTACCTTCTGCCTCCAAAATGTTCCCTGACTCCTGGAAAGAAAAGAATGTACAACCTTGGAAGCTTTAAGTCCAAGTGTGTGATGTCATTTCCTGTACAGTCTGTGGACTGTAAATTCCAAAGAATATTAGCAACACAGTTAAAAATTACATTGGCTTTTTTACCCTGAAGCATCCTGATTTTGAGAAAGAGTCTTTGGGGGCAGGGAGAAGATACAAAAAGCAGTCCTCTCTTCCAATCTGCATAGACTTCAGATGCAATTGATACATCACTTACATTTCACCCAAAAGGGCTCGACAAAGAGTTTATCGAAATGTGGCCCTTTCGGTTTAATGCCGTCTGCATCTTTTGAAATCACTTAGAAATGCTCGCCAAGATAATTAACCTCTGCTGTCAATTATGCAGCTGAAGCTTGGAAACGTATTTATAGAGTGTATGATTCTTAAAGGGTTAAGACCGAAAACGTCTGAAGAAAATCAGCTTAAATATGTCGTACAGCAAAACATGTCATTGTGGGTATTGGAGTTAGGCTATGATAATGAATTTCAGACTCAAATATTTTCTTTGATTGTCACAAAAATATGTGAGGAGCGTCGGCTTTCAGTGTTCAGCATGGAATTGGTTGCATTTCATTACCGGAGGCTAATTGTATGAAAACTGTTTTCACATCCAGAAGTCCTGAATTAGTAGGGTGAGCAGAATCTACTGGGAATCCAGACAGCCTATGTGGGTGATTATTTAAAAGAGAGAATTACTAGTGGTCATTGGGATTTAAATGCACTCTGAAGGGTGGCGCAGAAATGAACGCTGGTCCCTCAAAATCACACCCATCTTTGGTTAAAGCCCTGCCCGTGAACTGCTTGCTTCTAAGGACTTCAATAGCCCTTTCCAAGAGGATATGGAAATTTCTTTGGAGTCCATAAGAGTTCTCCATTAGATCATTATGTATGTCAGTAATGTTGAACAATCAAACTGGAAGAAAATACGCTATTAATCTGCTTCTTCCGGAATGTCTCTTTATTGTAATCATTCATCACCACAAGCCTAAGAGGTTACTTATAATTTTTTTAAAAACTGGTTGCGATGCTATGCCTTGGTTAAATACCACACAGTACATGAACGCAACAAACCGAAGAGAAAGATGGGCTTATTGCCTGATAAAGGATTACAGTGGAAGTGAAAGGCTGACCTACAGTCAGGAAATGTTAATCATTTTTACACCAAAGTGAGTGTAACGTTTCTATAGGGAAATTACTTCAATCTGGTCAGTGCAAGGAGCAGTTTGTATAATCGGATTGCAAATAAGGTTTGATCACATTCCAGCTTAATCTACTCTCTGAGCACCATTTACTGCACTAAATCAAACCCGGGGAAGCTGCCGGCGCGGTTTTACAATCATTACACCCAAGGGGCAGGGACTCGGTAATAAACAGCAAATAAATTGAAGCACTGACTTGCCTGCTACAGGGCATTTCTAATTATCCTCTAGTTTAGCTGGAAATTGTCATGCTCTCATCACAGCCTATCTTAACTGCTACTGAATAAGAGTGATACTTTTAGGCTGAGTTAATTGGGAATATGAGGAAATGCGGATTGCACCTCCGTCTCACCCTTCTATCCCTTCCCCTCCACCCCACCTCCCAACCCTGTCAACTGGTTGTAGGCATTTAAGGAGACCTGAGCAAACTATTTATTTTGCCTTCATCTGTCTGCCTCCTCCTTGAGAGAATCAGAAATGTAATGTAGCAACAGCATGCCTTGTTTACTTCAATTATAGCCCAAAGAACCATCGCACTGGACAGCGCTAATAAAGATAACTTACAAATCCTCCCAAATGGGTTGGTAGAGTCATGATGGCTGGTTCCATGCCCGAGCTGACTGGCAAATAGAGTTACCAATCTGTGGCATCACATGATAGGAACTGAGTCAGAAAAAGTAACTTGGCCAGCAGGGGCCCATGGGGACCTCCAGTATACCTCCACCACCGATACCCCCAACTGTCCTTGAAAGCAGAATCAAGAAATCTCTGGTCCCAGGGATCAAGACGAACAAGCTGACGGTCAGGTTTTGAGCATCACAGAAATATTTGCTTTGGATAAATGCTGTTGGGAGGTGAGGACAGGAAAGTGTTCATATCCTGTAATTCATTTGAAACGTGAGGTATTGAGACCATCCTTTATGCAAAATGACCATGAGGGTTAAGATATTAAGGTATAATTATTTCTCCTTCAAGTTCAAAGTCTGTGACTCTAAGGTAAATCCTCATTGAAATGGATGTCCGCGGTACCCAGGCAGACATAGCAGTATGGAGGCAGTCTTCCTAAATGGGAAGTGACTTGACTCTTCTAACTGAGCTTTTTAAAGTGAGGAGAGAAAAGAGGATATGACCTCTCCAGGAAAGCAGAAGGTTCTAAACTACCCAGGTCTGCTCCCAGCTTCCGCTCTCCCACCAACCTCTGCCTGCCTTCCTACCTTTAGAGGGAAACTTTTAAAATGACTTTATTGGCTCCCCTGGGAATCTCAGGATGAAGGATGAATAACATCCTGTATTTGTGAAGCTCTCTGACTTCACTCCATATCACACAGCCCAGAATTCTACCCAGCCCACCTTTCCAGCCCAGCAGAGCAATTGTACAGCCAGACTGGGGAGGCTGTACTCTCTACTCAGATCAGCATAACTTGGGAATAGGAGGAACTTCTCTTCCACCACCCACGCAAAGCAAGGCGGGGTCTTCCACAGCCATCACCTTGCATTACAAAATGGTCTTCTGCTGATGGATTTCAAAACAACTTTCATTGTATTTGTATATTTTGCAAAATGTGAAAATACAAAGTAGGTAGGTATTTTATGATCTGGTGCTTTTAACTACAAAGAATTTCTCCATGGTGTGTTCATTTCTCCCTGCAGATTGTAGGAAAGCAATGCCCGTAAGCTTCTCTATTTAGGAGAAATTATGACTCCCAGCCTCCTTCCCTCCGACTTCCCCTCCCTACCCTCACAGTGGGAGGACAATTAACCACTGGAGTGTTGTCACGATGGGCACTGTTATCTCCTCCTCTTCTGCAGGGATGGGACAGTCAAGCATGAATCCCAGGGCAAGGGGAGTCCTCATTAGACAGGAGCCCTCTCAGGTCCAGCCATGAGATGCAAGTCCTTGTTCTTAAGGTCTGTCGTGGTGGTGCTGGGTAATACTAGCAAAATGTGACATGTGGGGGGAAAAAGTAAAAGGATTCTCTGAGGGGAACACAGCACTACCATATTTTAAGAAAGACTGCAGAAATTTTAAGTTCCTGGTGGTACAGGGTAAGCTGACCTCAATTTTAGCAAATCGGGACCATCTGGACCTAGAAAAAGATGAAAGGGAATTGTCTACTTAACAAAAGCATTTTTCCCTTTAGAAACGTTATCCACAGGACTTCCCTGGTGGCACAGTGGTTAAGGATCCGCCTGCCAGTGCAGGGTACACGGGTTCGAGCCCTGGTCCGGGAAGATCCTGCATGCTGCGGAGCAACTAAGCCCATGCGCCACAACTACTGACCCTGTGCTCTAGAGCCTGCGAGCCACAACTACTGAGCCCGTGTGCCGCAACTACTGAAGCCCGTGTGCCTAGAGCCCGTGCTCTGCAGCTAGAGAAGCCACGGCAATGAGAAGCCCGTGCACCGCAACAAAGAGTAGCCCCTGCTCACCGCAACAAGAGAAAACCCGTGCTCAGCAACAAAGACCCAAGGCAGCCAAAAATAAATAAATTAAAAAAAAAAAAAAGGAAAGAAAGGTTATCCACAGACTTGCTTTCAATAGACACTTCCATTAAGTACCTACAGGGGACACAGTTACATAGCCTGGTGCTGCCACGCCACTTCTGAGTCACCTTGGACAGGTTCATCAGTTTCCTTATCTCTAAAGTCAGGATTGATAATGCCCAGCTCACAGGATTATTGTGAGCAATAGAACTAAATAGATACAAATCAAAACCACAGTGAGATGCCACTTCACACCCATTAGGATGGCTATTATCAAAAACGTGGAAAGATATGGTGAAATCAAAACCCTCATGCATTGCTGATGGGAATGTAAAATGATGTAGCCTCTGTAGAAAACATTTTTGGCAGTCCTCCCAAAATTTAAACACAGAATGATCCAGCAATTCCACTCCTAGACATATACCCAAAAGAATTAAAAACAGGAACTTAAATAGACGTTCTTTTACCAATGTCCACAGCAGCATTATTCATAATAGCCAAAATGTGGAAATAACTCAAATGTCCAATGGATGACAAACAAAATGTGGTACACAAATGCAATGGGAAGCAATTCTGACTCATGCTACAACATAGATGAACCTTGAGGACACTCTGTTAATTGAACTAAGCCCGACACAAAAGGACAAATATTGTGTGATCCCACTTATGTGAGGTAACTGGAGTAGTCAAATTTGCAGAGACAGAGAGAGGAATGGCGGCGGCCAGGGTCTGGGTGGAGAAGGGAATGAGGGGTTATTGTTCAATGGGTACAGTTTCTGTTTAGGATGATAAAAGTTCCGGAAATGGGCAGGGGTGATGGTTGCACAGCATTGTGAATATTCTTGATACCACTGAATTGTACACTTTAAAATACTTAGGGAATTCCCTGGTGGTCCAGGGGTTAGGACTCCATGCTTTCACTGCTGAGGGCCCGGATTCAATCCCTGGTCGGGGAACTAAGATCCCACAGGCTTCAGAGCATGGCCAAAAAAATAAAATAAAATAAAATAGTTAAAAGGGTAAATCTTATGTCTAGTTCACCACAATAAAAAATGCTAAAAAATACTAAATAGATAAAAACAGTCACCTCTGATACAGGGGTTCCATATATGTTAGTTGTATCTGAATGATTTGACTTCTATAAAAGTGGCTTGTATACATTTTTAATACCTTCTCTTACTTCTTCAGTGGGTGTCACCCCCAGCAACACATTAGAATCCCCTGGGGCACTTTTAAAATATACCAATGCCTCGACCTCAGCCCAGAGGGTGGCCTGCAAGCAGTATCATTTGTTTAGCCCAGGGTACTAGACAAGTATGATCATCTTCTTTATGTGCCATGATGTAAAAGTGTAGAGAAGCACTGCTTGGCTAAAGTCTCATCTCTATATGGAGCAAAGAAGGGTTTTTAGCTTCAAGGCTATGGATGACCTTCTGAGACCTAATAAATATTGAGGGGTAAACTTGGGAACTAATATTTACGGAGCAATGACACCCCACCGGCTACACATGTTCCACCGAACATTCTGTGAGTCCCATTTTACAGATGAAGAAACTGAGGCTCAGAGATACTAAGTGGCTTGCCCAGCTTACCTATACATAACAAGTATGTGGGTTAATCTGGATTTATTGGGTATGACTCCATAGCCAGGCTTCTTCAGCTTTCTTCTCTCAGCCCCAGTGTTTGTCTCATGGCACAACCGGAGCGTCAAGGTGGATTAGAACCAAATCCCAAATCGTGGCCTGGCTGGAGATGGGCAAAGCCCGCTCTGGGGCCACAGGGAGGAGCCAGTACCCACCCTCCCCGTTCCCTCCTAACAAGGCCTCATGTGCTGTTTCTTGCGTCTGTGTCACAGGCATTAGACCCCGTCCCAAACGAAGGCCACCCCACTGTGGTGCCTTTTCTTTTATAAAATAACTAAAACTGGGTTTAGACCTGGAAGCTACTGATTTCCCTGATAAATCCCAGTGGCTCTCTTTACTGCCAGGCTGTCTAATGAATATGTTTACTTAGCTCCAATATTAATTATCATTCCTCCCTGGCTGACAACATATATAATGACCATTAATTTAGCTAAGTTTTAGGAATATACTCTCCTCGATCAGACTGTACAACGAGGTGCCATTTATTAGGTCTCAGAGAGGAGGGAAGTTTGTCCGACGTGTTGCCTAGTGCAGGATGACCGACATGCCTATACTACTTAACTAACTATACCTACCCTACTTAACTAACTATGCTGACACTCTATAACTAGCTATGCCTATATTACATAACTAACTATACCTATACTACTTAACTAACTATACCTACCCTACTTAACTAACTATGCTGACACTCTATAACTAGCTATGCCTATACTACATAACTAACTATACCTATACTACTTAACTAACTATACCTACCCTACTTAACTAACTATGCTGACACTCTATAACTAACTATGCCTATACTACATAACTATACCTATACTACTTAACTAACTATACCTACACTTCATAACTATGTTGACACTCTATAACTATCTATGCCTATACTACATAACTATCTATGCCTATACTACATAACTAACTATACCTATACTACTTAACTAACTATACCTACACTTCATAACTAACTATGCTGACACTCTATAACTAACTATGCCTATACTACATAACTAACTATACCTACCCTACTTAACTAACTATACCTATACTTCATAAATAACTATACCTATACTTCATAACTGAACCATACCTACACTACTTAACTAACGCCACACTCATCTCCATTTAGCACTTTTTTTTTTTTTTTTAGCACTGTCCTTTTTTAGGTGTCTATTTTATCAGATTTTGCAGAAACCCAGGATAAAGTTTGCAAAACGTTGTGTTGTAGCTGTGGGTCAGGGTCAGAGATGACAAATTCATCCAGATGAAATGCCCTACCACATCAACTCAACTCTTCCTGGCCCAGAAGCGCCATGACAGGGGCACTGCTCATTTTTATGTGCCAAAGACAAGCCTTAGACAAGGTCAGAGTTGAGAGTCAGAGTTCCCAGTACACTTGGTGTCTAAAGTATTTGCCTGAAGCTACACAAACACTGGGTCTGTGCAGGTCATTGTCCTGTTGGACTGCTAGCTGTGTTCATTTTCACATCCCCAGTAATATTCTAAAGTTGTATTATTTACTGTAAGGTGCTGTCATGGGAATCCAGAGCTCTTCTCAACTGCACAGGTAGCAGAGACTGCTATTATCACCTGGACCAGGCGGGCGATCATTCAACATCAGCCTGAGCATCAACTACACTTTTTACTTGACGGTGCACAGACTGACTGTTCTGGGGTGAACTGTGTCTCCTCCCAAAAATATGTCTTGTCCTCAGATACCTGTGAAGGTGACTTTACTTGGGAATAGGGTCTTTGCAGATGTAAGCATTAAGATGAGGCCATCAGGTGGGGCTCAAATCCATTATGACTGGTGTCCTCATAAGAAGAGGAAAATGCCACAGGGAGAATGTGATGATGGAGACAGAGATTGGAGTGAGGCAGCGGCAAGCCAAGGGATGCCAAGGATTGACAGCCCCCTAGCAGAAACTGGAAGAGGCGGGGAAGGATTCTACCCAGAGTCACAGAGGGAGAGTGGCCCTGCCGATGCCTTGCTTTAGGATTTCTAGCCTCCAGAACTGTGAGAGAATAATTTCTGTTGTTTTAAGCCACCCAGTTTGGTGTACTTGGTTACAGCAGCTCTAGGAAACCCTTTTCTGAGTCCATTTGGAAGGGTATCTGCATGTAAAGTGTCTACATGTTGTAGCTGAGCTGTGCTGTTCTACACTGTGTTCTTTCTTTTGGTTTTGAGGCAAATTAATTAACATGATACAGAAAAGGGAGAATACAAATGCTGAAGCCCTCACTTTAAGCCCTCATACTCTTTTGTTCTCCATTATTACACCAAATTATTTAATTGGGTCTCTCTGATTGTGCTCAGACGCAGAAAAGAACACAGTCTATTGTGAGACACCCTACAACCATAATGCAATATCAAATTCAATTCCCATCCAAAGTGCTCGCTGCTAAAAGCCTGTTCTGTGGCTGCAGATTAATGAAGATCTGCACTGAGCAAAGTGGTGGTTGTGGAGACATTATTTTCCTCCAATAGAAGGTCTATTCTTGAAAAACAATAAAAGCATAGAGAAGCGTTAGTCTGCTTATGGATAGAAATAAATCAAAATGAATAAGAGGGTTGATGGAAATAGTCTGAAAGCAGCAGAGTAGAATTCTGAAAGTACTGTTTTTGTTTTTAGAGGACATTTTCTTTCCTTCTCTCTGTTCCACCCCCCACCCCCGGAGACCCTTATAAAATGCTGCTGGGTGCAGGATCAAAAGCTGCAGAGTGAAGAACAAATCTGACCATTTGAAACCCAGCTATAGATAATTAACATTTTAGAAATGCAATCCAGGCCAGCCTTGCTGTGTATACTCACAGCGCGGAGGAAAAGTGAGGGGACTCCGGGCCATGGTGTAAATTTGGGCAGTAAGAGTCACATCCAAAGAGGCAACAATTGTAATGATGGTGAGCAGTCATCATGCTGCTTTCAGCTAACCACTAGATCAAGGCTAGATTCTCTCTGCTCCCTTTGTTCTAAGACTGTTAGGTTTTCTACTCCTTTCCCTTCCTTCTTCTCTTCCAATGTTCCCAGAGCCTTTTTGCCTTGGAATGACCTATTTTCACCTCCCTTCCACCCATCCTAATTTTAAGCCCCATCCTAAGTTCCATAAAGAATTCCTCAACCTGACAATATCAATCTTCATTAATCTCTGCTCCTTCCTAACTTCCCAAGGCACATATTGTCTGTACCGTACCTTTGGCACAGGTGTGTCTTGAACTATACACCTGAGCTGTCCAATATGGTAGCCACTAGCCACATGTGGCTACTGAGTGCTTGAAACGCGGCTCATTCAAATTGAGTTGTTCTGTAAGAATAAAATGCACACTGGGTTTCAAAGACGTAATACAAAAAGAAAAGAATAAAATATCTCAGTAATTTTAAATTTTTAATTATGTGTTAAAATGATATTTTTGTTATACTGGGTTAAATAGTATATATTATCAGAACTAATTTCCATTTTACTTTTTTTTTTACATCTTTATTGGAGTATAATTGCTTTACAATGGTGTGTTAGTTTCTGCTCCATAACAAAGCTATACATATACATATGTTCCCATATCTCTTCCCTCTTGCGTCTCCCTCCCTCCCACCCTCCCTATCCCACCCCTCTAGGTGGTCACAAAGCACTGAGCTGATCTCCCTGTGCTATGCGGCTGCTTCCCACTAGCTATCTATTTTACGTTTGGTAGTGTATATATGTCCATGCCACTCTCAAGTATCTACTGGAGAATTTTAAATGGTGTATGTGGTTCACATTTGCGACTTGCATTGTATTTTTGTTGGACAGTGCTGCTATGTACAATTAAACATGAAGATCAATCTGTGTTATGACTGTTTAAGATGGTAGTAATCTGGGCTTCCCTGGTGGTGCAATGGTTGAAAGTCTGCCTGCCGACACAGGGGACACGGGTTCGTGCCCCGGTCCGGGAAGATCCCACATGCCGTGGAGCGGCTGGGCCCGTGAGCCATGGCCGCTGAGCCTGCGCGTCCGGAGCCTGTGCTCCACAATGGGAGAGGCCACAGCGGTGAGAGGCCCACGTACCGCAAAAAAAAAAAAAAAAAAAAAAATGATATCAAGCTCTCCAAATGAAAGTCAAATCACAAACCACACCATGTCTGACCAGGGAGCTTAAAGCCTACTTAGTATTCTTGCAAACAACCTCAAAACCATTCCCTGGAAGTGAGTTGCAAGAATCCACGTCATGCAGCTCTCCAATTCTTCTTCACTGCAAGACCGTTGCTCAGATGACTTGACTCTAATTCCAAGGTTTGTAATCAGTTCGTGATGCAGATATCTACACACTATACAAGATCCCCAGCGATCCCAGACAGGCCCCTACGTGTGTCTGGATGACTCAATCCACACACTTAGGAATGAAACACATTTAACTTTATTTTCTCTATGAAGTTAATTTCTATTTTGAGTCCCCATTCCATAGAAGTTATGGAGACCTAATTTCAGTCAAGTGGGGGTCTCTCTCCTTTCCCAGTTCTGGGAGGATTATATTGTGCTCAGGTATTGGGTCCCCCGGAAGCATACTTTAATATCCTCAACAAAGCCACTGTTGAAGCATTACTTGATGTCTTCTGTGCAATAACTAACATTTTTCTGCGCTTTCATGTCCCATGCATTCTCTCACTTAATCTTCTTGATGTACATGGCTAGGGGGAATATAGAATCTCTCCCCAAACATGTTATCACACAAAATGGGAACAACTTATCCTAATGTGCTTTCTTTTTCCTTCACATTTTAAAATCTCAGAACCAAGTTTACTGTCCAGTTAATGAAATAATTTTATTGCACTAGAATGTAACGTCTATGTGAGTCATACCACTGTTCTGTCCCTGATGCCGAGCACACTGCCTGGCACCTGAGTGATCAATGAATACATTTCTTGGTTGTGGTACAATTGCGTTACTCCTTATGCTATTTCTGCTCTATATGTATATATGATTTATTGTGCATCACTTCAAATCACTTTTTTGGAGTTAGGTAGAAAATAAAGAAGAAGGGAGGTGAGAAAATAATGGAGAGAGGGAAGTAAGGAATGGTAGGGTAATGTGAAAATATTCTGTGTGAGTCCACTAGTTGACAATGCAACATTGCCGTTTTCTTACTTTTTTTAGCTATATCTTTTTCTATATCCTTTTCTACTAATGCATTTTTAATGAAATTATGCATTGAGGGTTTAATAGATGCAAAACAGATCAAAAAGAGATCTGAGCAGAAGAGTAAATTCATCTATCCACCCAAAAACATTAACTGGCTACTATTACTAGGGGATACAAAGCTGGAAATGAAGAACCTCACAAGTGCTTACTGTCTACTTCTAGGTGGGATAAACCTATAAACAACAGAGTGACAGATGCATGTATAGGTACAGTGAGAACAGAAAGGAGTTCTGTGGGACATTGAGAAGATTATGTGACCGGAGTCCTGAAATACGAGTAGGTGCCTGCCAGCTGGTCAAGGTTGGGGAGCTGCTGGCAAGAGAATTCCAGGAAAAGGTACATTTCTTTCCACACTCTTTTTTTTTTTTTTTTTTTAGATGTTGGGGGTAGGAGTTTATTAATTTATTTATTTATTTTTGCTGTGTTGGGTCTTCGTTTCTGTGCGAGGCCTTTCTCTAATTGTGGCAAGCAGGGGCCACTCTTCATCGCGTAGCGCGGGCCTCTTACTATCGCGGCCTCTCTTGTTGAGGAGCACGGGCTCCAGATGCGCAGGCTCAGCAGTTGTGGCTCACGGGGCCTAGTTGCTCCGCGGCACGTGGGATCCTCCCAGACTAGGGCTCGAACCCGTGTCCCCTACATTAGCAGGCAGATTCTCAACCACTGCGCCACCAGGGAAGCCCCCACACTCTTTTAAAGCAAGGAATATTTGGAAGGTTTAAACTCACACACAAGGCTGATTGCCTTAAAACAAGAATAGTTTAAATTTAATTTAGTTTTGTGTTACCTAACAGTATACTTAGATTGTTATGAGCCTAATTCATTTGGTCAACAGATTTCCTGTTGAAACACCATGTACCAGAGACCCAAACCTCTGGAGCAATGGTTTCCTTTTGAAAATTCTCCCAATTGTACTCTCAGTGCTTTGAGTTTAACTAACCATGAGGAATCTCCTTTTGAAAATAAAGTCATTAAAAGTTGGATAGTGTTACTATTGAAAAATATTCTTTATGAAGAAGTTGATTTCTTTGATATAATATTCATTTCCCTTGGGGAAACACTTGATAAATGAAAATATTTTTACAGCAAATAATCTATTGCTTTAAGTTCATTTAACTGGATTTGATAATCTATTTCAATTCCGGTGGCAAATTTCTATGTGGAAAGAATTTTAATTAAAATAAAAGTAATATATGCATATGATTTAAAAAAAAATACCAAATAGTAGAAAGAGCTTATAATGGGAAAATAGTTCCTTGCCCAAGCCTCCCCACCCCCAGCTAGGGAGGTGAAGAGGATTCAACAATCTCTACTTTTAGTACTTCCAGTGGTTATCTCCATATCTCAGAATGATACACTTCACCTTTATTTCTTTATTTTTCAAGGAGATGTGGTTTCACTTATATTCCTCATCTCCATATTTTAATATCACTATGATTTACTTCTATTTGTTTACCTCTGTATAAATATAAATATGCTTAAAGTTACATTTCTCACTCTGTCAACTGAAAACAATATATCTTAACTCCCAAGTTTCTGAGGTAAAGATACTAGCTCCTCTATCCTTCTCTCCAGCTGTCTTCCCCAACTTTTATCTCCCAATTTGGGCAAACTATTTTTTAAAAAATAATAAAAATTGGAAAAAAGTAAAGCAAGGTCAATATGTAAATATAGTTCACTGCCGATTCAAGTGTTGTGCTATGATTACATTTCTCCATAGCTCCAAAGTGATTTTCCCAATTCTACTCAACAAGTATTATTAAAAATTTTTAAATTGTTTTAAATTTAAAAATTAAATTTTTTAATTTAATTATTAAATTTTATTTAATAATTAATTTTATTTAATTATTAATAAAATAATTAAATTTTATTTAATAATTAATTTTATTTAATAATTATTAAATTTTAACAAATTAAAATTTAAAAACTGTTAAATTTAAAAATTAAAAACAAGTATTATTAAAATTTTTAATAATATTAAAATTATTAAAAATAATTATTAACTTATTAAAATTATTTAATCTATATTAAACTCCATCACTTACTGAAAAGTCTGATGATATCGTATGATATTTGTCTTTCTCTGTCTGACTTACTTCACTTAGTATTGATTGACCATTTGTATTTAAGAATGAGGCCATGGGAGGGCTTGTAGGAGCTCAATGTTGATAGGCAGTGCTTATCAGCTGGGAGATTTCTTGGGTAAAGTGAGCATATACTGATAAGTAATTCCCTGCTGTAAGTCACACCTCTCACAATAGATCTCTTTTGTAATTGCCTTATCTAAGTATGGCATCTCCCCAGGATTCTGTCAGGGTGGCTCCGTCTCTCCTTGGTGTTGTGTCTTCCACATATATTATGGACTGCAGCCACCTCTATCTTATGTCTTGGTCAGTACTTTCCATTCCCTCTTTTTCATCTAGAAATGTTTTAAATCCCTCATTTACTTACAAACCCTTTCAGTTTCTCTTCATTACTTGGGATTACACTTTAAAATTTTTCTTTACTTTCATTTTAATGAAATCTGGAAGTAGAAGTAGAAATACATGTGCTGAATTCAAAATAGACTAAAATCATTAAAATTTTTCATCTGTGCACATATTGGGTGCGGAGTAACTAAAAAAGGAATTTGGGGATCTTTTTATATTTATTTCATTTGCTTGAGAGTATATCAGTTAGGAGTGTCTTGGACCATAAGTAATAAAAAACTAGTTAACGTTGGCTTAAACAAGTAACGGGCTGTTTTTGTCTGTGAAAAGGTTTGGAGGTAAGTAATTGAGGGTGTTCATTCATCTTCTCAATTGTGTTATGAGAAGACCAGACTCTTTCTGCCTTTCTGCTTTACTCTCCCTAGTATGTTGGCTTTTGTCCTCAGGCTTGTCAACTCAGGCAAATGGTTCCTGCAGCTCCAGGCAACATTAACATCTGAAGCAGGAAAAAGCAAAAGATTTCCCACCCCTCCTCCATTAGACATGCACTCATTTCTAATTGGGCAAAACTTTGTCATGTGGCCACCCTTATCTTTATGGGATCAGGGAAACTGAATACTACCCTTAATTGGGCCTATTGTTATCCTGAACAAAATTGGAGTTAGCAAGAAAGGAAAGGGAATAGATAGATACTGGATAAACAGCCCGCAGTGTCTGTAGCAGGGAGCAAAATATGATTTCTTTTTTAAATAAATGTTTTTAAAGATGTACAAATATGTAAGATGCAATGTAAGGGATCACCAATAAAATTGCGAGAGTATACAAGCAAATAATATATGGTACAATTTAAAACATTGTAAAAATTTTAAATCAGGTTTGTTGTATTTGTTGAAACCATCTTGCAGCCCACAGTACAGTATGAAAAGTTGTGATTGAAATGTATCTGGGTTAGATGGTCATTGACAGACCATAGACTTCTACCTTTTTACACAATTGAGAACAATATTTTCTGTGGGAGAAATTGTCTCAATTGTTCTTGAAGGTTGCTACCCCTTCCAGCTTGGCACTCACTATACCCAAGGTTAGGACCACTCCCAGGTGAGAGCAGGGCCCAAGGCCATTAAAATTGTTTTAAAGGGAAGGAAGGTGAAAATGAAACTTAGGGGTTGTTCTTGACTTATAAATGCCTGGTATGTTAAATATTTTTTGTGTATTAATATATAACTGTCTGTCTCGGCCAAGACCTTATCTTTTTGAGATATCTGCCGCAGCAGGTGTGCCTGGGACTCCAATGTCCTCTCCAGCAAACTCCTTTTCCATTTAAAAAAATCGTTGAGGAACATTTAATTTCAAAAGTGTTTTGCTGCATGTGATCTAAACCCAAAATAATGGTGGTTTCGACAAAATAGAACTTTGTTTCTCCAATATGAAAGAACCCCAGAGATAGGAAGTCGAGGGCTAGTAAAGCTGTTTTGTAAAGTTGCCATGGTCCCAGCCTCCTTTTAGGCACTCTTGTACTCAGCATATAACTTCCCCATGATGGTTCAAAATGGCTGCTTCATCTCCAGCCATAACACCTCATTCCAGATAGTACTTTAAAAATACTTCCTGGAAGTTGCACATGACACTTCCTATAAACCATTGGCCCCATATATGTCCACACTTAGATTTAAAGGAGGCTGAGAAAAACAGTCCTGATTCCACGTGGCCAGTTAAAATTCAGGTATTCTGTCACCAAGAAAGAAGAGATACTGGGGTCAACTAGTCATCTTTGTCACAAAAGGTAACTGACCATACTTAACAAGGCTTTCTACCCTATGGTACATGTGTGCCAGGCCCTGTCCTAAGTGCTCTGCATATATTCACTTATTTAATTCTCATAACAATTCTGAGAAGTAAGTGTTGCTATGTCCATTTTACAGCTGAGAAAACGAGGTGTACAGAGGTTCTTCTGTGTGTTTGATACCTAGTACACAGCCTAACACAGCACCCGTTGCCCTGAAGTATTTAATCAATGCTTTTTGGTGACCTTGACTGACACTGAAAACGCACAAGTCTGTGAGAGACTGATTTAAAACCTGTTACTTTAGGTAATTACATTTGCAAAGAGTTTTAAATAGTTGATGTTTATTTTCTATGATTCTGTGCTGGGAAGCATGCATTGCAAAGCTGGGTGCTTGAATGAAGAGCTCTCGTGATTACACTTATTGGCTAAATATCCCAGGGGGACCAGAACCGCCAGGCGATAATTTAAATTGCTGGGCTTGGGGTTCAGCAAGTCCGCTTCTATGTGTCGCTGTACTGTGAGCCATCTAAAAGACCTTGGGAAGTGGCTCTAGAACCAGGAAAGACCAGAATTTGGAGGTGGGGGGAAGGATACACATGCAGAGTGGCTAGTGGAAGGCTGGCTTCTTTACATTAGTGTTTTCCCATTATTTCCTAGGGGGCATCCTTTCAAGTCCTGTAAATAGAATATGACAAATGGCTTCTTATTATTCGGGCAATTGGACCAGGAAGTATATAAGCAAAAATCTACATTTCAAAAAAACACTATCACATTTGTTTATGCATTTTCTAATTGCTGTGTCTGTGGGTTATTCTTGCGATAGCTTGCACATTACACAATGATGACAAGTCAGATTCTTTTGCTGTGAATTTTTTAATAGTTCATGTAAACCATAGACTGTAGTGTTTATTACAGCTTCCTCATCCTGTAGGACGTTTGCCAAATAAAATATCAGGAAGGAAAGCCTGAAAGATTTTGATGTGTGAACCTTTTTTTAACATTCCTTAAAATATATTTCCTCTCTTAACAGCAAAGGAACTTTAGCTATAGAAAGCTTGTACTGTGTTATAACTTTCATATTACCCTTCCCACAGCCGGTTTTCTTTGGCTGCATGGTGTATATCATTCATTGCAAGTTTACTTCATTCCTCCGGATCCATCGCTGATGCTCTGTGGACCATAAAATTTCAGCTGCAAAACCAGAGCATCTCATTATTTCTGAAATATCAAGCTTGTATCTTCTTGATAAATAATTCCTACTAGTATAATGTATCGGACTAAAACATATTTTCTGAGGCCAGTGAGGTTAAAGCGGCAATCTCACCTTTTTTAATTTTTTTGCCCTGAAGACAGTGATTTCCATATATAGAGTGACCCCAGTTTGTGTTGAACACGGGGAATGAGGATGAAGCATGAAACGGCACATATTGCTGTCAGAGATTTGAAATGAGGCCTGCTAACCTGTAGGCAGCCTTCCAGACTAATCAGCCCCTCGCATTACCAATGTATTCAGAGAGCTCCACACCTGAGCTAGCAACGGGCTGGGAACTTCTCCCTTTCTTCCCCCTTCTTCTTCTCCCTTTTAAATCACAGCTGTTGACAAACATTACGTTTTAATGCAATTCTTCCTTCCCTCTCCTACTCTGCTGCAAAAAGAAAAAAGAGAGACAATATCCATTGATAGCATATCTCTGAGACACTGGTCTCATCTGGTTTCCCTAAAGCTTGAAAAGTGGGTGCAACTGTTTGGATTTGCTTGTGAATATACATCAGTCAGCAGTGCTTAAACGGGTGATAACGTTTTTACTCTTTCAGTTGACGACCGTCAGCGTTGTGGAATTCAGGCACTTACTAAAGTTGGCTGCCCGTTCCATTTTTAAGGGAGATCACATTGCAGGGCAGCAACGTTTGGGATTGTGAAGAATTTTTCTAAAATGAATAATGTGTTTTCTGCTTCCTGAAGTCCTCTCTTTTAGGGTCTGTTTCATAAATAAGGAAATCTGCTGAAGTCTTGTTGACAGATATCTGTCCCAGGTCTGCAACTGAGTGATATCACAATTAAATATGTGTATAAATATTTATATGTAATTTAACATACATATTCATCTGATGTGTATTTGTATGCATGCACACATATACATGCGTATATACATATGTATATTAGCACAACTCAGACGACTTTAACTCATTTCAATTGTCAATTATTCCTCAATCTATTGGTTGGGGCTGCCCTTCGGAGAGCCAAGTTAACGATGCCAAGAAGCATTGTGATTGTGCGCTTTGCTGAGAACTCCTTTTCTCTGCTGAGACTGTACGTAGTACCAGTTACAAAGGTGGTTGTAACTTCAGAGCCTCGAACCCTTAGTGACCATGAATTCTTTCAAGTGGTCTTTGTATCTCTATGCATACCAAGCCTTCTCAGGAGTCTGCATCAGCAATATTCCTGCATATAAGGAATACAAAACATAAGCAATTCTAAAATGTATTTAAAAGCATTACTGAATTTATGGGATCTATGTGATTATATATTTTCTCCATGAAAAGTACAGTTATCTTTCGAATAGGGAATCTGATACTTTTTTCTTGAAAAAAAGACTTCATACCAAAAAATTTAGAAACCACTAAGTCAAGGACGCCCGTTGAGTTACCTAAATCCACATTGATAGAGGAAGCAGGGCTGGAACCAGAGGACCACTATAACCGGCTGAGAAAAAGTTACTTTGACTTCACTTCCATGGAGGGAAGGCCCCATCTCAGGTACCCCTTAAGAGGTCCAAAGTGTCAGGTGACCAAATCATCCACTAAATATCTCCTTCCTATAGTTATATCCTAGGCAGCTATGTTTTGTTGACTGGCCTTGTCATCCTACACTCCAACAAGAATACATGAGCTTGTTGAAGAGGGATTTAGATAGTACTTTTCAAGCTTAAATATGCAGAGACTTCTTTCAAGGGGAAAACTATATCCTCAAAGGTTGACATATGATTTTGATTATTAATGTTACTTAAAAACATGCAAACATAAAACTAGGGGAAATTTCCTAATGCTAATGGTCTTGTTATAAATAAAATATAATAAAAAATTTTAAATTCCGATTAGCAACATTAAAGCATGAGGTTATTTTGCTGAAACACTGTTGTAAACTTGTAATATGAAAATTTACTGATTGCTGCAGTGCAGATCTTTTTAAAAGCTTGGCTTAAATGCCTAACGTGTTTCATGTGATAATTCAATTCTTCCACCATTTTTCTCTTTTTAAGCTATTTTAATTTTACGGTACATTTGGCTAAAAGAGAGCATCAAACTATACAACTGTTATGGAGTACACCCAAGAGTATACCTCCAAGCATCTGAGGACCTCAGACGGAAAAACACTGTTTTAGAGACATAACATCCAATAACAATAAAGGAAACAGGAGGGTCAGCACCCTGAGCAAATATTTTAGGCAGAATATCATCCAAGGTAGCAAAATCCTTTAAAACAAAAATTCACTGTTAGAGGTACAGTGACAAGAATTTAGCATAAACACTAAAAGTAGGTAAAAGCAAATCAACCTTTAAAATAAAGAAGATAAGAAGACATCTTTTTCTGGATATGAAGTAGAAGTTTGTGATCATTTGATGAAACATTTTTCTAAATCATAACTTTTCCTATTTACTAGAAAGCTTGCTCAGTCTGACATTTTGCATTTTTTAAACTTAAAAGTTGGAAACAAAAATTTCATGAGAGAGAATATTTTGTTGCTTTCTTTTATATCCATGAACTACTTCCCGTCTAAATTGTGAAAAGCTTGTTGCGAAGAGCACCTTGCCTTTATTCAGACCTCCTCACACCAAGTTCTGGAACTGGTGTGATTTGCTCCCGGTGTGTTCCGCAGCCACGAGCTCGCCAACTGGCAGCTGCACCAGCTGACTTAGAAAACTCGGGGTGATTCAGCTTGAATGAGATCTACAAATTGCAAAGGATTTATATGTTCACTGTTTCACATTCCCAGAGAACTGCTAGCCAAGCACTGCTACCTGTATTGCCCAATATTCATGTAAATGGATTTTGACTTTTCGACAGCTGTTCATTTTATTTGCTGTCCACTTGGGAAATTTTTATTAGATGCTTTCACTAAGTCAAGTACGCAAATACTCAAGGAATTTCCATCTTTTTCCCTTTGGAGGTTTTTTCCCCCTCCCTTGGAGTTTTACTGGTATTTTTCTGGAATTAATTCCACAAGGAAGAAACATCTCTTAGGGATCCACAATTGCAGCCATAAAAGATGTGTGCGTTTCTTTCTCATTCATGGGTGTTATTTAAGATCATGCTCAGATTAGTATTTTATTCTGACAGACTGAGGCATTGTATTAATAATCTAGAAGGTATTATGAACATGCGCATGAACTACCAGTTTGCAAATATTTAAGACATCTGGGTGAAATTTGTGACATTGTGCTCCTACAATCATCCCTACAAATGTGTTTAACATTTTTGCATATTTTATTTCTAATTCTACCCATAACCCCCCCAAAAGATTTTTGCAAACATTTTTTAAAAGAGAAAGCAGATTCAGATAAGTTTGTTCAGCTTACGACATTTCATAAATTGCTGAGCCAGAATTCAAAACGAAGCCAGATTCCCAAGTGTTCTCATTGTACCTCACAGAATATGGACAGTCATCGCAGAGGATTCTGATGCTGTGAGCAGAGGGGCTGAGAAAATGTACAAATAAAAGAGCATAAATTATTTTGTGACTTTGCGTTAGTTCTTTCAATAAGTGTTTACTGAGCAACTATAACATAGAATCTTCTGATCTAAACGCTGCAATTAAATAAGTCATTTGTGCTGAATCACAGTCAAGTCTTGGAAATTTCCAATAATTGATGTATGACATGTGTAGAACATATATACAGCGTGTTCTTTGACAACAGTGGAATAGAGCCAAAGCTCACGAGAAGTTAACTACAAAATCCTGAAATATTTGGAAATTAAGAAATACACTTTAGTTAGACATTCAGGTTTTCTCTTCAGTGAACTGCCTGATCACATCCTTTGCCCAATTTTTACTATTTCAGTAATTTCTCTTTTTAACATCAGCTCATGCAAGCTCTTCATGTATTCAAAATACTAATTATTTGCCTTATATGTGTGCTGAAAATCACTTATCTCAGTTTCTGACTTTCCTTTTACCTTTATTTTCTTTGGTCATTCAGCAGGTTTTAACTTTTGTATAGTCAACTTTGTCATTTTTTTCTCATGACTTTCGGTTTTTTATATCTTATTTAATAAATCCCTCTCTTCCTTGGCATCATAAAATTATTCTTCTATAATTTAACATTTTTTTTCAAATTCAGGTCATTCATATATCTGAGGTTCATAATATGTGGTATGAAGTAGGAACCAAAGTTTACATTTTTTCATATGGAAAATCAGTTGTCTCAACACCCAATTGTGAAGTCCTACATTTACTTCCCTTTGTTTCCAGATTCTTCACCCTTTCTACTGATGTGTTTATCTATCCCTACAGTAATACTTCCCCCTCTAATCTCTATAGCTTTCTAATAAGACAGTAACTAGTGGCATAGGTCTTGCTCTACATCAGACCTGTCGCGCTGTGCTGGTCAGACACAGGGGAGAAGCAGCATTCTATACATTTTACAGTTAATCCCAGTCTTTTAGGGGGCCTGGCCTCTGGGTTGACCTGCACAAGTGTTTCTCAAAGGGTGTAGCTTTTCTCCCACTTAATTTAGACAGGAAGTCCAGAGGATGTTGCAGGGAGAATGTCCTTCCCCAGCTGGGATAAGGCTCTGGGAAAGTCTTACTCTGGAGAGACGGCCTCTGTTACGGAGAATGCCCCGAGTGTGTTTCACAAAGTTTACTCTTCTCTTCCCCAGCCAGGGCCACTAGGAGCTCTTTCTAGATCTTCACTGTGAGATCCTGATGGAGTTCCTGGACTTAATGAAAGAGTTTGCCAATGGCCCCTCCCCGCTACCACCACCAACCCTAAGACATAGCTCCTAGAAGTTTCCTGCTCTCATGCTAATCCACCCTCACCCTCCAGAAATTTGTCCAAATTGTCATTTAAATGTTCCTACCAATTCATGGCGCCAGAGGTTTCTGCTTCATGGCGCCAGAGGTCAGCAGACCTGGGCTGTGACTGTGGATTTGCCTCTCCATACTCTAGGGGCATGACTTACCCTGTAACTTCGGTCCTCTGATAAGTCCAAGCAAAGTCATTGACTCCCAGTTTGTTTACCTTTCTTGTTGTAAGTATGGGAGTGATGACGTCCCAGCTCTTACATGTCAGAGCTGAAACCAGAAGTGCTATCATTTTATCTTTATTTCCCCCTTCCAGTGCTTCTTCTTTGTTCTGACATTTATAGATTTTAATTCTATATTTCAGTAGTTATTTTTACATATTTAATATACATCCTTAACTTTGTATTTTTCAATAAAGTGTAAAATCATCGAGTATCTTTATCTTTTTCTCAAATAAAACAAGAACTTTAACATTCTTTAGCTACATACTGAATTCCTTCCTCTCATTTCCTTCTTCTTGTCATCTTAAAACACACACATGCACATATCAGTAATTTTCTACAGCCAGTATTTAGTTTTGTTTACCAGTTATTTTAATATTTTCTTTGAAGTTATCTTTTTCCTCTACCTTTACTTTTTGTACAATATGGCTAGTAAACTCTCTTAGTTTTTTTAGGTATAAAAATGTCTTTTCCCCCCTATTCTTGAATGATAGCTGAGAATAGAAGTCTTCTTTGAAAGTATTTTTCTTTTAGGACTTGAAAGGTATTCCTCTCTCATCTTCTGGTATCTATTCTTGCTGATGAGAAACCTCGTTAAATCAAATTGTTATTTCCTTGAAGGTAATTTCTCTTCTATGCCCTCTGGTACCTTTTAAGATCATCTCTTTATTCCAAATATTTTTTAGCGTTACTATGATGTATTTACATAAGTATAGTTTTATTTATTCTGCTAGGCACTTGGTATGTATTTTCAACCATAAGACTCTAGTTTTTCAACTCTGGAAAATTTCCAGTCATTTCTTCAGATACTCCTTTTCCACCATTCTTTCTATTATCTGTCTTGAATTTCTGTAGATGCATGTTAGAGTCTTTTCATTTGTTCTCAAGAGTCTTTTCATTTGTTCTCTGTGTCATAGCTTTTATTTTCTAACATCTTTGCTTTGCATTCCAATAAATTCCTCAAGACTGTCTTCTAATTGTCTAATTTTGTCTTGGTGTCCATCATAAAGTTTGTTATCCATAACCTAGATGACTACTTTCTGTCTCATCTCCCCAACGTCAAGGTACTGAAGTGCCCCAGGGCAGCCCTTGGACTTCTTCACTTTTTTATCTACACTCATTATTTGAGAGCTCTTATCCAGGTTCCTGGTTTTAATTACAGCTATATGCTGATGACCCCACAATTCATAGCTCCATCCTGGACCTCTCTTCTGAATACAGGTGTGTGTATCAAAATGCCACCTTGGGCATCTCCCCTGGATGTTTAATAAGTAGCTCACATTTAAAATTGAGCTTCTGATCTTCCCCACACGCCTGATTCTTCCATCCCAGTAAATAGCTACACTAATTTTCTAGTTACACAGGTAAAAACTTTAGATCCTTCTTACTTTCTCTTTTTATTTCACATCTCATACTGAACCCATCAACAATTCCTGTCATATCTATATCCAAAATGATCACATGACTTCCATTGCCACCAACCTGGTACAAGTCACCATCTTTTCTTACTTGGATTATAGCAATTGACTCCTAACTGGTCTCCCTGATCCTGCCCTTGACCCCTTTAGTCAACAGTGATCCTGTAACAACATGAACCATATCACGTCACACCTCTGCTAAAACCTTCCAATGGCTTCCCGTCTCACTCAGAGTGAAAACCAAAACTCTTCCGATGGCCTGCAAGGCTTTACACTCTCTGGTCCTCATAGTACCCCTTATTCTCACCATTCCAGTCATCTTGTTCTCCTAGCTATTCCTCAGAACTCTAGACAAACTCCTCGGGGCATTTGCATTTGTGGTTTCCTCTGACTAGAATGTTCTTCCCTCAAGATATTTACATACCTTGTTCCCTCCCCTCCTCCATATCTTTACTCAACATTGAGACCATCTCTGATAGCCCTACTTAAAACTGTAATCACACACACACTTAAAACACTTTCCCTACTATTCTGTGCTTTCCTTTTGTCACTAGGACCTGTCACTATCTAACATACATGTACCTTACTTATTTATCTTGCTGATTGTCTGATAGCCCCTCACAAGAAACCAAGCTCCTGGAAGGCAGGGATTTTATTTTACTCCTTTTTTCACTATTTTCTTTCCATCACCTAGAACAGTGCCTGACACATAAACAGACATTTAGTAAATATATATAATCTATTATATTTATTTATTATAATTAATGAGTTAGATGAATAATTTATTTTTAATTTTCAGGATTGGTAGCTGGTTCTTTTTCATGTTCACTTTTTTATTCATATTTGTTCATTTTGATTCATAATTTTATATTCTTTTAAAATCAGTGTGATTCTTTTCTTCACCTTTCTGAGGATACGAACCATCATTGTTATGGTGTCATTTTGAGATGATTCTCTTACTTCCGTTTCATTGTGGGTTAGTTTTTCTCCCAAATATTGAGTTTGTTGACACATGAGAATGTGACTGTGTGTATGTGTTTACTTTTGCATGTTTTGGAATTGACGTTTTTCAGGTTCATTTTAAGTGGAATTCTCTGTCTCTCTCTTCCTCTCCCTCTTTCAAAGAGATACAGACAATTATGAATTAAGACGAAGAAGGTACAGAAAAAAGAGAAGGAAGTAGAAATCTTAAAAAAGAAAAGTGTAGTCATTGAAATGAAAAAGATGAATAGGTAAAAAAAAAAATTCTAAGCGGTCACTTTGAAGGCACAACTAGTAAAAATGGAAGCTGGAACTGCAGAAATCACCAAAAGTAAAACATGCAGGGACAAGGAGATAAAAAATATGAAAGAGAAGCTAAAGGATAAGGAGGGTAAATATAAAAGCTCCAACACAGGTCCAACAAGAGTTCCAGGAGGAAAGAAGTTTTAGAATTGAAGAAACAATTGAGTCTTTTCAGTTAAAAGACATAAATAATTCTTTAAAGATATAGAGAGACAAAAGAATAGAGAGATAATACAAGTCAGAGAAGAAGGAAACATCAATGATTGGTGGAGACGGTAAGAAGACAATCCAGCCGAGAAAAGGTAAAGAGTTAAGGGTACCAAGAAATTTAGCATCATAGAAGCCTAAAGTGGATAAAGTTTTAATAAGAAGCCAAGAAAGCATTAAGCGCTATAGAGCATGAGGGGAACCTTTGAACTGAGAAAGGACCATGACATTTTCCAAGAAGTAGGTCATTTGTAATTTTAGAGGCAGTCATTTCCATGGAATAATGTTGGCAGAGGACATAATGTAGAATATGGAGGAAATGAGTAGAAAGAAATCTGAGAACTCTAATCACATATTATTGATATCCTGGGAGCATAAGTATAGCTCAACCTCTGCTCTGTTCATGTGATATAAAATTTAGATAAATTCATAGATGGAAATTCATCTAAATTCATCGTTTTCTGTCAATAACTATTTAATTGAATTGAGACAGAAAGAGGCAGATGCAGTGGAAAGGACACTGGCCTGGTCATGAGGAGATATGCATTCTGGTTCTGGTTTATCTGAAAGTGAGACCCCAGGTAAGGCCATATCTAGAAAAAGAGGGTTTAGACTGTACGGTTCTCAGTGACTGACAGAGGCACACTGGCATGCTGCTAAATTTAAACTAACATTAAAATTGAACTTTGGTGATAAGTTCATCCACTGCAAGGTGGTCTTTCATAGGATGTTGTGCTGAATGGCTCACATGATAAAGTCAAGAGTGGTGTGCAATTTGCTCCAAGTAACCGGTAAACACGTTACATAACATCACCTCCATCATAGAAAATCATGTGCTTCTAGAATTTACGAAAACTCTGTCTCATGAATACTTAAGATATCTTGTCAGGGCAGTAAACAGCTCTTTTCAATCAGTAACCCAGGAATGAATTGTGACTGTGTATGTGCATTTCTTTATATACTCTCTGAGACACTGATATTCTGCAGCTGGGATTATAGTTGCAATTATTGCTGATTTGTTTAATGTATGTAAGTGACTCAATTCCCTTAAGATAATAACCTTAAGTCTGTATCTGAAAATGTGTTATGAACATAAAAGATTTATAACCCCTGAATTTAATCATCACTGAGATCACTTCCAGCGGTAACATTGTATCAGTTTAAGACAATGTCCTCTAGTCTTGATGTCCATTAAAAAAATCAATCCCTCTATTTCAAAAGACTGAGACTGATCTTTAAAAACAATTTTACCTTGACCAGTTTAGAGCATCAAAAAAGTTAATCCCAAGAATATTTTTTTTGGCTCAAGATCTATAACATTTTCATTTGACCAAAAGCAGATTAATCTCTTTTTTCACTTTTTACTCTTGCCTTGTGTTTGTGCTCTTTGGAGACATGTTAACACATGTTAATAGCTATGTTAGACTATTAATCTTACCACCCTTTTTGAAACAAGTGATCTGCTAATTTTTTTTTTTTCGGTACGCGGGCCTCTCACTGCTGTGGCCTCTCCCGTTGCGGAGCACAGGCTCCGGACACGCAGGCCCAGCGGCCATGGCTCACGGGCCCAGCCGCTCCGCGGCACGTGGGACCCTCCCGGACCGGGGCACAAACCCGCGCCCCCCACATCGGCAGGCGGACTCTCAACCACTGCGCCACCAGGGAAGCCCATGATCTGTTATTTGAAGAGACAATACACCACAGAAGAGGTATGCAAATTAAAATCACAACGAGATACCACTACACACCTATTAGAATGACTAAATTTTTTTATCGATCATTCCAAATATTAGCAATAACGTAGAGGACTGGAACTCTCATACACTGCTGGTGAGAACATAAAACTGAATGTATCTAACGAATGTGAATGTATCTAACGCCACCGACTTGTGCATGTGAAAAGGGCTAATAAGGTAAATTTTATTTTATGTGTATTTTACCACAATTCAAAATAATTTTTAAAAGATGCTGATGCAGGGCTTCCCTGGTGGCGCAGTGGTTGAGAGTCCGCCTGCCGATGCAGGGGACATGGGTTCGTGCCCCGGTCCGGGAAGATCCCACATGCCGCAGAGCGGCTGGGCCTGTGAGCCATGGCCGCTGAGCCTGCGCGTCCGGAGCCTGTGCTCCCTCAACAGTGAGAGGCCCGCGTATCGCAAAAAAATAAAGAAATAAAATAAAATAAAAATATCAAAAAAAAAAAAAAAAAAGATGCTGGTGCAGGGGCCAGACTAATTGAATCAGACCCTCTGAGAGTGGGGCTTGGACTCCGGCATTTTGCCAAAGCTCCCTGGAGTTTGCTGCTGCACGGTGAGTGTCATGAGGTTTGGCTCTAGAACAACAGGCCCCTGCCCTGGCCCTTACTCCTGGAAACGTTCATCTTCAGGACCAAATGTCATTTGCTAGTTTGAGCCAAAACAAAAGCGAAAGTCACTGGCATTACCTCCTGCAAAAATTCTCTTGAGCATATTCTTCTTGGAGAAAAGAAAAGAAGCTTCTGTCTTGGGTTCGCCGACAAGAAAGAGTCTTCTGTGTGCTTTTTCTATTCTGAAACAAACCTCACTCTGAATTCTCTGACCCAGGGAAAAGAAAGCTCTGGTATCTGGAGAAAGCAAATGGATCCCAGGCTCCAATCAAGGGAAGAACGCCTGGGGAATCAGAAGGGTATTATGGTGTTGTATAAATTTCTGGTGAGGTTTCAGCCTACAGCATTGTCCTGAATTCTATGCAAAACACCAGGGATGCTGATGAATTGAAAGGTGACTTGGATAATCACGGGCCTCGGGCCTTACTGTGATGATGAAGTTAGAAAAAAAAAAAACAGGTTTACAGTCAGAGGAAGAGAGGAAAGGAAGGAAGAAGAGGTTTATGGAGTGTGCCAGAGGACAGAGGAGAGAGTTTGTTGCAAAGCATCTGGGAGGATGATGATACACTCTAAAACAATTAAGCACGTATTCCCTTCTGCAAAGAAGGAGCAAGGAATTTGGTTTAGGTCCGAGGAAGGCAAGGACTGATGGAGAGATGACGATCCTTAAAGTCTTTTATCCTTGCTACCAGTTTCAGGGTTGGGGCGTGTCTTATTCTCATTCTGAATATTTCTATCACCACACTAGTAAACTGATGAGTTGTTTGGGGCGTCACCGTCCAATAGAACTTTCTGCAATGAGAGAAATGTCCCAGTGGGGTGCGGGAGCTGGCTTTTACTGGCTTGTGGAGTTCATTGTTGCATTTTCAGGAATTTTGTGAGCTGGCTGTTAAGCATTGTCACTATTTAAAAATTAGGTTGTATAAATTTATCATTAACTATTATATCAAAAAGGTAGTAAATACTCAAAACTCTTCTTGTCTTACTACATTTTGCGCACTGAGTTTGCACTGTCCAGTATGGTAGCCAGTAGCCACATGTGACCATTGGGTACTTGATATTGGCTAGTGTTAGTGAAGAAGGGAATTTTAAGTTAAGTTAAACTTACATTAATGTACATTAAAAAGCCACATGCGGCTAGCAGCTACTGTGATGGGGAGTGCAGGTTTAGGGTGTTTGCAAAATACCGTTATCGGAAGAGCATTATTTCAGATGCAGAATGAGTATCTTTCGTTTCAATGATTTTGGGTTTTATTATGAGATCATTGGGATCTGCCCTTAAGTTACTTGGGAGGGTAGTGATGGAGGGAGGAGTGGAGAGTAATGGAGAGAGAGAGAGAGAGAAAATTGGTTCTCAACTGAATTCTCAGTGTTGCGAGGTTGCATGCTAATAATGGCAAAAAATGCTTTAGTTTCCTATCGTGTGGCTTCCCGTGAGCGGAAGTCAACCAACCACATTTTTGCCTGGTCCAGAGCTGAGTAAGGATGCTGGATGACACGGACAGGCATTTCTGGGGTCCCCTTAGAGTTCAGGAACGACACTCGACTCCTCAGATTGAGCGGGGACTCCAGCCGGGATCCCCGAGCTCCCCTACCACCATAAGTGGACTCTATTTGCAGAAGAGTGACCTCGGCTTTCCCAAGCTGCCTAAGGTCAGCCCTGGTCAGACAGCCGGGAAGTGCTTCACAATTAGCACTTAAAGCTATCACCTCAGATGTAGCCAAGCCATTTCCCTGTCCCATTGCCCCCCTCATTCCCCCACCCCAGGTGGCTCCCTGCTTTAATTTCCCTGCAGGTTTCAGAAAGGATGCATTAACTTATAATCACTAGCTGTTTTGTGAGCAGTCTTTTGCGACCAGTAATGACTGTAATGAGAAAAAAGAAAAAAGGAAAATGGGATGATTGACGCTCCCTGAGATGCTTTTGCTGAGCCGTGTGTCAAGCAACACAAACAGATAAATGGGGCTCTTCTTTGTCCATTAGTTTGTATCTGTGTTTTCATTTGTCACTGAAAGGTGGGCCTGCTTATTAGGCATCTGCTAGACAACAGAGACCACCTTACTAACCTAAGGTGGGATTTTCAAGACAGCAAGAGTCACATGACTGTCCGCTGCAGCGCTGCCTTTGCAATCTTGTTTATAAATAAGTCAGCTCCGGTGCGTCCTGCTAGGTGATTAAACTACAACTACAGCTGGGACTCTTCCCATTAAACCTTTGACATCCTAGTAAAGCTGGCCCCTCCTTCCTAGCCCCAGCGCTTCCGGCTTTTTGTGCTCATCTGGACCATTGAAACAGCTTCTAACATCTTCTTTAAAAAGGTAGAGATCTAATCCTAACACTCCCATGGTCTAAAATCTTCAGCAGTTCCGTACTATCTATGAGCTTCAAGGACCTCTAGGGGGGCTGACCTCATGTAACTACATAATTAGAAGGTAAGTTCCCTGAGAGGAGGGAATTGTATCAGCTCATAGGAGCTTATAGCAAAGAGCCTTGTACTTAACAGGAAAGTAAGAGTCTGTTGGACTGGATTGAATCTAAAGCAAAAACAAAACGAAATTCTAATCTTTTCATTAGGTGCTGTTACTTGGGTATATAGACTTAGACTTTTTTTTTTTTTTTTTTTTGCGGTACGTGGGCCTCTCACTGCTGTGGCCTCTCCCGTTGAAGAGCACAGGCTCCAGACACGCAGGCTCAGCGGCCATGGCTCATGGGCCCAGCCGCTCCACGGCACGCAGGATCCTCCCAGACTGGGGCACGAACCTGCGTCCCCTGCATTGGCAGGTGGACTCTCAACCACTGCGCCACCAGGGAAGCCCGGATATGTAGATTTTTTAAAAAATAAGAAACACACCAAAGTGTGTATTCTTTCCAAGAGGATTATTTCCAAATTTTTAAAAAGAGCAGTAACCTTATCCATTTTTGATGCCTGCACTCAAAAGTTGTATGTCAGAAATCCTGTATCTTGGACCAACCCTGGCCCAGGTTCCTGGGGTACCTCAGAGACCACACCAACGCCAACCAGAGGAATTCCTGTTTGAAAACTGACTTAGAGTAAGAAAGAGAACTGAACTGGAAGTTGGGAGAACAGATTCTGCTCCTTGCTTTGCATTAACTAGCTGTATGAGAGTGAAACAAACTGTTCCAATAAACAGTTGGTTTCACCCTCGGGATCATATTTTCTCTTCTGCAAATGGAAATGGGGCTGAATGGTCACCAGTGTCTCTCAGCTCTACTATCCTATGATTTTAAAAGCTGAAACAAACTTTCTAAGAACATAGAGACCCAAAATCCATGTCTTCCCTTTCTTTTCCCCAAGAATCTTACAGATCAGAGGTTTTAGCACAAGTTCCATTGAGATTCACTCAACAGACATCTGTCTATCACCAAATCTGCAGAGTTGAAGGGTGATCCTGTGTTATTGTTGATAATTCTGCTAACTTCTGGGTGCCCACTTGCTCTTCACACAAGGCTTTCAAGCCCCCTTGTGGAAGGATACTAGGGAAGTTTGCTTAGACAAATCTTTTGTCAATCCTTTCCCTTCCTCAAGGTGCAATTCGATGTTAACTGCCCATCAGGGCTAATTGCAAGGAATGTGCGTCATCGTTCCTGCAGTGGACTCTGGCTCCTTCACCAGGTCTCCCCTTCAGCACCAGCACATGCAACCCTCAGCTCCGGGGAAAACCAGCTGCTGATGGCTTACAGCTGTGTCCCTCACTGAGGATTCCCAAACACCGCAGGGAGTTGCCTCACCTAAACGTTGTGTCCTGTGGTAGGATTAAAGATGGCGGCAAATTCGTGGTTCCGCCTCCCCCTGAGAGGTCCAGTTGAACCCCACCCACTCATCCACCTTAAATTCTGGTCAGGCTCTGTGATTCCCTTGATCAGTAGAGTTCAGCAGAAGTGGTGCTCTGCTAGTTTCTGGGCCCAAGACATGAGACTAGCAACTTCCACTCTCATTTGAAAGACTCTCTAGGAGCCCTGAACTGCTATTCAAAAAGCCCAGCTACTCTGAGACCACCATGCTGCAGAACCATAGGAGATCAAATCTGACAGTCTTAGATGAGCCTAGCCTTCCGGTCACCCCCACCAAGGAGCCAGATGGATAAGTGAATCTGTCTTGTCGCCTCCAGATCAGCCCAGCCATCAGCTCGGCACCACCAAGCACCCCCGGCAATGATGTGTAGATTGGAAGCGTCACCCGCTGAATGCTGTATAGATTCCTGACCCGTAAATTTGTAAGATATAATAGAATACTTGTTGTTTCAAGCTATTAAGTGTTCGAGTAGTTTGTTGCATAGCACTGGGTAACAGGGACATGTACCCCTTCCCCAGTGGCAGCTCACAGCCAATGAGCAGCTGATGAGGGACTCAGACTACAGCCAGACTTCCTGCCTCAGTGTTAAACACTCTGAAGGGCCGCCCCAGCTCCAGAGCTCCCTGAACGATTGGCTGAAGCCTCGTCTGTAACCACCTGTGAGTCAGCTTCTCCTCAGCCTAATTCTCCCTTCCTCACTTCTTTTTTTAAAAAATTAATTAATTTATGCTGGCTGTGTTGGGTCTTAATTTCTGTGCGAGGGCTTTCTCTAGTTGCGGCAAGCGGGGGCCGTTCTTGATCGCGGTGCGCGGGCCTCTCACTGTCGCGGCCTCTCTTGTTGCGGAGCACAGGCTCCAAACGCGCAGACTTAGTAGCTGTGGCGCACGGGCTTAGTTGCTCCGCGGCATATGGGATCTTCCCAGACCAGGGCTCGAACCCGTGTCCCCTGCATTGGCAGGCAGAGTCTCAACCACTGCGCCACCAGGGAAGCCCTCCCTTTCTCATTTCTTTACAGATATATTCATATCTCCCCAGAAGAGCTTCGATGACACAGCACTCCATCTCAGAGCCTCTTCCCAGGGAACCCAGTCTAAGATACTGCCACATTTTGCTTCCTTCAAGTGAATTTTCTCATTTCCTTTTTCCCTTTCTCTTCTCCCTTTGGGGCTGAGTTGTATTGGTAGAATACAAACTCAGCAAGATTCTAACTATAATAATATTTGGTGTCTTTGGGATACTATCTGGTGGTCAATTAATATTTGTTGAATGACTTTTTGTTCAATAGAAGAATCAGGGGAGTTTATAAAGAGTAGTAAAATACTTTTTCATGGTGGGACAGGCTGAGGGAATTCTAACTCCTCATGATTCAAGCATGGCCATGAATTTTTCGTCTCTCTAGTAACTTCGATAGTTGGGAGCTGCAGTGTCCCACTGATTGAAATAAATGCAGAAAGAAATGCCCAGATTTCAGTGTGGCAAGTTCCAATTAGGGTGACCAGATTTTCCATCTAAGTAAAATGAAATCATTGGTTTAGCAGAATAATTAGTAAATTCACAGACAAGCAGTTGGCCTGGGCTCATTCATTCCTCTCTGCCCGTTGGGCTAGAGCACAAAATACCAGGTAATACCAAATTCAAGTAAGAGATACGATCTTTGTTTTCCAATGCTTTCATCTAACTATACAAAGCAAGAAGAGAATAGTTATAAAGTAACACCTTATAATTGAAGAAAATGTAAACACTTGACAGGAACTTGAAAACAAGCACTGTATGGGTTTCTCACTGAATTTGAATGGATAGAGTCTACCTACTGATTTCTTTTATTTATATAGTAACAACCTCCAGTGCCCTGAGATGATTTCCTGAATCTCCTTTTTAATTGTTTTCTTCTTTAACCTCCTGTTCACCATTGTTTAGGACACACCTAGGATATGATACGTGCCATATAAATTCCTAGAGAGACCAGAGAGTGAATTGCCTCAAATCAGCTCTGCTGCCTTTAGGCAACAGATTTTTCTTTTTTTTTTTCCCCTTCAAGTTTTCCATGTTCCCATTAAGTCAACAACTTAAGACTAGAAAAATTCCTAGAAACCAAAAAAAAAAAAAATGTTTTTAAGTTGATGCCATCTGTCCGTTTGGATATTTTCTGCGTACGTTCTAGAATGCATATTTGGTCCTTGCACAATGGAAAATACATGTATAATATAAACTTTTCATCTGGAATTGAGGGAGGGATGCTAAGAAAATAAGTCATTGAAGAATGACTGGAACTTAGCCTTCTGGGGCCTCCCGGATGCCTGGGGTCACATGCAATTGCCAGGCTGGGGGCTAGAGGAACACTCAGGGCAAACTGTGAAAGTGTCTGTCCATGGAACTAAATCCCGGGGTAATGACTTCCATGGCATTTTTAAGATGTTGGCTGTCACTGTGCCAGCTGCTGCTACACTTCATTTCACCTCTTAGGAAAGTTTATTTAGTATGGATCCTGAGTTGGGGTTTCTTTTCTTTTCTTCCTTGGTTTTAGGCTAGCTCTCTGTTCACAGATCACTGGAACCATTTCAGCCATACTCACAGTTCTCTAGGTGACGGGTGAAGGGAGGACATCTGGCAGAACTTGGTGTGGTCCCTGTATCCCCGAGGCCTCTGGTCCCTTCTCTCTGGGCATCCTGTTCTTCAGAGGTGTTGAGTTTCCATAGGCATCGAGAGTTGTGATGACATGATACTCCCAAGGCACCCTGAGAAACCTAAACTGTGTCTTCCACAAATCATTGAGAGCCACCCTCCCTCAAACTCAAGCTCACTGAAGCTCCGAGCTAGGGTTTCCCAGCTCTCCTTTTGTGACCCCTCTGGGTGTGCCTCAACTTACCTGAAAAGGTGCTACATATGTTTCAAAGCTAAGGTGATCTTTATTCCCTTGAATTTTTCAAGTACTTGTATGCAATACAGCAATTTGGGGAAGTATGACCTAGTAGAATAAACAAACACCAGGTGCAAAGGGGCCTGGAATCAGTGTCATAGGCTTTCTCTCCTCTGCACTGACCTCCTTGATCCCTTAATCCCACTTTCCTAGAAAATAAAGGAAGAGGCTGGAAATAGGTCTTGGGGGTGGAAGAACACAAATGCCTGGGAGAGGACGACCTGTGTTTTTCTCAGGAATAAGGAGGTTGCAGCTTTAATCAAACTAGGCCAATCGCTGGCTCGGAAGATAGTTTGCAGCAACCCTGGGATGTACCAGCTCACACATATTCTCTGGAGTTATTTCTGAGGAGTTTCTTAGAGAACAAAGAGCTACTTTCCAGGCTATGGACACTCCATGATGGCCCTGCTCCTTGAGGTGCGGCCCAAGACTGGCAGTGTGGGCATCACCTGGGAGCTTGTTACAAACGCACACTTTCTGGGAATTCCCTGGTGGTCCAGTGGTTAGGACTCAGTGCCCTCACTGCCAGGGGGCCCGGGTTTGATCCCTGGTGGGGGAACTAAGATCCCGACAGCCTCATAGTGAGGCCAAGAAAAAAAAATGCACACTTTCAGTGGCCCCTCCTTACCACCTGAATCAGAACCTGCGTTTTCACGAGTGCCCTGGGTGAGTCTTTTGCCCATTGAAATTTGAAAAGCACTGGCATTTGGATCCCTCTTCATAGGACTTAGAGACCCTCAGTACCTCCCAGAGTTGCCTGTGTTGCGGCCTGCACTGCCCCCCTGCTTTCTCTACGCAGCAATCTACACGGCTTTCTGCAGCCTGATCTTACCGTTCATCTTCATCATTGTGGTCTCCCATTATGTTAGACTCCCACTATGTCTCCTGAGCCTGGCAGGCAGGGTCCTCTGAGATCTGGCCGCGCCCATACCTCCGGCATCGGCTGGCATCACTCCCAGCATGACCACAGCTTCGTGGCCCTGCATGTGCTATGCTGATTCTGGCCTTTGTGTCCTGCTCTTCTAAGCTCAGCGAAAACGCCCTTCCTATTCATCCTGCCTATCCTTTAAGACGCACCTGAGGTCTTGCTTATCTTAGGAAGCCTTCCGTAGCCTGTACCCAGCTAATCACCAGGATATACACACACACAGTCACCTTCGCTCCAGGCTGGGTTAGGCACCCCTTGGGGTTCCACCCTGATGCATGGGCACAGCAATCTTACTGCATCCGGACTGTTCTTACAAACAGTCTGCCATGAGACACTGAGGGCCTGGAAAAATGAGACAGTCTTAGGGTCCATGTAGAGTAGTGGTGAGTATAGACCCTGGAGCTAGCTGTCTGGGCTCATGTCCCAGCTCTGCCACTAACTAGGCATGTGACCTTGGACAAGTCACTTAACCTCCCTGTACTTCAGCTTCCTCATCTGTAAAAAGGACTAATTTGAGGTATCTACCTCATGATGTGGTTGTGAGGATGAAATGCAGTATCTGTATGATATCAGCATGTTTGCTGTCATGTTTTAATCATTCAGCTTTGGACCCCCAGTGACTGCCTGAGTGCCTGCCATAAAGTACAGGCTCCATAAATAAGATATTGAAGGACTGAATGTATGACAGTGATTGTTTGGGTTTTGTATTATTTGACCAACTAAATCCATCACCTCTATGAAGTCTGTACGTTTTGCATTATTAGCCCCACGTAATAAATGAGGAAGGGGTCTACGAGGTTCCCTTGCCTAAGACCTCACAACCAATTCCAAGTAGGGGCAAGACCAGTGCTAGAGCTCTTTTAGGCTTGTTGCTTTGTGCAGAATCAATACCCCTGATGTTAAATCTGCCAAATGGAAATACAGTGGATTTTTAAGGGCAGGCGTCTGGTCATGGAAACTTTTCTCCTAAACTTCTTATTGCCAAAGACCAGTGACCATGCCTACTCTCCCAAAGAGCAACTGTTCACGCCTTCCTTCCACCCAGAAGAGTCTTCTGCCAGTTTCTATTCCAATTTTATAGCATCTGGCAGACAAAGTCCTTAGGATGCACATGCCAACTTGACAATTATTTATTAAAATGCTAGGATTAAGAAAAAAGTTGCAGACTGATGAAAACTGCTTTTTCTAAATACTCACGGTATACATTTTCAATATTGCAAAGAAAATTCTCTCGCAAGCACAAAGTCCAAAATAACACACACTTTCTTACTAGTTTATTCTCCTTAAATTCATTTTTGCTCTGAGTATGAAAATGAACGCTCACACAATATGACAACAGCGGTAAATATTTTGTTTTGTTTTTACTGAAAGGGGAAAAAAATCAACTTTAATTTGAATACTAAACCATCCAGAATATCTAGCTGAAAACATGTTTTTATTATTTGCATTCTTAGGTTTGGCTTGTTATTCTTTTGGCATATCTACTGATATCACTTGCAATATTTTTTCATTTCATATATTAATATTTAATATTCTTTAAACATTGTTCAACCTTAATGGTTGTCTAATTTCTGTTTTTCATCCACAGAGAAGCTATTAATTTATGAGCATATAGGGCAGTAAGTAATAATTTGCATGAATGCCTTGAGCAGATATGCTTCCATAGGCCACCCATAGCATAGACTCTGGAAGGGGTGATACCATCTATTGGCTAAGCTCCAATGAACATTGCTTTACAAGAAGCAGAAAAAAAAGTTTTTTAATCCATAGAGAAGTCTACTAAGTGAAAAATCAACAGAGATGACAGGAGCAGGCTTGTTTCTGTTCCATTTTTTCTTTTGTGTACTCTCTGCAGTTCCCTGCTGGGAGAGATTTGTGAAATGACAAAACAAGAAGCAGAAGTGCTTTGAAGGGCTGAAGACCAGCTCATCATTTTCTGTGTCCAGAACCTGACTTTTCTTCCAACAACGCCGTCAACAGACCTCCATGTCCACACATCGCCCGCTGAGCTAACCCAAAATTAGGTCAGTTGGGTGAAAAAAATTCACCGCTGAGTCAGTCAAACCAGCAGTTGAGCAATACCTAGACACTGAAATCTGCTCAATGCCTCATCCCATTGGTAATGATATTTCACATCGCGTAAATTTCACAACTGGTTTGGGCAGGGCAACAGCACCTGCGTTAAATGTTACTCTTGAAGGTACAGTTGTATATACATTCAGAGGTGAGCGGCTACATCTATTTGACAGGACATTAGGTTAATTGCTCTCAAAGCAATCTCAATGCTTCCCTTCTTCAGAAAGGTGTGGGGTGAGTTGCCCTTGGGCCAGGAAGTCAATGATGAAGTCCATCACCGTGCCATAAATTCTGGCCTCAGAATTTACCCTCCCTGGTACTAATGCCTGTCTCCTAGGGTTACCTTTCCTAAAATCTGGGATTTATAGTCACCGCAGGACAGACGCCTCGCTTGCACCCTGAGGTAGGTAGTTAGGTAGTTCCCTAGATAATTTGGAACAGACAAAATAATATTTCCTCGATTATTTGCTTACAGTTAGTCTTTTCAAGTAGCTGCGTGATTGTTATTATTCTCTTTTTAAATTTTTTCCTCACCTTGAACAAGCGTTACGGGTAATAGCAGAAGTTTAATAAGATTTGGAATTAGTGCCCATGCTAATAAGATCTCATCGCATAATCTGGTATTCAGAAAACATATTTAACAGAAGCAACGATTTTCCTGGCTGTTCAGGAAGTTAAACTACCTAGTCTGACACAGGGAAACCCAAGCCCTTCAGTTTTAAACGAGGCTCTAAAAAGTCATCCCTGCTCTTGATTTTTTTGTGTGCTGAATTTACATCTTGGCTACAGACTTTCCAGATGTGTTTTCCTTATTAAAATACTAAAACAAAATTAGCCATGCTTAAATCATGGAGAGATATATATATATATATATAGATATATATATAGATATATATATAGATATATATATATAGATATATATATATATATATTTGTTTGTTTGTTTGCGGTACGCGGGCCTCTCACTGTTGTGGCCTCTCCCGTGGCGGAGCACAGGCTCCGGATGCGCAGGCTCAGCGGCCATGGCTCACGGGCCCAGCTGCTCCGCGGCACGCAGGATCCTCCCGGACAGGGGCACGAACCTGTGTCCCCTGCATCAGCAGGCAGACTCTCAACCACTGCGCCACCAGGGAAGATGGGCATATATTTTTAAAGCCTCGTTATTTTGGATTGGGGGTGATTTTTGTTGGTTTGTTGTTTTGGGCTAACATTTTTATGTACCAAGAAAGCACATTTGAGTATAAATTTATCCATGGATGAACTGTATGTTGCTGAGTATACAGTAAACTATGACATTACTTCCTCAACTCCTTGCCAATTTATTAATAAAAGAGTTTTGCCACTTGGCATTATGTAACATAAAAACTGCATTTAAGGCCTATTAAAGATTTAGGGTACTATTATTGAAAACATAATTATTAGCATGTGATACTAATTTAGCATAATTTACTCAAACTGAGTGTATTTCCCTTCCTATAAATAGTAATAATTTAAAACAGCTTCTCTTATATCATGGGCTTTGAACGCAACACAGTCTACCTTTATGAAGCTAAGTCAGCCACAGAGAGAGAAGCACAGCACTAAAGGGGCTGCCTTTGAAGTAAGCTCATTTGTCACTGTTTCAACTCAGGACAGTAGTATCTTCAGCTTTGCTTGTTCAGGGTAGGGGTGGTCACACAGAGTCATGACCCGCCAGGGCGTCAGGGTCGCTGTTGTTGCCAAATAAAAAAAATCGATTCCTTTTATAAAGTAATGATCAACATTTAAAGTTTTTGGTTAGGGTATTTATTTCTTTCTCATAAAAGATTTTGGTTAACTTTGGTTAAAAAAAGATTTGGTTAAAGTTAAGATCATCGGTTAACTTTATTGCCAATGATTTTATAAATAACAGGTCGGGGGAAATGCTGGGGCTTTATTTGGGAATTTCAAGATCTGAATGCACATAGAGATGCATGAGCGTGAACTGTCATGCCCACTGCAAGAACAAAAACATTTAAGAATCCCCAACAGAAGGCAAGTGGGTCAAATTAGAACCCATAGTTCTGATTCCACGGGGTCAGCCTAGTTCTTCTGTATATTTTGAAATAGACCAGGATTTTCAACTGTGATAAGTAACAATGATAACAGAAACAGCTAGCATGTATACAGTATTTATAAGGCGTTAAGCATGGCGTCTCCATTATTACATTGAATCCTCATAGCAGCATTGAAGTGGATGATTAGCGTTCCTATTTTTTTATTTGCTCCAGATCACGCGGATGGTAAAAGGCAGAGCTGAGGTTCAAACATAGTCTGTCCGCCTTCAGCATCTGTGCTCTTAATTGAGGCCTCCCGTTCAGTTTGACCCATCAGCCTAGTTAACCTAAGGTCAGGGGTTGACAAATTATGGCCCTGGGCCAGATCCAGCTCACCACCTCTTTTTGTATGATCTGTAAGCTAAGAACAGTCTTTACATTTTTAAATTTTTTTTTTAAAAAGAAGTGTAGGGCTTCCCTGGTGGCTCAGTGGTTGAGAGTCCGCCTGCCGATACAGAGGACACGGGTTCGAGCCCCGGTCCGGGAAGATCCCACATGCCGCGGAGCGGCTGGGCCCGTGAGCCACGGCCGCTGAGCCTGTGCGTCCGGAGCCTGTGCTCCGCCACGGGAGAGGCCACAACAGTGAGAGGCCCAAGTACCGCAAAAAAAAAAAAAAAAAAAAAAGAAGTGTAATATTTTGTGATATGTAATATTTTGTGATATGTAAAAATTACGTAACACATAAAGTGTTACATAAAATGTCTAAAAAGTTTTATTGGAACGCAAGCCTCTTTCATTTGTTTACATATTATCCATGGCTGCTAAAGTGGCAGAGTTGACTAGTTGTGAGAGAGACCAGACGGCCCGCAAAGCCAAAAACATCTACCACTTGGCTTTTCACAGACAGAGTTTACCTGTCTGTGAAAAAGGGGTCATCACTGAGCCACTAAGGAGAAGATGCAAGAATCACCAGGAGTAAATGGGGGCTGTTAGAATGGATCAAACCAGAAATTAGGATCCCTAGTTCATCTACCTACCTCAAGTACAGGTATAGAAATTACCAGTTACGGCCTTGTCTGATGCTGGCCTGTTGTTCCAGGACGCTCAGCAATTCCAGAATCCTCTGTGGCTGCTTCTTTCTTACAAGAAGGATAAGAAATGACATGTTGAGGAAGGGACAGAATGGTAAAAGATGACCTCATGCAATGTTTTTAAACACTTAACAAAATCCATTTTTGTAATAAGCCTACTTCCAGGTGGGGAGAAATAATCCACCAAGATCATTCCAATAACATTCCTACCTGGAAGGCATTTTTTGTAAATTTTAAGATTTCCAAATAAAATTCTTTAAAAAAAAAAAACTCTTTCAAAATAAGCAAGAGTTCCATGGTTAATATTTTCCTAAGTGTCATAAAACTTCACTGTAAATAGTACTTGCTGAAAGTAAAACCAGATCTTGTTATTTTTTTAAAACATAAACAGTGCTTTGAATGAAGTTAACTATTTTCAGGTATATACTGTATTGTAATATAGCCATCCCTCGGTATCTGCGGAGGATGGGTCCCAGGACCCCCACGTCCAAGGATGCTCAGGTCCCCTCTATAAAATGGCATAGTATTTGCATATAACCCACACACATCCTCCTGTATGGTTTAAATCATCTCTAGATTACTTATCGTACCTAATGCAATGTAAATTCTACGTAAATTGTTGCTGGCTCACCACAAATTCAAGTTTTGCTCTTTGGAACTTACAAGACATTTTTTTTGGAATATTTTCAATCCATGGATGCAGAACCCATGGATACAGAGGGCAAACTGTATTTGGAATTAACTAAATATTGCCTCCAAGGAACCAAATGTTAGAAATAGATATTTGTGCCTGTTCTGGAAGCAAGGGTGAATAAAATCATTTGTTCTTTAAAATATTTTAAATGCTTGCTCTGGAATAACATTTGCATTATTATTTTGCATAACGTCTATAAAATGGATTTGTTCAGCAGAGAGAAATTTCAAGCTAAGTTATACCAAATCCCAAGTAGTGATGTTTGAAATAAATCTCAACATCCAATTGTTCAGCCATCACCCTAAGGAAATGAGATGCTTCAGAAAATGTGTACATAGGGCCAGGCAGCCCTGGATTTTATAGACCAGAACTGAGATGTCAATGTTCCACTCTGCTCAACTAACATCCATCCATTCCTTCCCTTCTAGTGCCACGTTCTCTGTTATTAGATCCTGGAGCCACAAAGATGACAGACACAGTTACTACCCTTATTTGGATTCTCGACTACACTTCTTACACTCTTTCTATATTTCTACTTTGAGGGAGTATGGAGTGGTTCTCTGATTATTCTGTCCCACCTGGCTATGTCAATCACTCCCACAGGCTGTCTTACATTTACAGGAGAATCTTTAGGGCATCATTCCACATATCCTTCCTGGTCTCCTGAATAGAAACGTGCCTCCTGCTGACATAATAATGACTGGATCAGTTATCTATTGCCACGATAATTCTACACAATGAACAATCATAATATTTCAATAGATTATCACAATACACATAGCTCCTGAGTCTATGAGGTTAAGCTGATCTGGCCGCACTCAGCTGAGGCCTGGCTGCAGGTTGGTACCTAGATTTGCTATTTTGTGCTGGGCTGTCAGTTGGTCATTCCAGGTTGGCTCAGCTCAGCAACCTGCAGGCTCGCCCAGGCATGTCCTTCTCATGGACATGACAGAGGGTAGGAGTGAGCAAGCCCAATTACTGCAAGGTACTCTTCAAGTTTCTACCTGTATTACATCAGCTGACGTCCCGTTGACCAAAGCGAGTCGCGTGGCCAAGCCCTGTGTCAGAAGGGAAGGGTCATGAAAAGTGACATGGCAAACTGCATGAATGAGGGGACTGGTAAAGCCCTGGAGCCATGCAAGCTACCATGAAAGTGAGCAAAACTAAGAACCCCAAAGGTAAATTATTTTCATTATAAAATACATAGGTCCAAATATGTATACATATATCAATAAGTAAGAATCATATTGTGCAACAATGTCTAAACATCCCTCTATAATTTAGAGGATTTTAACAAAGTGACAAACTCCATCTGCTGAGTTTAGTCTTGCTTACCCCTTTCAGAGGACCTCCCACAGTTCAGGAGACGCTTAGAGATGGGGCAGCTAAAAAGCCAGGTGAGTCCCAGGAAGACGGCTACTACAGGACCTGACCTAGAGAACAGCGGGAAACCTGTCACCTCTCGCTTGCTTGTTGGAAGCAGGTCAAAGGTAAATACGAACACCTCCAATCACCAGTTAAGTTAAAAGAAAGCTCATATTGTATCCATCTGCAGAAAAATACTGTACTTCCCCCTCCTGGCAACTGCAGCATGCCTAGTAAAGGGAACCAAGACCCCCTAGCCCCACCCGTTTGGGGATATAACTGCATAGAACTTCACTACACCAATTAAAATTAGATTAAAGTAATCTACACTAACTCAGTGAGTGTGTGAATGTTGACGTTGATAAGGAAACAGGCATCAAGATATACCACAGAAGATCAGTTAACATGCAAATGGGCCCAGCTTATGGGGCCCTTGGTGAGAAGAATTGACTACGCTTTCTTTTTTCACTTTTTAAATTGTGGTGTGCACTACGGTAACCTAAAAGGGAGGGAAGTCCAAAAGGGAGGGGATATCTGTACGTGTATGGCCGATTTATTTTGTTGTGCAGTGGAGGCTAACACAACATTGTAAAGCAACCATACTCTAATAAAAATTAATTTAAAAAATAAATTTAAAAAATAATCAATTGTGGTTAAAAAGCACATAACATGAGATCTACCTTCTTAACAAAATTTTAAGTACACAGTACAGTACTGTTAACTACAAGCACAATGTACAGATCTCTAGACGTTTTCCGTCTTGCATGACTGAAACTTTATACCCATTAAACAGCAACTCCCCATTTCCTCCTCCCCCAGCAGCCACCATGCTACTTTCTGGTTTCGTGAGTTTGTTTCAGACATGTCACATCAGTGGAATCACGTAGAATTTGTCCTTCTGTGACTGATTTTCTTTACTTAGCATAATGTCCTCAAGGTTCATCCATGCTATAGCATATGGCAGGATTTCCTTCCTTTTTCATGGCTGAATAACGTTCCATTGTGTGTATACACCACATTTTCTTTATCTATTCATCATGGATAAACATTTAGGTAGTTTCCACCTGTTGGCTGTTGTGAATAATGCTGCAGTGAACATAGGAGTATAAATCCTTCTTTGAGCTCCGGACTTCAATTCTTTTGGCTATATACCCAGAAGTGAGATTACTGGATTATATGGTAGTTCTATTTTTAATTTTTTTGAGAAATTACATACTGTTTTCCATAGTGGCCGCACTATTTTTCCCACCAACAATGTACTTGGGTTCCAATTTTTCCACATCCTTGCAACACTTGTTATTTTCTGAGGGTTTTTTTTTTGTTGTTTGTTTGTTCTTTGTGGTTTTTTTTTGTTTCTATAATGACAATCCTAACAGGCATGAGGTCACATCTCATCGTGGCTTTGACTTGGGTTTCCCTGATGATTACTGACATTGAGCATCTTTTCACAGACTACACTTGCTTAGCCGTATAATGGCTAGGGGCCACATTTATTTTACCTTATTAAAAAAAAGGATAGGTTCTTTTGGTATATGTTCCTAGGAGTCCCAAATACAAAAAACGATTACACTTTTTTTTTTTTTTTTTTTGGGGTACGCGGGCCTGTCACTGCTGTGGCCTCTCCCATTGTGGAGCACAGGCTCCGGATGTGCAGGCCCAGCGGCCATGGCTCATGGGCCCAGCCGCCCCGCGGCATGTGGAATCCTCCCGGACCGGGGCACGAACCCGTGTCCCCTGCACTGGCAGGCGGACTCTCAACCGCTGCGCCACCAGGGAAGCCCCGATTTCACTTTTTAATACCTGTGTCACATTTTAATAATGATAAAATACTTAACACAACAAAACTGCACAGATTGTTAACAGAAAACATCAAGAATTCCTATTCAATCTCTCAGAATAGAGTCTGCCTTCACTTAAGGAATTTTGTAACCACTGTCAGCAAAATTAATCTTCAGTATTTAACATCTCATCACTCCTCAAAGACATGAATAATGCTATCATGAGCATTTTTCCATCATTGCAAAAAAGGAAAGAAATGGAAATGAAAGAAATTCACACAATAAGGGAAGTGCTCATTCCACACTTAGACTTTGATTAGTGCCAAATGAGTTGTGCTTATTGAATCAACAGTATCACTTTAACATGTGACATATGTCATGCATTAGCCCTCCACTCTGGACAGGCTACTTAACTTTAGGGCCCAGCACAAGATGAACATGCATGGCCCTTGTTCAAAATTTATTAAGATTTCAAGACAGCAAGTGCAGAGCATTAGACCAAGTTCGAGGATCTTCTAAGTAGAAGGTAGTCACATGCCCATGAAGCCAGCCCTGACCCCATGGTAAAAAGAAAAGAGGGGTTTCCCTGGTGGCGCAGTGGTTGAAAGCCTGCCTGCCAATGCAGGGGACACGGGTTCGTGCCCCTGTCTGGGAAGATCCCACATGCCGCGGAGCGGCTGGGCCCGTGAGCCATGGCCGCTGAGCCTGTGCGTCCAGATCTTGTGCTCCGCAACGGGAGAGGCCACAGCAGTGAGAGGCCCGCGTACCGTAAAAAAAA